>NC_044978.1:115110887-115476819 GCF_008728515.1 Papio anubis | reverse complement strand
CAAGATGCTGATAAACTTGTCATGGGTCAAGAATTGCGGGTCGTTACCCCACATGCCATCAAAGGTGTACTCAAACAGCCACCTAATCGATGGATAAGTAACGCCCAGCTCACCCACTACCAAGGACTACTACTAAATCCTATCAGGATAACCTTCCTGCCCCCAACGACCTTAAACCCTGCCTCGCTGCTGCCCAACCCGGACCAGGACGCCCCACTCCATGATTGCACCGAGATACTAGCTCAGGTGCATGGAGTTCGAGAGGACCTGCAGGACCGCCCACTCCCTGACGCTGACCTCGTGTGGTTCACTGACGGGAACAGCTTCATGCATCAAGGCCAGAAGTACGCTGGAGCGGCAGTGACTTCAGAGACTGAGGTAATCTGGGCGGAACCCCTGCCCCCGGGGACATCGGCCCAGAAGGCCGAACTGATAGCGCTCACCCAAGCTCTTACCTTAGGGGCAGGGAAGAAGCTGGCAGTATATACAGACAGCCGATACGCTTTTGCTACGGTGCACATACATGGGGCCATTTACAGGGAGATAGGGTTACTAACGGCTGAAGGAAAAGAAATAAAAAAACAAACAAAAGATCCTAGCCCTGTTAACAGCGCTATGGAAGCCAGAAAAGTTAGCCATTGTGCATTGCCCAGGGCATCAGAAACCAACCACTCCAACTGCTCAAGGCAACTTTCTGGCAGACCAAACTGCAAAAAATGTGGCAAAAGCTCCCAGCCAACTCCTTGCACTCCAGCTCCCTGACCCGGGCCCCTGAGACTTGCCATATTTCCCTGAGTATTCAGAACAAGATCTCCAGTGGATTGACAAACTTCCCCTGAAACAGATCCAGAATGGGTGGTGGACTGATACTAATGACCAAACCATCTTACCAGAAAAATTAGGACAACAGGTGTTAGAACACATCCACCAAACCACCCACCTGGGTGCCCGGCGGATGATAGACCTGATCAGACGCTCCAAGCTCAAAATCAGACATATAGCTGAGACGGCCAGCAGCATCATGACAAGTTGCAAGTCTGCCAGCTTAACTACACCTACCCCCAATCTCAGGCTGCAACAGGAACAAGGCTCAGGGGAACCAGGCCTGGTATCTACTGGGAAGTAATTTTACTGAAATAAAGCCAGGAAAGTACGGGTATCGGTACTTACTTGTCTTTGTAGATACTTTTTCAGGGTAGACTGAAGCATTCCCAACCAAAAGAGAAACTGCTCAGGTCGTAGCAAAGAAAATTCTGGAAGATATCCTTCCCAGGTATGGCTTCCCCGTCCAGATAGGGTCAGATAATAGGCCCACTTTCATCGCTAAGGTAAGTCAGGATTTGGCTTCCATCCTTGGGACAAATTGGAAACTACATTGCACTTACAGGCCCCAGAGTTCAGGACAGGTAGAGAGGATGAATTGGACCTTAAAAGAGACCTTAACTAAATTGACTATGGAGACTGGTGCTAATTGGGTGGTCCTTCTCCCCTATGCTCTGTTCTGGGCCCGTAATACCCCTTACAGACTGGGCCTTACGCCTTAGGAAATCATGTATGGCAGACCTCCACCCCTGGTTCCCAGCTTAAAAGATGATCTGCTTAAGTCTGAAACAGAAAATGTCTCTGAATTCTTATTTTCCCTACAAGCCTTACAGAAAATTCATCAAGAAATCTGGCCCAAGCTGAAGGAGCTATATGAGACCAGTCCCCCATGGACACCCCATCCGTACCAGCCGGGAGACTGGGTCCTGGTTAAGCGACACTGACATAAGACCCTAGAGCCCAGGTAGAAAGGACCACTCCAAGTACTCCTGACCACACCCACCACCCTGAAGGTAAAAGGCATCACGTCGTGGATCCACTACACCCACATCAAGCCAGTGGACCCAACCTCCGACCTTCTGGGGCCAATCACGGCGGCGGCTACAGCACCGGCCACGTGGACTGTGGACAGAGCTAAGAACAACCCCTTAAAACTCACCCTGTGCCGGCAATATAGCTCACTGCAAACATGCAGTTAGGTAGTCTAGCCCTAACGTTAGCCGCCCTAGTGGCCGCTGGGGAAAACACCAAACCAGCACCTAAACCCCAGTCAGGAGAAGTTTCCCTACTGTTTCTCAGGAACCAATTCTAGCCTCTGCAGCATCACTGCAGTGCCCCTAATATCACCCTAAGGGCTCTGCCAGGCATATTCTTCTGGTGTAATGGGACATTATCTAAGAACCTGTCTAGTCCCTCTGTTACCAACCTACTGTGTCTTCCTGTCACATTAGTTCCCCGGTTGACTCTACTTACTGCCGGCGAGTTCCTAGGGTATACCGGTAAATGGACTAGTACTGTTATTCACCCAGTCCCTAGACCGAGACCTGCATGAGCCATATTTCTCCCCCTCATTGCAGGAATCTCCCTCACCGCATCATTCATGGCGGCCGGACTGGCGGGGGTAGCCCTAGGTCACACCCTCATAGAAAGTAACAAGCTGTACCAACAATTTGCCGTTCCTATGGAGGAGTCGGCTGAGTCCCTTGCCTCCCTCCAGCAGCAGCTCATGTCCCTAGCACAGGGCTTGTGGAGGACCGGGTCCAACAGTTACGCAAGTTAAGCACAGAAGTAAGAACACGGCAGTTTGCTTCAGCTGCAGACCAATGGTGGAACTCATCCATGTTTTCTCTGTTAGCCCCCTTCCTTGGACCCCTGCTGAGTCTACTATTTCTGCTTACTGTAGGACCTTGTGTTGTTAACAGAATTTTGCAGTTCGTTAGAGAAAGGTTTGACACCGTACAACTCATGGTCCTCAGAGCCCAATACCAACCTGTAAACGCTGAAACAGAATCAGACTTATAAGACCCAAGATTGGCTCTACAGATACCTGAAAAGAAGGGGGGAATGAAAGGAGTCGGGCACATTCCTCAGCCCCGGGCTCAAAACAAACAAGCCCAGTACAAACATATCCCATCCCACCACATATCGCCATATATCTCTCAAACTTCCTGAGCCCAGTACAAACACATCCCATCCCACCACATATCACCATATATCTCTCAAACTTCCTGAGCCCAGTGCAAACACCACCTGGAAAGTCTCCAATAAGGAGACAGCCGTTCGAAGTTTTACTGAAAGCACGGGAACCAAAAGAATTCCTTTGTTCCCCTGTAACTTTTGGGCTATAAAAAAGCAAACACTCGCATTGTTTGGGGCCCTCTTGTATGCTGTGGAATGGAGGGACCAGGTTCGAACTTGTAGTAAAGATCCTTGCCGCTTGGCTTTGACTCTGGACTCTGGTGGTCTTCTTTGGGGAACAAACGATCTGGTCATAACAAAACATATTTCTTCATTTATTTAAATATGTTTATTTCTCACTTTTGTAGTTTTCTGTATAAAATGCAATTTCTATTTGATAATATTTTTAAGAATTCATTATTTCTGTTCCTGTGTATATAATCTTGTTTTTCATTATACTTTCTAACATTATTGATGTGACTATAAAACAGTCTTTCAGTTGTTATTCTTTCTGAACTCTTCTTACTATTTTGGAGACAGGGCCTTGCTCTGTCACCCAAGCTGGAATGCAGACTGGAGTGAAGTCATAGCTTACTGAAGCCTGGACCTCCCCAGTTCAAGCAATTCTCCCACCTTAGCCTTCCAGAGTAGCTGGGACTACAGACATGCACCACCATGCCTGGCTAATTTTTGTATTTTTTGTAGAGATGGTTTTGCCATGTTGCCCCGGCTGGTCTTGAACTCCTGGGCTCAAGCAATCCTCCCTCCTCAGCCTCTCAAAATGCTGGGATCACGGGCATGAGCCACTGTGAGTGGCTAAGAATTTCTAAAATACTTTTAATGGTAAAACATATTTGTTGAGCCCTGGAACAAAAGATTTTTCATGCAGACCTATCCAGCATATTCATCATAAGTACTTGCCATTCTTAGGCACTGGAAGCACCAAGTTTTGTAAGATAATGTAATCACGGTTTTAAAAGGACCAGAACTTTGTAGATTCTGGATACTAGTCCTTCTCTTTAAAAAGAAACTCTGAAATTCTTTCTATATCACTCTGTGAAAAACTGAAACTGACTTTGCAAATTATGACAGTAAGAAAAAACTGCTATAGTTGACTCCACATTTCTTCTAATTTCCAAGCTGTATTTGGTCACTCCTCAGCATAGGCCACGTCTCTTTGGGAGGAATTTAGTTTATAGTTTAAGTTTAAAGCAAGGATGATAATAGCCCTTCCCTAAACTAAACCACCTTTGTAAAACTAATGAAAGCCCACAAGGTTAGGATTATGAGAGGGGCCTGAATTCTGCTAAGATGTAGGCATAGTTGAATGATACCCAGCCATTGTCCCAGAGGTCACAAGATTTGTAACTTCTGCAATTACTCCTGTAGATAACATAACTATTGTAGAACTTAAGATTGGCCTTTTGAGATATTTTTCAGACTTCTGCATTTCTGGCAACCGACTGACTCTACCTGGACCTGAGACTTGTGACTCAGCCCGTCCTGAAGCCCACCCCAGGCAGACTCAATGCACAAGGGGTACTTTCCACACCTCTATGATTTCATTCCCAACAAATCAATATTCCCAATTTCCTACCTGCCTACCGACGAAACTATCCTTGAAAATCCCTAACCTCCAAGCCTTCAGGGAACTGATTTGAGTGATAACATTAGTTCTCCCATGTCACCAGTCTCCTGTTAATTAAACTCTTTCTTTACTGCAATAGTGTGGTCTCAGTGAATTTGTCTGTGCAGTGGGCAGAAAGACCTCTTCAGGTAACTACAATACTTTAGTCAGCAGAAAAAGCAGGCAGCAAAATAATCAAGAAATTGGCAGATAAAAGGTTTCTTGATTCTAAACTCTAAAAAAATATTGCTTAACACATTTACTGAATTCAAAACAATTAAGGTTTTTTAAAATTTATTGCCTTAGTAAATATTTAAAATTTAAAACTATATAGTTTTAAAAAGAGAGACAAAGGTTAACTTTTATTTATTTTTTTAATGTCAACAGGTTTTGGGGGAGCAGATGGTGTTTGGTTACATGAATAAGTTCTTTGGTGGTGATTTCTGAGATCTTACTACACCTAACACCTGAGCAGTGCACACTGTAGCCAATGTGTAGTCTTTTATCCCTTGCCACCCACAACATTTTCCCCTGAATCCCCAAAGTCCAGTGTATCATTCTTATGCCTTTGCATCCTCATAACTTAGCTCCCACATGTGAGTGTGAACATACGATGTTTGCTTTTCCATTCCTGAGATACTTCACTTAGACTAATAGTCTTCAATTCCATCCAGTTTGCTGCAAATGCCATTACTTTGTTTCTTTTTATGGCTTATCAGTATCCCATGATATATACATAACAGATTTTCTTTATCCACTCATTGATTGATGGGCATTTGGGCTGGTTCCATATTTTTGCAATTGCAAATTGTGCTGCTCTAAACATGCATGTGCAAGTATCTTTTTCATATAATGACTTCTTTTCCTCTGGGTAGATACCTAGTAGTGGGATTGCTGGATCAAATGGTAGATTGACTTTTAGTTCTTTAAGGAAACTCCACACTGTTTTCCATAGTGGTTGTACTAGTTTATATTCCCAACAACAGTTTAAAAATGTTCCCTTTTCACTGCATCCATGACAATATCTTTTTTTTAATTTTTTGATTATGGCTATTCTTACAGGAGTGAGGTGGTATCATACTGTTGTTCTGAATTGCATTTCCCTGATCATTAGTGATGTTGAGCATTTTTCCATATACTTGTTGGCCATTTGTATATCTTCTTTTGACAATTGTCCGTTCTTGTCCTTAGCCCACTTTTTCATTGTATTGTTTGTGTTTTTCTTGCTGATTTGTTTGAGTTCTTTGTGGATTCTGGATACTAGTCCTTCATTGGATATATAGATTGTGAAGACCTTCTTCCATTCTGTGAGTTGTCTGTTAACTCTGTTGATTGTTTCTTTTGCAGTGCAGAAGTTTTTAATTTAATTAAGTCACATCTATTTATCTTCGTTTTTGTCGCGTTTGTTTTTGGGTTCTTGGTCATAAACTCTTTGCCTAAGCCAACATCTAGAAGGGCTTTTCCAGTGTTATTTTCTAGAATCTTCATGGTTTCAGGTCTCAGATTAAAGTCTTTGATCTATCTTGAGTTGATTTTTGTATGAAGTGAGAGATGAGTATCCAGTTTTATTCTTCTACATATGGCTTGCCAAATATCCCAGCACCATTTGTTGAATAGGGTGTCCTTTCCCCACTTTATGTTTTTGTTTGTTTTGTCAAAGATTGGTTGGCTGTAAGTATTTGGCTTCATTTCTGGATTCTCTATTCTGTTGCATTGTTCTATGTCCCTATTTTCAAACCAGTATCATGCTGTTTTGGTGACTATGACCTTATAGTATAAGTTTGATGTCAGGTAATATTATGCTTCCAAATTTGTTCTTTTTGCTTAGTCTTGCTTTGGCTGTGTGCTGTTTATTGGATCCATATGAATTTTAGGATTTTTTTCTAGTTTTGTGAAGAATGATGGTGGTATTTTGATGCTCTGATTGCTCTGGGTAGCAATTCTAGCACCATGTTGAAGAGGAATGGTGAGAGTGGGCATCCTCGTCTTGTTCCACTTCTTAGGGGGAAATGCTTTCAACTTTTCCCCATTCAGTACAATGCTGGAATTGCATTGAATTTGTAGATTGTTTTTGGCAGTATGGTCATTTTCACAATACAAATTCTACCCATCCATGAGCATTGAATGTGTTTCCATTTGTTTGTGTCATTTATGATTTCTTTCAGCAGTGTTTTGTAGTTTTCCTTGTAGAGGTCTTTCACATCCTTGGTTAGGTATATTCCTAAGGTTTTTTTTCTTTCTTTTTTTTTTCCAGCTACTGTGAAAAAGGTTAAGATTTTTTTTGATTCTCAGCTTAGTCACTGTTGGTGTTTAGCAGGGCTACTGATTTATGTACACTAACTTTGTATCCTGAAACTTTGCTGAATCCATTTACTAGTTCTAGGAGATCTCTGGATGAGTCTTTAGGCTTTTCTAGGTAAATGATCGTGTCATCAACAAACAGTGACAGTTTGACTTCCTCTTTACTGGCTTGGCTGCCCTTCATTTCTTTCTCTTGTCTGATTGCTCTGGCTAGCACTTCTAGCACCATGTTGAAGAAGAGTGGTGAGAGTGGGCATCCTTGTCTTGTTCCAGTTCCTAGGGACAATGCTTTCAACTTTTCCCCATTCAGTATAATGTTGGCTATGGGTTTGTCATAGATGGCTTTTATTACCTTAATGTTTTCCCTTCTATACCTATTTTGCTGAGGATTTTAATCATAAAGCAATGCTGAATTTTGTCTAATGCTTTTTCTGTGTCTATTGAGATGATCATGTAATTATTGTTTTTAATTCTGTTTTTGTGGTGTATCACATTTATTGATTTGTGTATGTTAAACCATTGCTGCATTCCCGGTTTAAAATCCACTTGATCGTGATGGATTATCTTTTTGATATGCGATTGATTACAAATTCAGTTTGCTAGTATTTTATTAAGGATTTTGACATCTATGTTCATCAGGGATATTGGTTTGTAGTTTTCTTTTTTGGTTATGTCCTTTCCTGGTTTTGATATTAGGGTGATACTGGCCTCATAGAATGATTTAGGGAAGATGCCCCCCCTCTATCTTTTGGAATAGTGTCAATAGGATTAGTACCAATTCTTATTTGAATGTCTGATATAATTCTGCTGTGAATCCACCTGGTCCTTCGTGAGAGCAAAGGGTGGAATATTACAGTTAGGCTGTGTCCCCACCTAAATCTCATTGAATTGTAGTTCCCTTAATCCCTACTTGTGGGAGGGACCCAGTGGAAGATAACTGAATTATGGGGACAGTTTCCCTCATACTGTTCTGGTAGTGAATAAGTCTCACGAGATCTGATGACTTTATAAGGGGTTTCCCTTTTCACGTGGCTCTCACTGACTCTTATCTGCCACCATGTAAGATGTCACTTTCACTTTCTGCCATGATTGTGAGGCCTCCCCAACCATGCAGAACTGTGAATCCGTTAAACCTCTTTTTCTTTATATGTTATCCAATCTTGGGTATGTCTTTATCAGCAGCATGAAAATGAACAAATACAATATTAACAGATTGGGTTAATTCAAAATCCTTGTCTTCAAGCTCTGAGGTTCTTTTTTTTTTTTTTCACAGTACAAAATTATCTTTATTCAGAAGATCACATAGCAGCATGTTCATAATCAAAAACATTTTACATAAGCAATAAACACCAGTCATTTATGCAAGAGCTTCCCAGGGTTGGTAGATATTTTTATGGCTTCATTTTGCTCTAGTCAAAAAAATGGAAAAGATGCTTTTAACTTATTGTCAATTCTACATCAGGTGTCAAGAAATGCAAAGCATTAGAAAGAGAGAGAGAAAGAAGGATTTTCAATTATCTCTGTAAAGGAGCAAATTCTGTCACTGTCATCTCAGACATCCTCTTTTAATTCCAAAGTCTAACCTTACAAAAGCAGAGAAAGGTCAGGTTTGATGGCTCATGCTTGTAATCCCAGCACTTTGGGAGGCAGAGGCAGGTGGATCATGAAGTCAGGAGTTTGAGACCAAGCTGGCAAATATGGTGAAACCCCATCTCTACTAAAAATACAAAAATTAACTGGGCATGGTGGTGTGTGCCTGTAGTCCCAGCTACTTGGGAGGCTGAGGCAGAAGAACTGCTTGAACCCAAGAGGTGGAGGTTGCAGTGAGCCAAGCTTATGCCACTGCATTCCAGCCTGGGCAACAGAGCAAGACTCCATCTCAACAACAACAACAACAACAACAACAACAACAACAAAATGCAGAAAAAAAAAATACACACGTCCTAAGTTGCACATGCACAAATAGCAAGTACTTATGCATTCTTTCTTTTTTTAAATTATACTTTAAGTTCTAGGGTACATGTGCACAACGTGCAGGTTTGTTACATGGGTCTAGATGTGCCATGTTGGTTTGCTGCACCTATAAACTAGTCATTTATATTAGGTATTTCTCCTAATGCTATCCCTCCCCCAGCTTCACACCCCCCGACAGGCCATGGTGTGTGATGTTCTCTACCCTGTGTCCAAATGTACTCATTATTTAATTCCCACCTATGAGTGAGAACATGTGGTGTTTGGCTTTCTGTCCTTGTGATACTTTGCTCAGAACGATGGTTTCCAGCTTCATCCATGTCCCTGCAAAGGACATTAACTCATCCTTTTTATGGCTGCATAGTATTTCATGATGTATATGTGCCCCATTTCTTTAATCCAGTCTATCATTGATGGACATTTGGGTTGGTACCAAGCCATTGCTATTGTTAATAGTGTCACAATAAACATACATGTGAATGTGTCTTTACAGTAGCAGGATTTATAATCCTTTGGCTATATAACCAGTAATGGAATCACTGGGTCAAATGGTATTTCTAGTTCTAAATCCTTGAGGAATCACCACACTGTTTTCCACAATTGTTGAACTAATTTACACTCCCACCAACCATGTAAAAGCGTTCCTATTTCTCCACATCCTCTCTAACATCTGTTGTTTCCTGACTTTTTAATAATTGCCATTCTAACTGGTGTGAGATGGTATCTCATTGTGGTTTTGATTTGTATTTCTCAGATGACCAGTGATGATGGCATTTTTTCATGTGTCTGGTAGTGGCATAGATGTCTTCTTTTGAGAAGCATCTGTTCATAACTTTTGCCCACTTTTTAATGGGATTTTTTTTTTTCCTTGTAAATTTGTTTAAGTTCCTTGTAGATTCTGGATATTAGCCCTTTGTCAGATGGGTAGATTGCAAAAATTTTATCCCATTCTGTAATTTGCCTGTTCACTCTGATGGTAGTTTCTTTTGCCATGCAAAAGCTCTTTAGTTTAATTAGATCCCATTTGTTATTTTGGCTTTTGTTGCATTGCTTTCAGTGTTTTAGTCATGAAATCCATGCCCATTCCTATGTCCTGAATGGTATTGCCTACATTTTCTTCTAGGGTTTTTATGGTTGTAGGTCTAACATTTAAGTCTCTAATCCATCTTGAATTAATTTCTGTATATGTTGTAAGGAAGGAATCCAGTTTCAGCTTTCTACATATGGCTAGCCAGTTTTTTCAGCATCATTTATTAAATGGGGTATCCTTTCCCTATTTCTTGTTTTTGTCAGGTTTATCAAAGATCGGATGGTTGTAGATGCATGGTGTTATTATGAGGGCACTGTCCTGTTCCATTGGTCTATATCTCTGTTTTGGAACCAGTACAATGCTGTTTTCATTACTGTAGCCTTGTAGTATAGTTTGAAGTCAGGTAGCCTGATGTATCCAGGTTTGTTCTTTTTCCTTAGGATTGTCTTGGCAATGTGGGCTCTTTTTTGGTTCCATATGAACTTTAAAGTAGTTTTTTCCAATTCTGTGAAGAAAGTTGTTGGCAGCTTAATGGGGATGGCATTGAATATATAAATTACCTTGGCAGTATGGCCATTTTCAAGATACTGATTCTTCTTATCCATGAGCATTGAATGTACTTCCATTTGTTTGTGTCCTCTTTTATTTTGTTGAGCAGTGGTTTGTAGTTCTCCTTGAAGAGGTCCTTCACATCCTTTGTAAGTTGGATTCCTAGGTATTTTATTGTCTTTTTAGCAATTGTGAATGGGAATTCACTCATGATTTGGTTCTCTGTTTGTCTGTTATTGGTGTATAGGAATGCTTATGATTTTTGCACGTTGATTTTGTATCCTGAGATTTGCTGAAGTTGCTTATCAGCTTAAGGAGATTTTGGTCTGAGATGATGGGGTTTTCTAAATGTACAATCATGTCATCGGCAAACAGAAACAGTGTGGCTTCCTCTTTTCCTAATTGAATACCCTTTATTGCTTTCTCTTGCCTGATTGACCTGGCCAGAACTTCCAACACTATGTTGAATAGGTAGGATGAGAGAGGACATCCTTGTCTTGTGCCAGTTTTCAAAGGGTATGCTTCCGGTTTTGCCCATTCAGTATGACATTGGCTATGGGTTTGTCATAAATAGCTGTCATTATTATGAGATACGTTCCATCAATACCTAGTTTATTGAGTGTTTTTAGCATGAAGGGCTGTTGAATTTTGTTGAAGGCCTTTTCTGCATCTATTGAGGTAATCATTTGGTTTTCGTCGTTGATCTGTTTATGTGATGGATTACGTTTATTGATTTGCATTTGTTGAACAAGCCTTGAATCCCAGGGATGAAGCCCACCTGATCATGATGGATAAGCTTTTTGATGTGCTGTTGGATTTGGTTTGCCAGTATTTTATTGAGGATTTTGCATGGATGTTCATCAGGGATATTGGTCTAAAATTCTCTTTTGTTGTTGTGTCTCTGACAGGCTTTGGTATCAGGATGATGCTGGCCTCATAAAATGAGTTAGGGAGGATTCCCTCTTTTTCTATTGTTTGGAATAGTTTCAGAAGGAATGGTATCAGTTCCTCTTTGTACCTCTGGTAGAATTCAGCTATGAATCCATCTGGTCCTGGACTTTTCTTGGTTGGTAGGCTATTAATTATTGCCTCAATTTCGGAGTCTGTTACTGGTCTATTCAGAGATTCACCTTCTTCCTGGTTTAGTCTTGGGAGGGTGTATGTGTCCAGGAATTTATCCATTTCTTGTATATTTCCTAGTTTATTTGCGTAGAGATGTTTATAGTATTCTCTAATGGTAGTTTGTATTTCTGTGGGTTCAGTAGTGATATCACCTTCATCACTTGTTATTGCACCTATTTGATTCTTTTCTCATTTCTTCTTCATTAGTCTTGCTAGTGGTCTATCAAGTGTGTTGAGCTTTTGAAAAAACCAGCTCCTGGATTCGTTGATTTTTTGGAGGGTTTTTTTGTGTCTCTATCTCCTTCAGTACTGTTCTGATTTTAGTTATTTCTTGCCTTCTTCTAGCTTTTGAATTTGTTTTTTCTTGCTTCTCTAATTCTTTTAATTGTGATGTTAGAGTGTCAATTTTAGATCTTTTGTGCTTTCTCTTGTGGGCATTTAGCACATACTGCTTTAATTGTGTCCCCGAGATTCTGGCACGTTGTGTCTTTGTTCTCACTGGTTTCAAAGAACATCTTTATTTCTGCCTTCATTTCGTTATGTACCCAGTAGTCATTCAGGAGCAGGTTGTTCAGTTTCCATGTAGTTGTGTGGTTTTGAGTGAGTTTCTTAATCCTGGGTTCTAATTTGATTGCACTGTGGTCTGAGAGACAGTTTGCTGTGATTTCTGTTCTTTTACATTTGCTGAGGAGTGCTTTACTTCCAATTATGTGGTCAATTTTAGAATTAGTGTGATGTGGTACTCAGAAGAATGTATGTTCTGATGATTTGGGGTGGAGAGTTCTGTAGATGTCTACTAGTTTTGGTTGGTTCAGAACTGAGTTCAAGTCCTGAATATCCTTGTTAACCTTCTCTCTCAATGATTGTCCAATATTGATAGTGGGGTGTTAAATTCTCCCATTATTATTATGTGAGAGTCTAAGTCTCTTTGTAGGTCTCTAAGGACTTGCTTTATGAATCTGGGTGCTCCTGTAATAGGTGCATATGTATTTAGTATAGTTAGCTCTTCTTGTCTAATTGATCTCTTTACCATTATGTCATGGTGTCCTTTGTCTCTTTTGATCTTTGTTGGTTTACAGTCTGTTTCATCAGAGACTAGCATTGCAAGCACTGTTGTTTTGGTTTTCTTTTTCTTTTCTTTTCTGTTTTGTGTTTTTTTTTTTTTTTTTTTTTTTGAGATGAAGTCTCGCTCTGTTGCCCAGGCTGGAGTGCAATGGCATGGTCTCAGCTCACTGCAAGCTCCGCCTCCCAGATTCACACCATTCTCCTGGCTCAGCCTCCCGAGTAGCTGGGACTACAGGCACCTTCCACCACACCCGGCTAATTTTTTGTATTTTTAATAGAGACCCTCGGCCTCCCAAAGTGCTGGGATTACAGGCGTGAGCCACCATGCCTGGCCCTTCTTTGTTTTTGTTTCTTTTTTCTTTCCATTTGCTTGGTAGATCTTCCTCCATCCCTTTCTTTTGATCCTATGTGTGTCTCTGCATGTGAGATGGGTCTCCTGAGTACAGCATACTGAGGGGTCTTGACTCTTTATCTAACTTGCCAGTTTGTGTCTTTTACTTGGGGTATTTAGCCCATTTACATTTAAGGTTAATATTGTTATGTGTGAATTTGATCCCTTCATTATGATGTTAGCTGGTTATTTTGCACATTAAGCAATGCAGTTTCTTCATAGCTTCGATGGTCTTTAGAATTTGACATATTTTTGCAATGGCTGGTACCAGTTGTTTCTTTCCATGTTTAGTGCTTCCTTCAGGAGCTCTTGTAAGGCAGGACTGGTGGTGACAAAATCTCTCAGCATTTGCTTGTCTGTAAGGGATTTTATTTCTCCTTCACTTATGAAGCTTAGTTTGGTTGGATACGAGATTCCGGGTTGAAAATTATTTTCTTTAAGAATGTCAAATGTTGGTTCCCACTCTCTTCTGGCTTGTAGGGTTCCTTCTGAGAGATTTGCTGTTAGTCTAATGGATTTTCCTTTGTGGGTAACCCGATCTTTCTCTCTGGATGCCCTTAACATTTTTTCCTGCATTTCAACTTTGGTGCATCTGACAATTCCGTGTCTTGGGGTTGCTCTTCTCAAGGAATATTGTTGTGGTGTTCTCTGTATTTCCTGAATTTGAATGTTGGCCTGCCTTGCTAGGTTGCAGAAGTTCTTCTGGATCATATCCTGAAGAGTGTTTTCCAACTTGGTTCCATCTCCCCATCACTTTCAGGTAGACAAATGAACTGTAGATTTGGTCTTTTCACATAGTCCCATACTTCTTGGAGACTTTGTTAGGTTCTTTTTACTCTTTTTTCTCTACACTTGTCTTCTTGCTTTATTTCATTAATTTGATCTTCAATCACTGATATCCTTTCTTCCACTTGATTGTATCAGCTATTGAAGCTTGTGCATGTGTCACGAAGTTCTTGTTCCATGGTTTTGAGCTCCATCAAGTCATTTAAGGTCTTCTCTACACTGTTTATTCTAGTTAGCCATTCATCTAACCTTTTTTTAAGGCTTTTAGCTTCCTTCTGATGGGTTAGAACATGCTCCTTTAGCTCGGAGAAGTTTGTTACTACTGACCTTCTGAAGCCTACTTCTGTCAACTCTTCAACATCATTCTTCATACAGCTTTGTTCCATTGCTGGCAAGGAGCTGCGATCACTTGGAGCAGAAGAGGTGCTCTTGTTTTTAGAATTTTCAGCTTTTCTGCTCTTGTTTCTCTCCCATCTTTGTGGTTTTATCTACCTTTGGTCTTTTATGTTAGTGACCTACAGATGGGGATTTATTGTGGGTGTCCTTTTTGTTGATGTTGATGCTATTCTTTTCTGTTTGTTAGTTTTCCTTCTAACAGTCAGGTCCCTCAACTGCAGATCTGTTGGAGTTTGCTGGAGGTCCACTCTGGTCCATTTGCCTGGGTGCCACCAGCAGAGGCTGCAGAACTGCAAATATTGCAGAACAGGAAATATTGCTTCCTGACCCTTCCAGTGGAAGCTTTGTCCCAGAGGGGCACCTGCCTTTATGGGGTGTCTGTTGGTCCCTGCTGGGAGGTGTCTCCCAGTTAGGCTACATGGGGGTCAGAAATCCATTTGAGGAGACAGTCTGTCCATTCTCAGATCTCAAACGCCATGGTGGGAGAATCACTATGCTCTTCAGAGCTGTCAGACAGGGACATTTAAGTCTGCAGAAGTTTCTACTGGCTTTTCTTCAGCTATGCCCTGCCTACAGAGGTGGAGTCTATAGAGGCAGCAGGCCTTGCTGAGCTGCAGTACACTCCACCCAGTTTGAGCTTCCCAGCCACCCTGTTTACCTAGTCAAGCCTCAGCAGTGGTGGACACCCCTCCCGCTGCCAGGCTGCAACCTAACTGGTCTACCTCAGACTACTGTGCTAGCAGTAAGGCTGGGAAATAAAAGAAAATTCTATGGTCAGAACAATTTAGGTGCTGGAAGTCAATAAGAGCAAAGCCTAAAGAAGAATTTAAAAAAATAGAAAGATTGTAAAGTATATGGACTGAAGACCAAATGGTAAGAAAATTGAAAACAATCTTTTCCATAATCAAAGAGATAGCACTATCTATATTCAATGACCCCAAATAGAAATTACCAAATCTTGCAGAAATGGTTTTTGTTTTGTTTTGTTTTGTTTTGTTTCAGTGATAACAGTGGCTTCAAATATGGCAAAAACTTCCAAAGGCTTCAGCTGTTGGATGGAGCTGTAAGAACAAATTAGATAGCCACAAAAAAAAAAAAAAAAAAAAAATTCTTAGCAGTGATACAGAAGGCAATTGAAGAAAAAGCCTACACATTAGATCAAATTCTCTATTTTGAAGAATAGAGTGTTATTATCATTGTACGCCTGAAAAAAACCTACCTCTCAAAGGTAGGAAAACATATCCCAGCATTCAAGGCTGTGAATTGCATGCAACTGATGCTGGCTGACTCAAGCACAAGGATCTACAGTTATCCGTATCTAGTATTACAACTTTCCATTCTTCAGAAAATGGTTCGTCTGCCATTTAACAATAACTCACAAGTCACAATCCTTCAATGCCCACTTCCACAAGCAAACTTTATGTCCTTTTCAAGATAAAGTACCATATTTATTGTAGTACTTATGTATGTCTTGACCATTTAACATATGTAAGACTGTGCTACTATTTTTATTAGGTTTCTGTCTTTTTTAAAAAATATGTCGCAATGACATTTTGAGGGTTTTGCCTAATTTTTCCCATAAAAGCCTGGTGGTTTTTATTGTGCAATTTTCCATAGCACTTCCATTCTGAGGAACACATATATCATGTTACAGCAAAACTAATAGTGTTACTCTTCAGAGATGGCCACTACCTTTCTGCAAATGCAAGTCATCTATACATATAGTTAGGATGACAATTATCCAGAAAGATTACAGTAAATAAGATGAAAGGTTTTGTCAATAATGGTAGCACAGAGAGAGAGGGAACAGATGCTATTATCTCTATGTTGACAACTCCTAAATGTACATGTTGAGCTCAGATTCTTCTTCTGGACTCCAGACTCATATAATCAAGCACATACTTGACATTTCCACTTGGCCTTCCTGCAGTCATCTCAAATGGACTTAATGTGTCCAAAATGGAACTCTTTATCTTCTCTTGGAAAACTTCTCCTCCTCCAGTTACTACTGTCTTAGTGAACTGCCCTTCTGCTTTTGCCCTTTCTCCTACTCATGCCTGAGCCTTGCTCATCCTGAACAACTCTCCCACACCTGCCAGCTGCATCCCAATCATCACCAGACCTGTCTATCGGTCTCCCAAAGGCACTTTCAGTCTCCGTGCCCTCTCTCTACTCCAATGCCAACATATGGTTTACATCTCCCTGGGATCATCATAGCCACTCAATTGTACCCCCGCTATATGTTCTTCCCAGAGTAGCCTGAGTATTCTGTAGGAAAAATTAAAGTCAGGTCACAGCTCTGACTAAAACATCTAATTGCTTTCCACTGCAGGTTTTATAATCCACAAAGTCTTTCAAGGTGGGCAGGACATGGCCCCAGATTGCCACTTAAATCTCATTTCATAACACATCCCTCACATTATCATTAATTGTATCCAAAACCCGACTTAATGGAACCAAGTTCTTTCTTGCCCCATTCATTCACACATACTGTTCCTCTTCCACGCACGTTTCACTTGTTTAATTTCTGCTCGGCCTTTAAGATCTCAGGCAAATATCAATTTTTCAGAAATACTTTTTCTCCTTCCTATCTAAATTAGCAACTCCTTCATGTGCTTCCTGATGGAGCTGTTTTCACTCACAACACTTTTTAAAAAATTTTGGCAAACAATTCTTTCTTTACATTTTTTGTTGTCTTTTTTTGTTTTGTTTTGATTTTTAAAAATAAATTTAGGGCACAAGTGCAGTTGTATCACATGGGTATATTGTGTAGTGGTGAAGTCTGGACTTTTAGTGTACCCAATACCCAAATAGTGTACATCTTACCCAGTAGGTAGAATTTCATCTCTCACACCCCTCCCACTCTCCCATTTATGGGCACATCCAATGTCTATTATTCCACTTGGTGTGTACATGTGTACCCATTGTTTAGTACCACTTTTAAGTGACAACATGTGGTCTTTGACTTTTTGTTTCTGCATCATTTCACTTAATAATGGCCTTTAGTTCCATCCATGTTGCTGCAAAAGACATTATTTCATTCTTTTTCGTGGTTGAGTTGTATCCCATGGAGCATATATATTCCATTTTCTTTATCCAATCATCTGTTGATAGACACTTAGGCTGATTCCAAGACTGTGTTATTGCAAATAATGATGTGATAAACATATGTTTACTCATAACACTTCTGACACCAAAATGAGGGGTTGTTTTTCCTCCTGAAACCATCTGAGTCTCCTACAATTCAATTCAATTGAATTCTGACGCCACCTAGAGTTAGCACCAGATTCCACGGGTTTAAGAGCTCAATCCCACAAGACTGCCTTTATTTCAGAGGCCAAGCCCCAGTATGAAGTCCCCAGGCCACCCGCCTTTCTGTCCAACATAGCAACAAAGTTAGGGATTCCTACAACCCCCCTTTTTAGGACTGATCATTGGCTACAACACATAGAACTCAGGAGAGCACTTTACTTACTATTTCCGGTTTATTATGAAGGATAAAACTCAGGAACAGACCAATGGGAGAGATGCACAGGGCAAGGTATGGAGGAGAAAACAAAGCTTCCATACCCCATCTGGGCACACCACCCTCCAGGGACCTCAGCATGTTCATCAGTCTGGAAGCTCTCCAAACCCCATTGTTTATGTTTTATTTAAGGAGGTTTTATTATATATATGTAATTGATTAAATCATCAAACTTTGGTGATTGGGTCAGAGTCCAACCTTTCTGTACTCCCTGAAGGTTGAGGAGTGGGGCTGAAATTTCCAAGCTTGTAGACAAAGCTTGGTCTTTCTGACGCCCTGTATTTTTCTTGAAACTACCTTAGGGGCCCACCAAGAGTTGCCTCATTGGAAAAAAAAGGTGCTCCTATGATTGTTATCAATCATGAAATTCTAAGAGTTTTGGAAGCTCTGTGCCAGGGACAAAATCCAAATTTCTTTCTATGATACCACACTGATCTTACAATTATTATCCTTCTTAAGATCTATCACAGTTTGCATATATTTATTTATTCACTTGAGTAATTCTTTGCTAAATTCATTATTTCTCACTAGACTATGAATTCCATGAGATCAAAGAGCATCTCTATTTTGGTCATAATATTGCTCAACATATGCCTGGTACATGGTATGTACTTTAAAATATTTGCAGAATGAATAATTTGCTTCAGAAAATGTTCATCACATATTGTGGATGTTGAATTAACTTCTGGAACTATATCTAAGAACAATTTTTTTTGGAGACAGTCTCACTCTGTCTCTCAGGCTGGAGTGCAGTGCAACGATCTCAGTTCACTGCAACCTCCACCTCCCGGGATCAAGTGATTCTCTTGCCTCAGCCTCCTGAGTAACTGGGATCACAGGTGCTCACCACCAGGCCCGACTAATTTTTGTATTTTTAGTAGAGACAGGATTTCACCATGTTAACCAGCCTGGTCTCGAACTCCTGACCTTAGGTGACACACCCACCTTGGCCTCCCAAAGTGCTGTGATTGCAGGCATAAGCCACTGCGCCCAGCCTTTTTTTTTTTCTTTCTTTCTTTTTAAGAAATGAGGTCTCGCTATGTTACCCAGGCTGGTCTCCAACACCTGGTCTCAAGCTATCTGCCAGCCTTAGCCTCCCAAGCGTAAGCCACCACGTCAACCTAGAACACACAGTTTTAACATAATCAGATAAACATAAAAATAGCAGTTATTAGCATGTTGATTATTTGCAATTCACCTTAAGGACAACTTCATTGATTATTATCTATTATTATCTCCACTTAACAGATAAGGAAACTGTGTGCGACTCAGAAAAGGTAAGCAATTTGCCTAATTTTACGCAGTCAATGATAGAAGTTAAATAGCATGTGCTCTAAACACTCTTTTAAGAGGCAGAAAGAACTTACTCACCCTGAGGGAGTTGAAAAAGGTTTCACTGAGAAGTGACACTTGATGTGAATTTTAAATAATGACTCAGAGGTTTCCAAGTAGAAAATCGCATAAGGGCATTCCAGGAAGAAAAAGGTATGCATAAATGTGGGAAAGGGCATGATATATTTGTTTAGGGCAAAGAGTTCACAGGAGCTGAATTGCGAAGTTACCTGGCAGAGGCAACAAAATTAGGTTTGGACCAAATTGGGAAAGCCTTGCATTAAATCTAATCTGGACAAGGGAAAAACAATGGTGGATTTGGTTAAAAAAAAAAAAAAAATCCAGGTAGCTTTCTGTGACTTAAAATGCTAGTTCCATACAATTCTGCCAAAGAGAAACAAAAGTGCCAGACTTATTGAAACACATAGATGATAAAAGACAAAAGTTAGGAGCTCCTCATTTAAAATAAACCAACAACTCTCTTCCTCTTTTCTTCACTTCCTTTCCTGGACACTTCAGTCCTGGCCAATCAGGTGTAGCTGAGCATGTGTCCACCGCAGCATGGGAGAGCCACAGTGGTCAAGAGTGAGAATTGAGAGCAAGCTCAGGGTAATGAGAGTGTCCACCAAGGTAGGCAGCCCAGGGTGGCCTGCCAGTGCTTCAGTAGGATGAGGAGAGCATCCATGTGGGCAGGCAGCCTGGCAGCAGTTGTTGGAGCCTAAGCACATCCATAGAGGCATAGCCCAGGTGCAGGATCTCAAAACCAAGCTGGATAAGGAAGACACCTCTGAAAGGGCAAGCCCAACATAGGGTGTCAAAGCCCAAGCAGCATGAGGAGGGTGTCTGTGTAGGAAGGATGGCACGAGAAAAGAAACTGGGTGTCCAGGTCAAGTAAGGAGGATGTCTGGGTATGGGGAATGTAGTGTCAAGCCCAGTTGTGGTGAGGAGGGTTTCTTTCTGGGATAGTGGCCAAATGTGGGGTGTAAGAACCCAATGGGAGTAAAGAGAGTGCCTGCATGGGTGCGATGATGTGGCAGTAGCCTGCAATGAGCATGTAAAACCTGAATGGAGTGAGAAGGATATTCCTGTGAGGGAAGAAGTAGTAAGGGTGAGAGGTCAAGCTAGCTGGACTTCCTGGGTCAATGGGGACTTGGAGAACTTTTCTGTCTTTACAAGAGGACTGTAAAACGCACCAATCAGCACTCTGTAGCTAGCAAGAGGATTGTAAGATATACCAATCAGCGCTCTGTAAAATGCACCAATCAGTGCTCTGTAAAATGGACCAATCAGCAGTCTGTAAAGTGCACCAATCAGCAGGATGCTAAGAGTAGCCAATCACAGGGAGAACTGAAAAAAGGGCACTCCTATAGGACAAACACAGAACATGGAAGAGGACAAATAAGGGAATAAAAGCTGGCCACCCCAGCCAGCAGTGGCAACCCGCTGGCATTCCATTGCACACTGTGGAAGCTTTGTTCTTTCACTCTTCACAATAAACCTTGCTACTGCTCACTCTTTGGGTCTATGCCATCTTTAAGAGCTGTAACACTTACCATAAAGGTCTGGAGCTTCATTCTGGAAGTCAGTGAGACCGTGAACGCACGGGAAGGAAGCAACTCTGGACACAATGGTAATGAGTTCCTTACTCGATAAGTAAGTACATTAGGGGTAATGTGTGCAGGTTTCTAGTGAATGAACTATAAATACGGAACTTTATAGTTTTGTTTGGCATTGGCGGCATTAGTGTAAACTCAAGTCTTTCAAAATATATGTTAGATATAGAAATAAAGGTGTGTGCATGTGTGTATATAAGGAGCGGGCATGACATAAAATCAAAGGCAGGAAGCACAACTAGCACCTTGATCTTGACTTCTAAAGACCTTTATCCATTGAGAGCTAGGGATTTTGTGAAGAAATAGCTGATTCCAGGCTGGGGAAGAAAAACTACAGTGTGAGCCTAGAACAACTTATGGTGTCTAAAAGTGAAGAAGTGCTCAAAGAATCATAGAGACTTGTTAAAAAAAAGGGGGGGGGGGGCACGTTTGAAGGGGCTTCCAATGGGCAAATCAGGGATAATTTGGAGGTCAAAATGAATACAAAGTGGCAGACAATAATGTATCAAATAAAATAGGAAATCATGAGTCCATAGTAATATAAGCAAATAAACAGATTGAAACTATGTTGAGAAAGAGGATTGTACATAGTCTCAAAATACTTGCCCCTGAAACAAAATGCTTGTTAAGTGCAAAGGGAAAAAGAGTCACCTCACAGTGAACAATCTTGGCAGATGCCACCTCATTCGAGTGATTAAACACCAGTGATAAGACAACATGTATTTTATCAGGTGCACCTGATAAAACACAAACAGAACACAGTATCATTTTAAAAATATTTATAGCAAATATGTATAACCTGAACCTAAAGATAAGAAAATGTTAGACAAATCCAAACAAAGCGATAGTCTCTAAAACAATTGACTTGTAATCTTCAACTAAAGAAGACCTGTAATCTTCTTTAGTTAAGAAGAGACTGAAGAAGTAACTGTTCCCTATTGAAGGAGACTACACACATGACAACTAAATGCAAGCTGTGATTTTGAACTGCATTCTTTAGATACAAAAGATGTTATTTACACGCGAGCTGAGGATGAGATGGTAGTAAGGTATCAGTGTTAATTTCCTGATTGTAAATGTTGTATTGCGGTTATGTCCTTTTTTGTAGGAAATGCACATTCAAGTATTCAGGGATGATGAAGCACAATATCAGCAACTTACTCAAAAATAGATTCAGAAAAAAAGGTTCTTTGTACTTTATATCCACAGTTTCTGAAGGTTGAGATTCTTCTTCTAAATAAAGAAACCAACAATAAAATCCCATATATGTGTCAGCTCAATTCTCCAGAACTCAGCTTGAGCTCAAATATAATGCAGGAGAACCTTCATTCTTCAAACCCCAGGCAATGTACTGCTTCCCTTAGCAACTTACTAAAAATCATATTCGTTCTTACTTTAACACACAATTTTTAACAAATCATGCTTGGTTTTCAATCTTTCTGGCCAATGACTGAATACATGACTACTGTTGAAGTAGACCAAAGACTAACAGGGGCACACTTGTAAAATAAATAAATAAATAAATAAATAAATAAATGTAAAAGGTGAAGGTTATTTAGCTTGCTGCAGGAAGGGAGACAGCACTCCATAGAAACATAGGAGCATGTCAGTAAGGAGGAGAGGGTTAAAAAAAAGGCTTCTTATGGGAGTTGAGCTTATGTTGGATGGTTCTAACGAGTTAAGTAAGGAAACAAGAGCCAGTTCTGAATTGGGAGCTTTCAAGAAGCAGGAAAAAGTCAGTGATTGGGAATCTTAACACTTTTTGTCTAAGAGGTAAGAAGAATAAAGCAAATCTGGAGTTGCCACTGGTAAAGAAGCAGCTATCATTCATATCAGAAGAAGGGGGTATTTAGTCATTTCTCTGGTCAGGTAGCAGTCTTGTCTATGCCTTGTTCTTAGCATTGTTTATGTGAATGCTAAGAACACATCGTTGTGATGGGAGAGAATATTGTGGTCTGGTTGTCATCAGGGCCATGTTTCAATTCTTCACCAGAAAAATAGATGGAGATGAGTAGTACTATAAGATACAGACGCAATGCAAACACAGGAAGTAATCACCAACAACCTGCTATTGAGAAAGGAACCAAAAAATTAAAACATGGACCCAAAATAATTATATAACAATCTGGCCAGGTGTGGTGACTCACGCCTGTAATCCCAGCACTTTGGGAGGCCGAGGCGGGGAGATCACGAGGTCAGGAGATCGAGACCATCCTGGCTAACACGGTGAAACCCCGTCTCTACTAAAAATACAAAAAATTAGCTGGGCATGGTGGTGGGCGCCTGTAGTCCCAGCTACTCAGGAGACTGAGGCGGGAGAATGGCATGAACCCAGGAGGCAGAGAGTGCAGTGAGCCGAGATCATGCCACCGCACTCCAACCTGGGTGACAGAGCGAGGCTCCATCTCAAAAATAATAAAATAATAATCTGCTAACTGCTGCCAATTCTAAGGACTGTACATATATCAAACATTTTTAATTCTCAAGGATATACAATACACTGTCTCATATTATTACCTCTGTTTTACACATGAGAACACTGAAGGACAGAGAGATTAATTTCCCCAATGTCACCCTGCTAGTAAATAGCAGAGCCAGAATCACTATATAACATAATGGTGGATTTCCACATTCAGTGGCTAAACGGTTACTGAAGTCACTCTATATAAAGTATTATCTGGACATTATGGGGAATAAGACAGCACCTTCTAAAATATCTCTTAATATCTCTTCCAAACATTGGCCACTTTCTACAATCCCCCTTCCTTGCCTCACTCCCAAATTTTAAAGGATGTAATCTAGCCTTCTATTTAATAGTTGAAACAAGGATCAACAATGTACCTCCCTCTAACTTTGACTTACCCTAAATTTACCCATTTCTCTCCTTTCATTCTTTTCTCTATGCTGCATTGTTTTCTTTTTTGTTTGTTGAACTCTATTGCCCCATAAATACTACATGTGTTATCTTGCAATTGCCTGTTTATATACCTATCTTGGAAGACATAATTTGTTTTTGGTTTTGGCTGCTCAGCATCCTAATTTTTTTGAGAGGGAATTACTCATACTCGTGCTGATATATGTTCAACAACTGATTCTCCATGTATGTGTGTGTGTGTGTGTGTGTGTATTATTTTATTGTACATGTACTCATATCAAGAACATATAACAGATCATTTATAAATAATAATAAAATATCTAATTTTCATTTTAAATTCTGTTCAACCAATTAATTCTCACAGGATATTTTTGTTGATTTTGCAAAATTGCTGCAAACTAGAGTTGTAGGTGATGAAGGGGTGTAGTTCGGACTCAAAGGCAGGTTGATATTCTCATTTATGTTAATGAGTAAGGCAAAGTGAAACAACAAAGACCTATATCAGAACTTTTTGTTCATCACACAAACAGATTCCTTGCTGAATCTAATAATAGTATTTTAACACTGGAAGAATATTTCCTCACTTTTTATGCTAGTCACAATGTAATGGCTACAAATATAATACACTTTTAAGTTTAACTTGCATGATTTACATTTCTCCATCACTTTCTTAAGTCTAGACCATCAACAAAGCAATAAACCAAGCTGTACTTTTCAGTGTTTGTAAATTTCTATAGTATAAAGCACGCACCTTGGCTGATTTCAAAGTACCAACATGATGTCACTGAGTACTAACACAGAACAGGGAAGAGATGCGCAGTAACACATCGATGTGTTGCATTTCCACTATTCAGCCATAAAACCGCAAATAACCTCAAGAACATAAATAATAGTAAAATAACTTGGGAAGTGAAAGCTCTGAGTATTTATTACCTTTATTATTAATATAATTTATTTATTTGCAAATTAATGTAAATTTTAAATAATATCTTTACATAACAACCAGCTTATAGGACTTCTAAAATTTTAACATTTGGCTCTCAGGAGCAAATAGAAGAAACATCTAACTTACCACGTGTGATGGTTAATATCAAGTGTCAACTTGATTGGATTGAAGGATGCAAAGTATTGTTTGTGGTTGTGTCTGTGAGGGTGTTGCCAGAGTAGGTTAACATTTGAGTCAGTGGACTGGGAGACACAGATTCACCCTCAGTCTGGGTGGGCACCATTCAATCAGCTGCCAGGTAGAAGAAGGTGGAATGAGCTGACTTTCTGAGTCTTCCAGCTTTCATCTTTCTCCCATGCTGGATGCTTCCGGCCCTTGAACATCAGACTCCAGGTTCTTCTGGCTTTGGACTCTTGGACTTACAGCAGTGGTTTGTCAGGGGCTCTCAAAGATTTGGCTACAGATTGAAGGCTGCACTGTCAGCTTCCCTACTTTTGAGGTTTTGGGACTTGGACTATCCCCTACTGGCATCCTTGCTCCTCAGCTTGCAGACGGCCTACCGCAGGACTTTGCCTTGTGATCGTGTGAATCAGTTCTCCTTATTAAACTCCCTTTCATATATACACATATCCTTTTATAATAGTTTTGTCTCTCTAGAAAACCCCGACTAATACAGATTTTGGTACCAGGAGTGGTTCTAGGGGAACAGACTTTTAAGACTGGATTTCTTTAGTTGGTCTAGAGTTGGCTGCTTAAGCTAATTAGATCCCAAAATGCTAAGGACTCTATTTATAATAGTATGGAGAACACTGATAGCCCTTGGCATGAACTGTTTAGAGAGTTATGCCTAATAAATGCATCTGATACTCCCGATTCACCACTCTTGAGAGGCAAGGAATTTAGTGACTCTATACATAATACCTTTGACCATATATGTAGAACCAAGGAATATAATGAAGTTGGTTGGTTGCTCCTAAGTTCGCTGGTAAAAGTGATGAAAGAAAAGGTTGAGCTCAGGGATTCTAACTCCTAGCTTCAGAAGCACATACTGAGCCTCAAATCTTCTAAGATTGCTCTGAGTGAGAGTCTGCTCTCCCGTAGACAAAGGACTGAAATTGCAGATAATTAGACACATGCTCTTATCATGCAAGTGGGTGACCTGCAACAGGAAAGGTGCATGCTCAGTCTTGCCAGGTGTCTACTTTTAAAGGGAGGAAATTGATTGGGAAAGTATGGGATCCTGCAACTTGGAACGAGGACATGTGGGAGGACCCTGATGAAGCTGGGGACATGCGCTTGCAAATTCTGATGAACCATTTTTACCAGAGGAAACAGCCTCCTCACCCTCAAAGGTCTCAACATCCCCTCCCCAACCCATGCTGCCATCAGCCTTTCCACCTTTGTCTGAGGAGATTAACCCTACACTGCCAGAGGCAATAGTGATGGCCTCCTCTGAGGCAGTTGCCAGGCAAGACAATGCTGATTCTCCTCAGGACCCACCCCCAACACCCCTGTTTGCATCGAGACCTGTAACTAGACTCAAGTCCCAGCAGGTCCCTATAAGTGAGGTTCAGAGTGTGACCCACAAGGAAGTGCACTACACTCCAAAATAATTCCTTGAGTTTTCTAATTTATATAAGCACAAATCTGGAGAAATCTGGAGAAATCTGGAGAACAGGTATGGGAATGGGTATGAAGTGTGTGGGATAATGACATAAGGAACATAAAGTTGGATCAGGCTGAATTTATTGATACTGCCCTACTAAGGAGGGATTCTGCCTTTATGTTGCAGCTTGGGGAGTTCAAAATGGTTCTAATAGTTTATTTGCTTGGTTAGCTGAAACATGGATTAAAAGATGGCCCACGGTGAGTGAGCTGGAAATGCCTGTTCTCCCTTGGTTTATCATAGAGGAAGGGATCCAAAGTCTTAGGGAGATTGGAACGCTAGAATGGATTAGTCACTTGAGACCTACTCATCTCAGCTGAGAGGGTCCAGAAGACATACCCTTCACCAATACCTTGGGAAATAGATTTGTGGGGGGAGCACCTGCATCCTTAAAGAGCTCTGTGATGGCTCTTTTCTGTATGTCAGATCTTACCGTGGGAACCACAGTCACTCAATTAGAGAATTTAAATGCAATGGGAAAACTTGGATCCTGAGGTGGATGGGGCCAAGTGGTGACACTCAGTTGTCAAAGGCAAGGTAGGCATAGTTATCATAATGGACAGCAGAGGCAAAGCAGCAATAAGACTAGTCTGACTTGTGTAGAGCTCTGGCATTGGCTAATTAATCATGGTGAAATTGATAGGAAGCCTACAGCATTCTCACTTAACTAGTATAAAGCAGAAAACTTCCAAGTCAAGTTGACAAAAGACTAATTTGAACTCTAAAAATAGAGAATCATGACCCCTCAATCAATTTCCAGACTTGAAGCAGTTTACAGACCCAGAATCCCTTGAATGAAGGGGAAGCTGGGTCCCCTTGAGGAAGGACCCCACTATACTACCAACAATTTATGCTGTTAATCATTCTCCCATCCTTCCCCGTGACCTCCAGCCTTTTACCAGAGTAATTGTGCACTGGGTAAAGGGAAATGATCACATTTTAGGGGATTACTGGACACTGGATCTGACATGACATTGATTCCAGAGGACCCAAAACATCAGCGTGGTCCTCCAGTTAGAGTAGGGGCTTATGGAGGTCAGGTAATTAATGGAATTCTAGCTCAAGTCTGACTTACAGTGGGTCCAGTGGGTCCCTGGACTCATCCTGTGGTCGTTTCCCCAGTGCTAGAATGCATGATTGACATAGACACACTTAGAAGCTGGCAGAATCCCCATATTGGCTCCCTGACTGGTAGGGAGAGGGCTACTATGGTGGGAAAGGCCAAATGGAAGCCATTAGAGCTGCTTCTACCTAGGAAAATAGTAATTCCAAAACAATATTGCATCCCTAGATGGATTGTGGAGATTAGTGCCATAATCAAGAACTTGAAAGATGAAGGGTGATGATTCTCACCACATCCCCGTTCAACTCTCCTATTTGGCCTGTGCAAAAGACAGATGGATCTTAGAGAATGACAGTGGACTTAACCAAGTGGTGACTCCAATTGCAGCTGCTGTTCCAGATGTGATTGCATTGCTTGAGCACATTAACCCATTTCCTGGTACCTGATATGCAGCCATTGATTTAGCAAATGCCTTTTTCTTCATTCCTGTCCGTATGGCCCACCAGAAGCCATTTGTCTTCAGCTGGCAAGGTCAGCAATATACTTTCACTGTCCTACCTCAGGGGTATATCAACTCTCCAGTTTTGTATCATAATCTTGTTTGCAAAGATGATGAGACATTTGTATGCCAGGGCATGGGAAATAATCGGACTAAAATTCAGAAACCTACCTAAGTGAAATTTCTAGGTGTCCAGTGGTGTGGGACCTGTCAAGATATTTCTTCTAAGGTGAAGGATAAGTTGTTGCATTTGTCCCCTCCTACAACCAAGAAAGAGGCACAACGCCTCCTGAGCCTATTTGGATTTTGGAAGGAACACATTCTTAATTTGGGTGTGTTACTCCAGCCCATTTATCAAGTGACCTGAAAGACTACCAGTTTTGAGTGGAGTCCAGAACAGGAGAAGGCTCTGCAATAGGTCCAGGCTGCTGTGCAAGCTGTTCTGCCACTTGGGCCATATGACCCAGCAGAACCAATGGTGCTTGGGGTGTCAGTGGCAGATAGGTGTTTGGAGTTAGTTGTTTGGAGCCTTTGGCAGGCCCCCATAGGTGAATAACAGCAGAGGCCTCTAGGATCTTGGAGCAAAGCCCTGCCATCTCCTGCAGATAACTACCCGCCTTTTGAGAGACAGCTCTTGGCCTGTTATTGGGTCTTGGTAGAAACTGAACATTTGGCTATGGGTCACCAAGTTACCATGTGACCTCAGTTTCCTATCATGAATTGGGTGCTTTCTGACCCATTCAGCCATAAAGTTGGATGTGTGCAGCAGTATTTCATCATCAAATTGAAGTGGTGTATACATGACTGGGCTCAAGCAGGTCCTGAAGGCACAAGTAAGTTACAGGAAGAAGTTGCTCAAATGCCCATGATCCCCACTTCTGTCTGCTTATCTTCTCTCCCTGAGCATGCACCAATGGCTTCATGGGGAGTTTCCCTGTGATCAGTTGACAGAGAAAGAGAAGACTAAGGCCTGGTTTACACATGGTTCTGCATGCTATGCAGGCACCACTGGAAAGTGGACAGCTGCAGCACTACAGGCCCTTAGGACATCTCTGAAGGACAGCCGTGAAGGGAAATCTTCCAGTAGGCAGAACTTTGAGCAGTGGACCTGGTTGTGCATTTTGCTTGGAAGGAGAAGTGACCAGATGTGCAATTATACACTGATTCATGGGCTGTAGCTAATGGTTTAGCTGGATGGCCAGGGACTTGAAAGAAGCATGATTAGAAAATTGGTGACAAAGAAATTGGGGAAGAAGAATGTGGATGAACCTCTCTGAGTGGTCAAAAGCTGTGAAGAGATTTGTATCTCATGTGAGTGCTCACCAAAGGGTGACCTGAAGAGAGTAGGATTTTAATAATCAAATGGATAGGATGACTACTCATTCTGTGGACACCATTCAGCCTCTTTCCCCAGCCATCCCTGTCATTGCCCAGTGGGCCCATCTACAAAGTAGCCATGGTGGCAGGGATGGAGGTTATCCATGGGCTCAACAACATGGACTTCCACTCACCAAGGCTGACCTGGCTACAGCCACTGCTGAGTGCCCAATTTGCCAGCAGCAGAGATAAGCGCTGAGCCCTTAATAAGGCACAATTCCTTGGGGTGATCAGCTAGCTACTTGGTAGCAGATTAATTATACTGGACCTCTTCCATCATGGAAAGGGCAGTGGTTTGTCCTCACTGAAATAGATACTTACTCTGGGTATGGGTTTTCCTATCCTGCACACAGTGTTTCTGCCAAATACTACCATCTGTGGACTTGTGGAATGCCTTATCCACCGTTACGGTATTCCACACATGTTATGGTATTTCTTCTGACCCTTCACAGCTAATGAAGTGCAGCAGTGGGCTTATGCACATGGAATTCACTGGTCTTACCATGTTCCCCATCATCCTGAAGCAACTGGATTGATAAAACGGTGGAATGGTCTTTTAAAGTCACAATTACAACGCCAACTAGGTGACAATACTTTGCAGGGCTGGGGAAAAGTTCCCCAGAGGGCTGTGCATGCTCTGAATCAGCATCCAATATATGGTACTGTTTCTCCCATAGCCAGGATTCATGGGTCCAGGAATCAAGGGTTGGAAGTGGAAGTGGCTCCACTCATCATCACCCCTAGTGATCCACTAGCAAAATTTTTGCTTCCTCTTCCCACAGCATTACGTTCTGCTGGCCTAGAGGTCTTAGTTCCAGAGGGAGGAATGCTGTCACCAGGAGAAACAACAATGATTCTGTTAAAGTGGAAGTTAAGATTGCCACCTGGTCACTTTGGGCTCCTCCTACTCTGAGTCAACAGGCTAAGAAGAAAATTACAGTGTTTTCTGGGGTAATTGACCCAGACTATCATGATAAAATCAGTCTACTACTTTACAATGGAGGTAAGGAAGAGTATGTGTAGAACACATCCTAGGAGGTCCCTGATGACATCTCTTAGTATTACCATGTTCTGTGATTAAGGTCAATGGGAAACTACCATGACCCAATTCAGGCAAGACTACAAATGGCCCAGACCCTTCAGGAATGAAGGTTTGGGTCACTACACCAGGTAAAAAACCACAACCAGCCAAGGTGCTTGCTGAAGGCATAGGGAATGCAGAATGGGTAGTAGAAAAAAGTAGTTATCAATACCAGCTACAATCACGTGACCAGTTGCAGAAATAAGGACTGTAATTGTCATGAATATTTTCTCCCTATTTTGTTAAGAATATGTTTGTGCATGTATACAGTTGTACTAAGCAAATTCTTCATTTTATTTCCTTTCTTTTTCCTTTATCATGTGACATAAGATTTGTTAACTTCATATCAGCATTCAGGTGTTGTTAACTTGGTGTAATAGCATTTAGGTTCAGGATTAGTGTGCTTCTGGTTGTACGGATAGCTGTATTATGTTAGGTGTAATTATGACTTTATTATTGTCTTTATTTGGAGATTAAATTTTCAGAAGATGTGTATGGGTTCAAGATGACAAGGGATGGACTTGCGATGGTTAATATTAAGTGTCAACTTGATTGGATTGAAGGATGCAAGGTATTGTCCCTGGGTGTATCTATGAGGGTGTTGCCAGAGGAGATTAACATTTGAGTCAGAGGACTGGGAGAGGCTAGAAAAAGCAGATGGAAGAAGGTGAAATGAGCTGACTGAGTCTTCCAGCCTTCATCTTTCTCCCGAGCTGGAAGCTTCCTGCCCTTGAACATCAGATTCCAGGTTCTTCAGCCTTTGGACTCTTGGACTTACACCAGTGGTTTTTCAGGGGCTCTCAGGGCTTCAGCCACAGACTGAAGACTGCACTGTCAGCTTCTCTACTTTTGAGGTTTTGAGACTCACACTGAGCCACTACTGGCTTCCTTGCTCCTCAGCTCGCAGATGGTCTATCGTGGGACTTTGCCTTGTGATTGTGTGAGTCAACTCTCCATATATAAACTCCTTTTCATACATTCCTCTATCCAGTTAGTTCTGTCCTAGAGAACCCTGACTAATACACAACTGCTGCTTCTTTCTTGTGGATAGTCTTGGGTGGGAGAGACCATCTTCTATTAAAAAAAAAAAAAAATCAAAGGAAGCTAGCCTCCTCTCCCATGTGGCCAGTCAAGAAACAAATCCAACCTTGGGAAGTTGTACCCTCTCTTCTGAGACTTTGAATCTTGACTGAGTTATAAAAAGAGAAAAGAAACAGTTGGAGATCCATCATCCATCACACTGGCAGTTGCTGACCTGATAACTCTTGCTATGAGACTAGGTCATGTTTCCCTTTCTACTGTCTGGAGATTCCTTGATTGCTGCCTCTTTCTATACTAGTTCTCAAGCCTATGATTCTCTTATGTTATTCCCATAAATTACATTTTCCTTAAGTTACAGCAGATTTCTATTGCTCACAATCAATAAATCTCATAGGTTTTATCTGAGCTCCTCAGAAGCAAAGACCAGATCATTTTCTTGTTTCTAAGACTCTTTTTAAACTCTAAAGAGTTTCTGTGCACTTTACATATCTCTAGTACTAGGTGAGAACTCAGTAAATGTTTGCTAATGTGAGTGTATGAGCAGATTTGATAGTTAAAATAACATTTCTGATTATATAGGTCATATACAATCCCCTAACATAACTTAAAATAATAAAATTATGTGCTGAGTTCCATAAGTTAGGAGTAAATGTGATATTACACTCTTTCTGCATAGAACATTATAAACATTTGTGAAAATTTCTCAATCAGGCATTTCTATATATTAAGATATTGGTGATCTTAATAACAATAATACTACTGGTGGGATTGGGTAGGTGGGAGGCAATGTTTGTCATGGGATTGAATATTTCTTGTGCCTGCTTTATATCCTCTCTGCCGAATTTTTACTTTAGTCATTGATGCTACAATGGACTTTACAGAGGTATAAACTTGTAACTCCTTACTTCAGCTGTGCCATATATCCTGCTACATTACTGGCATCTTGGCATGGTTCACACATGCATATATAACCTGGACCTCAAAAGATTAACAGCCATGGAATGAGTCTTCATTAATAGGGAATAGAAGTCAGTAGGCAATTCTTCAATTCTTTTCCCCCTTGGTCTCTACAAGAGACAATTCTGAGTGGCAATTCACATGGCTTTTCAGAGGGTTCCAGCAATACTGAGTCCTAGTTGTCCATAACAGTGATAAGAGAGTCTTTACTGTGAAAAAATATTTTCATTATTTTCCTGTAACCCACAGTTAAATTTCAGCATAGAGTGATCATTGAAATATACTGAAGAATCAGTCACCATTAATATCATATGCAGAAATTTTATCCAAAACCACTGAGAGGCTGAGATGGACATACAAACATTCATAAGCATCTGAGTTATTGCTGCTTGACATCAGCATAGCACTCATTGGTCACATTTTTCAGGATGCTAGTCTTAAATTCTCCATAAAGTCACAGTATCTACCTTCTAAGAAAATAAGAAATAATATTTCAAAGGAATACTTCAGGCAAGTTTCAGTGTATTGCCTAAAACTTTTTAATTAAAAAAAAAAACTGTTTATACCGCTGTAAAGTCCACAGAAACAGAGTATTTTGAAATTCTATGATAATACACAGAGATAGGGAAGTGACTTCAGCAGAAATGATATGTTGTAACACCAGAGAATACTAGTTATTACCAGTATCCATGCTAGAGGCATCTTATGGAAATATATAAAAAATACATTTTTGCTTTAACCTTACTCTAGTGAAGGAAAGCATCAAAAAGCCATTATCTATTATGGTATCCATTCATATTTTTAAAAACAAATAGTGTTAGATGGGCTGAAATGGATCCTGTGGATTAAACACTCTGGCAAACAATGTATGAACTAACTGCCACCAGCAGAAGACTTTTAACTTTTGAGATGTTTAAGACAGAAATTGTAATACATTTCCCCAGGCAATTTTTTGTTCTTAACTTACTGTTTTACATAAAGAGTAAGTCATCTCAATTTTATTTATGATGTTAGAGGACAATGCTTAGAGCATTTCAGTGTATTTACTTATGATTAATGAACTTAAACTGAATTTTTCATCTAATCCTATATAGCCAACTCTTGGTAATTCAATTCTCCCCACCCCAAATTATGAAACATGTTCTATTATAGTAAGAACTATTTCAGACAGAGCAGATGCTTCCCTCAGTTTCAGGATTTGTAATATGAATGCACACGTATTTCACAGAAAACATATCTTCTAAAGACTTAAAGCAGAAACTGCCCTCAGTATCTCAGTATTTCAGCAAACTGATATTAAGTCAGTTCAGAAGTAAAACAACAAAGACCATTTAAACAGATTTTCATGGAAAGCAAGTGAGTTACTGTTAAATAATCTTTACTCTTTGCACGTTTTTCTTGAGAACAAGTGTTCTTAACAGAATTCATAGAAGATTTTCAGCATGTTGTGAACTCTCTGAAATGTCATGAAGAATTTGTGTGTATTGATTTATAGTTTCCTCTAGGGAGAGGAGTCCTAGCTTTCAGTAACTTCTTAAAGCATCCATGACAAACAAAAACAGCACAAAACAAACTTTGATTTCTTCAAAGCCAGTTCTTTTTCTTCCATTCCATGATTTAAACTATGGATCTTCTCCATCTGTTTTCAGATAAGGTCAAACATGATTTTTTCCTTACAGTTTTACAATTTATTCTTGAAGACTTTTATTAGGTAACAGCCTGATAATCTTTTTTTCCAAAAGAGAGACAAACAAAGCTTAAGTGGAAAGAATAATAGTTGAGAGGAATTGCTTTAAAGGAAGTGAAAAAGGCCAAGTTTGAAGTCACTCCAGAGATATTTTGTGTCCACACTGGAGAAGCAGAGAAAGCTACAAAACTTATTGATTAGCAATGTGTAACTTTCATAGTACTAAATCACAAAAGAATGTCAAGCCAGGTAAGTCATTAGGAAAGCACCTTTATTAAGTCAACATTTCTCTCCAATAGTAAAAGTTAATATTAACATGCTTTCCCAGAAAAATGCTCATTTCCCTATCATAAATCATACAACAAAGCGGGCATTTCTGAACTACCTTTTAAAATCTCTATATTAAAAAATATAAAGACAGAATGCATAGTAAAAGACAAGTAGCAAATTTTGTAAAATGATTACATTCTGCACCTTTGCCCCAAGCACACTAATTTCAAGTACAGCTGCTCTTTCTCTGGTAGTTAATGTAATTTCAGAATGTGATCACCTTATATGTGGCATTTTATTAAAGACATTTCAAACCTGCAAGAGTAGCTCAGTTTTCAAAATTAATACAAAACCAAAGAACCCTTTATTCAATAGAAGTTTTATCAAGCATTTTCAAGAAAAAATTAAATTTTTTCACTACTTGTCAGTTTTACCTTCAATATATATGGCAATAGTTAGGAGTGATATTTTTGTTTGTTTGTTCTGAAGTCACTGAAATTAAACAATTATTACCACATTATATCCCAAATGCATTCATTGAACAAATCATCATAATGCCTACTATGTATGAGACACTGCACTAAGTAAGTAATGGTGTCTAAGAGCATGTAATGGTGGTAAAGAATAGGCATGATTCCTTAACTGTAAAGTGGACAAAACAGATGGTAAATGAGTAAATAATTTTATCTTGGACAAACATGAATAGTGTAGGAAATCTTAGTAACTACAAGTCAGATATCATAAAGCAAACTGTGATAATAACAGCAACATTCTGTATGCTTATTAAGTGCCAGACATTATACTAAGAGACTGAAAGGTCTTATTGTCCCTAAACTTTACAGAAACCCTGTGAAGTGGGTATATTTGTTGTAGGACACTGTGTCACAAGTGACAGAAATGCAACTCACAAAACCCAGTAGTAAGAATGTAGTTAAAATCTAGAAACCACTAGCACCAGGTTCTAGAAGAAATGCTATGAAGTTCCTTACTGTGTCTGTCACCTCTCTTCTTCTTTTCAAGTCTCCCTTATTCTTCTTTCTTTGTCTGTAGGTGAATTTCCTCTGGTTCTCTATGTATATGACAGGAAACAAGACCATTAATAACTCTCAAGTTTTACATCTTAAATTTTTAACACCTATCGAAAGGCTGTGCTTTATGAGTTGCAATTCTAATATTCCTGGAAGAGAACCACAGTTGGCCAAAGTTAACTCAGACATTCAACACCAGACCAACAGTGTTCATGGATGGATTCTGTTACATTAAGGAAAGAAGATCGTGAAGTGTCAGTCTTTCTGATTTTACTTTCTTTCACGCACTCTTACCTTTTCTCCAATAAGTCGGAGGAACACAGAAGCATTACCATTTTTCTGCAAGAGAAGTGAGAAGAAAAAATACATTTACATTGTTGGTTTGGTTTAGTTGCTGGTTATTTGGCTGGTTGGTTGGTTGGGTTTGTTGTTGTTGTTTCTAATGTTTTCTAACTAGTCTCTTGAGACTCAAAAGAAAATTCCTGAAGGGAGTGGGACAAAGAAATTGCATAACAAAAATTTAAAATTTAAAAAGGGAAGACAATAACCTCAACTCCTATACCTAGAAGGAAAATTGTTGAAGGTTACCTGGGCTGAGAGAGAAGAAAGGAAATGAAGGGGCCAAAACCTCAGAAGAGGGCAGAATCCTCGGACCTAAAGCATCACAGGGGAGTTAGGGATAAAAGGGAAGAGTTACCATGAAAATATGGCCAATCATCACTAAGTGTCCAGGACTAGGGAGCAGAGTGGAAGCTAGGATAATAAACCGTCCTCACTTTGGCAGAAAAACCATTCAGTGGTTGTTGTCATTGTTGGGCGGATAATAGCTGCCACCATCAGTGGCCTCCACCTCAGCAGTGAACTGTCCAGCATATTAGTATCTGTCTATGCTTCAAGACTTAGCAGAACCTCCATGGGCACTGTCATTATCATTAGGCAGGACACTCATAAGTGCCCCCAAACAGAGCATGGGACATTTGACCCACCACAGACAGCAGTGGTAGGAAAGGGAAAGCCCCAGTACCGGTAATTGGGTAGGCTGGAGAGTGGAAAACTCACTCTTTTTTTTTTTTTTTTTTTTAACCTCCTTGGCAATTTCCAGGGTAGCCATGTGGATGACAGGTTCGAGGAAGGAAAATTCCAGAAGAATTTGCTATCATGATTTGTAGGGCAGATGCAAAACATAGGAACACTCTAAAATGCAAATATTGCCATTTGACATGAGACAATTAATTTTTATAAAGTTAAATACTTTCCCAAGATCACATAGTCAGGCAATGCTGAGCCAAAATGCAGATGCAAACCCAGCCAATGCTCTGAACCATGAGGTGACAGTGGCTCAATAACTAGATCCTTGTGGCAGCTTCTTTCATAAACAAAAATGTACACGAGACATTTACGAAAATTTTTAGAATGATAAATCTAACTAATTGTATAACAAATCTAACTGATTCTGGCACTAAGTCTATTTTGGGCTACTATATCAGAATACCTGAGACTGGGTAATTTATAAACACAGAGACTTATTTATTATTATTCTGGAGGCTGAGGTGTCCAAGATCCAGAGGTCCCCATCTGGAGAGGGCCTTAGTGCTCTCATCCCATGGTGGGAGGTGGAAGAGCAAGAGAGTTTGAGAGAGCAAGAGGAGGTCAAACTCACTTTGGTAACAAACCCACTCCAACGATAATGACATTAATTCATTCATGAAGGCAGAGCCTCTTACAGTAAGGTCCCACCTCTCAATACTATTGTATTGGGAAATTAAGTTTCCATCACATGAACTTTGGGTGACACATTCAAACCATAGCAGGCACCATGCAAAGCAGACCGCTATCTGAGCAGCCCTGGGAACAGATGGGTCTTAAGATACTATGTACAGTATTAGGAAGGGGGGCTGTTTTTGTCTTTGCCTTTTGAAATAAAGTGTAGATATTATTGCTATCCATTATTGCTCTAAATCAGTATGTCTCAAACTCAGATTGGGGCCTGAGATTATGTTTTGCAAAGATTTTATACATGCATGTCTTTATTTTGATGAAAAATCCATTTATATATAGAAAGAGATAAAGACAGAGAGAGAGAGCCATTTGGTCCACTAAATCACTAACTTTTAAGGGACAATAGGACAATGGGGCTTCAAAAGCCATAGAAAGCATGTGATCTTAGTCAATCCATACGCATTAGAAAAAAACTTTTGGCCTGCCGCGGTGGCCCAGCACTTTGGGAGACTGAGGCAGGCAGATCACAAAGTCAGGAGATTGAGACCATCCTGGCTAACGTGGTGAAACCCCGTCTCTACTAAAAATACAAAAAAATTAGCCAGGTGTGGCCGGTACGTACCTGTGGTCCCAGCTACTCAGGAGGCTGAGGCAGGAGAATCACTTGACCCGGGGGGTGGAGATTGCAGTGAGCCAAGATCACACCACTGCACTCCAGCTTGGGTGACAGAGCAAGATTCCATTCCAAAAAAAACAAAAAAACAAAAACAAACAAACAAAAATACCTTTTAAAAATCTTAAATAAAATTCATGGTAATTGCTATAAAAATCTTCAAATATAAATCATGATTCTTCTAAGTCATCATTCTAATATTCATCTGTTGTTTGAGCATGGCATATATGTACTAAGTGCAAGTCAGAGAAACTGAATTCAAGTTGACTTAAGCAACTAATGGAAATTTTGGTTCATGTAGCTGTAAAAGATATTTAAAATGTGCTCACTTGCTCTCTCTCTCCCCTTGGCCTTCCCTTTGTCTCTCTCCATCCATCTCTCACGTCTCCCACTCTTTGCAGGGCCTCCTTCTCTTCTACAACATGCGTGGATAAAAAGGCCCAAGAAGCTCTGAAGTTGTGATATCACAGCTCATTATTCAAGTGCAAAGAAGGAAATTCTTTCAGCTTTCAAATATTAAATTTTTTATAAAGCTCTTAATCCAAACTGGGTCACATGTCCACCTTTGGACCAATACCTGAGGCAAAGGGATTGGGCACAGCATTGGTCATGTCTCTTTCCTGTGTCTGGCATTCTGTCTCAAGTATTGCAAATGTCACCCCCACAAGAGTCACATGTTTGGTAGGGAATATGAGTAGGGATGGGCCAGTTCCAGCTTGCTGGAGTTGACTGTGTGTATCTTTTGTCCAACTCCAGATGGTGGAAATATTGACACAACAGAAAAAAATCATACACTATAGAACAGGGATGTTTTATTTTCCTGAGAGTAGGTTGTTCAATACTTACCAGAAACTCCTGGATAGGAGCATTTCTCCCTAGGGTTAGAGTCAGGAAGAGAAAAGGTATTGAATAGAGATATCAGTATGCTACTACAAGACACATTTTTTCTCTATAAGTGCAACCAACAAGTAATATTTATAAAACTAGCAGATGTATCAATCTTTACAGTGATTTTTCATGAACAGAAAGCTGAGATAATGAGGTCTTTTAAAGGTTTTCCCTGTTTTCAGACTACATAAAGCAGAGTTTTGAGATTGTTTTTTACATAGCATCTATTCATCTCACTAGTGTTCAAACATGGAAAAACAATGTTCCCAGAAAATCATATGCTCCCAAAAGGGAAAAAAGTTATCTATATTCAGATAATTTTGTAAAACCATTTTCTGTATACCATGGTATCTCACTTGAAGTATAGTCATTATTATATAAATGGGTCATTTACGGAATGATAACATGTTTGGATTTTTTTTTTTTTTTTGCCAAGAAAAGAATCATATCCCGATACACACAACCCATGGTGAATAAAGATATATTTTGAAAAATTCCTTTAAAACTCTTTCAAATATCCACATGCTATACAAAAGAATTCCTTTTACAAATATTATTTGAACATCATCTACGTACAAGTCTCTAGTTTCGTCTTAATGCAAGACTAAAAGTAAACAAACTCCAATGATTCTCTTTCAGTGCTGATTTTTCTAAGATTTGTTGAAAGTTCTTCATACAATGGCTTATGATCATGGATTAGGCTGTTTAATTGAGCCTATTTTTTTTAATAGTCATATAATGCAGCATCTACTGTTTTTGTTTCAAAGGATTTTTACTTTTTATTTTACAGAGAGAAGCTTCCCTTTGTCAAATTTATATGTAATTTCACTTCTTGCACAAATATTAGTAATAGTTATGAAATAGCTTATATTAACAGAGCAAACATTTATTGAACATTTACGAACTTGCTAGATATTGTGCTAAGCACTTTACTTTTATCATATTGCTTAATCCATAGAACAGCCCTATAAGACAGGAAAACTTAGCCCCATTTACTATAGGAGGGCATTGAGAAATAAAGAAGATAAATAGGTTTCTCAAGGTCACATAACAATTGAATAGCACTTCCAGGAATCAAAGCCTAGGGTGATGCCAATATCCATGCACCCAAATGCCTGTATATACTAGCTGCAGTGTCAGGCACTAAGGTGCTCTCACGTATATTTCCCATTCAGTTCCAATGCACAAAGTATCTGTTATTCTTCTCCATTACAGAAGATATTACCAAGGCTCAAAAACATTTAAGAAATATGTCTAAATTTCCAAAGCAACAGATAATAACTGCCAGAGGTAAAAGTCAAATACAAGCCTGACAGACTCCTTGAGCAGGGCTTTTTCTACTACACTATGCACCTATTAACAGAGTCAAATTATTTGAATATGTTATAAGTTTAATTATTTAAAAATTTCAAGGGAATAGCCTTAAATTATTACTGTAATTATGTTTGGCCATATTAAAGTATGGCATTTGTTCAGATTGTTAATTCAATTACATTTGGGTGTAACAATATAGAGTATGCACTAGAGTGAATCACAGATGGCCAGCAATTTGTGGGAAGATGTCAGAGGGGACATCTATATGATAGAAATTGTAATTTAACACCAGACTGTATAAATAGAAAGAGTTGAATAAACAAATCCAGGTGGCACTGTGCCAACCAGTCAGAACTTAGGGAAAATAGATAAAACAAGGTAGGCAGGATCTAGAATCATTCATATACATTAGTAACAATAGTTAAGAACAGACCAAGCTGAGTTAAGGATCTGTCAAAATCACACTAAACAAACTCAACCCTTAGTCACCCCAGCCCTAGTACCAACTCCTTATTGTAATAGCCCCATAATGAGAAAACCACATGCAAATGAAATAAACATTTATTAGAGACAGAGTCAGAAATATCTGTTCCTTCCACTTTGAGGTAAGTGAGATCTAGGCAGGATTTAGGGGGTGGTTTGCCATGGAGAAGAAGAATGATATCATAAAGTTAAAGGGTATGACAAGTATAAGAGTTACCTAGAACCTCTGCATCAAAGGGAGGGAAACAGACCTTATGAGTCCTGCCAAGTTGTTGCTTCCCAAGCTGACTTCAATGTTGGAAAATACGAGTAATAAATCATGTAGATGTCCTTATTGTCTTGCCACACATAATCATTGATGCTTGGAAGGAAATCCTACAAGTCAGAAACCATGGTCTGGGATGAATACTTGGAAAGGTATACCATCTTCCTCTTAGCAGAATCAATATCATGAAGATGTCAATTCTCAACTTGCTTGGGAAAGCAAATACAGCACTCTCCTTTAAGTTTGGAGATACAAAGAGAGCCAACAACTTGGTCACTTTTAAGCACCTCTAGTTCTGAAAATTACAGAGGAAACTTAAAGAAAATTATCTAGTAGAACAAAGGTAATTGATTAAGTAGAGTCCCTGAACATAGGTTGGGAAGAAGCTTAACTAACAGTAAATCTCATTTCTCACTAAAAATTTTACAATCAAAGAGAGGGTATGGTAGTTTGGCTTTGGTTGGGGGAGGAGGTTGTTGTTGGGAAAGTGTTTGAGGAGGTGGGCAGAGGGAGCCTCTACTAATGGCAACAGGCTTAGAAATAGACCATGAAAATTTCAAGATCTACATTTAGATGTCGTGTATACCAGCAGACTTGTGGGCTAAGAAACCTGGAACTTGTGCTTGCTGTTTGGAATAATAAGCAAAGCTGGGAAGTTTTCCTAGACTCCTAAGCTAGAAGAGAGATAAGGTAATAGCTCTTCCTGCATTTTGCTATCAGGTTTATCTTCTCTCACTAGATTGTGAGCCCCTCACTAATAAAAGGTCTCCTAACACAGCAGGTGCTAAACAAATATTTATTGGTTAGAACTATTGAAATATATTAGCTTACTTGTCTTGTCCTAGCTAATCTTAAAATTGCCCACTTCAGAAAAGAAATGACATGCCTCTGTGGAGCTCTATGTAGACATTCCTTTCTGCTTTAGACCCAAACTAGTTTAAAATCTGATCATCTTAGTTTTTAAATAACTTTTTTCTTGGGAAACTGTTGCCTGTTTGAGCTACCCAGTTTGTTTCTGTCCTATTTATCTTGCCTCTAACTCTGGATGGGCAGTCAGAGTCCCACAGTGAGGACGCCATTCCACACAAGATGTATGGAATCAACATGGTCCAAGCTGTCCTTGGACAGAAACATGAAGTCATTGAAATGTGACTTTGCCTTCTTCCTATGTCATCTATCAATGACCTTGATCAAGAAAACATTTTATACATTTTCTTGTAATCATTACACTCATGTGAGCCTTTTGGGATCATACTTTAAGTTCACTTACTTATTTCCTAATATCCCTGCTGAGGGTGCTATGAGACTAGTCTACAGGTCAGCATGACTACCTCCATGACTGAGGGAGGGAACGACAAACTCAAATCATTAAGAAGACAGAACATGAAAGTAGGTTAAACCACAGGTACCCACGCCTGAAGCTATGTTTTTTTGCCAGAACAGGATCTTGAGGGAGATAGGAGAACCATCTAATTGAAAGATAACAGATAAAATGGAGCCTGATAATAGGTTAATGACCTTATAGTGCATACTGTGTGAAAAGGCAGCAGAGGTCACACTTCATTTGGGTCTTTACTCATTTGCTCCCCAACAAAGAAGCCTTCTCTGACCCTGTTACTAAAACACTACACCTCCCCTTGCCAATCTCAGCTTCCTTATCCTGTTTTTTGTAGATATCCCTCATGGATTATTGAGTAAGGGCCAGACTCTGACTCCACGCTGTTTAGATTGAATCACAGCTTCATGTTGATCACTCTGATCTTATGACAAGCTATTCTAGGAAGCAGTAAGATTGGAATTTATAACAATTAATCTTAGCATCCAATCATAAATATGTGTAATTGGTCTGATTGTATAATTCTGAAACAGAGTCTATTCTTAAAACCTCCCATGAGTAAGAAGAGACATGGGAAGAGTGAACTGGTTATATACACATATAACAATTCACTTGTTTAGCAAATATTTATCAAGTGTCCACCATGTGCAAGGCATCCCTGGACTCCTTGAAAGTTGTTCAAGAGGGGATAAAGACTTCTCTCAGCCACTCTTGTGGGAAGAAATAGAAGGGGACAGTGAAGTTCTAACTTCTGAGTTAAGGTTTAAAGCCCCTATCTAATCACAGAAGTTTCCTAACTCTGAAAATAGGAACGGTGCCTTGCTGATCATCTTGCTTTTTCTTTCTCAATAAGGTGTCTACTTTCTGAATGCACATGTGTGTGCACACACGCACAGACACACGCACGCACACACACCCCCACACCCACAATCTTTATTCCTGAATAACCTGGATTCTAGAATCAGAAGGAGAAAAACATTAGCAACCCACAATGTTAATAGTTCCAATTAGTAAAATTAATTGATTTGAATACTTCTCTAATTTTACCTTAATTTGTTCTACATATAAGTTATAAAGATGGAAAAATTGCACTCAACTAAGAGATCACAAGCAGATGTGAGACAGGGAGATAAGCAGGACTCTTCTCTCCTGGGATTGTGATAACGTTTCTCCATGTTTTCTACAGATATGAAGAGAAGTGGGTCAACAGTGTGGAAAGGGAATTTTCTCTCAATTTACATATTCTATATGTGAATCATGCCTTTGCAGGCCTTTCTCTGTGGTTTGATGTGGTATCTCAGATCACGTTGGTATAATATTTGTAAAATTAAAGAGTGGTTAATTTACCACATTATTTTCACTGAGCATGCAAGTATTACAGACCCCCAAACAAATACATTATTTCTAAAATATTAAAAGAAACACATTCTGAGGCAGTTTCCATTACAAATAATCGTGAACTTCTGTTAATGTAACACAGACCAAAATTCACTGTAGACTATAAATAACAGAACTTAATTGCTATAATTTAAAAACATGAGGAAATTTCCTGAGCAGTGACATTAGCAAAATGGCAGAATAAAACATCCCAGCCTTTGTCCTCCATACAAATAATAATTTGGCAACTATCCACAGACAAAAGTACCTATGCAGGAGTTTGTGGACATAGGTAGGAGCTTGTAACACCCCAGTGAACCCAAGACTCAGAAGAGGTGCCTTAAGAAAGCAGGCCTGTATTCCAGTAGTGGGTCTATCGTTACAGACCCTACTACAGGTCTGAAAACAGATCTAGTTAGAGGAATGAAAAGAAAAAAGAGTGAAGGAAGTCTACAAGTCTTATGGGACACCATCAATCAAACTAATGTATGTATTGTGAAAATCCAAAAATGAGAAGAGAGAAAGACTATGACAGAAAGTGTATTTAAAGAAATAATGGTTTAAAACGGCCCAAATCTAAAGAGAAAAAATGGGCATTCAAATTCATTCCCCTGTGGAAATGCCTTCAGCTCTGCTTGTTTGTGGCCCCAGAGGAAGGCTCTTCTGGGAAGGGGCCTGGCAAGAACTATATTCACCTATGCCCCTAGTAACAGGCCTGCTGACAGTAGACCCAACTGCAGATACAAGAAGCAACTGCATGACCCAACTTTATCCCCACTTGACCACAGTTCAGAGGTAGTCCTGTCCATCTGGGGACACTTCAGTAAAAGATCTGAACAAGTCAATGAATTCTGGAAGAAGTAACTGCTCCTTCAAATGCACAAACACAAACATAAGGCTACAAGGATCACAAAGAATCAGGCTATCATAATATCACCAAAGGAAACTAATGAAGCTCTGGTAACCAACCTTAAATCAATGTAGAGCCATAAACTTCTTGACAGAGAATTCAAAATAATCATTTGAGAGAAGCTCAATGAACTACAAGATAACATAGGTAGACAATTCAATGAAATCAGGAAAGCAAGACATGAACAAAATGAGTTCATTAAGAAATACAAACAGTAAAAAAGAAAGAAACTGAAATCTTGAGGATAAAGATTATAATGACTGAACTGAAAAACTCAATAGAGAATCTCAATAGCAGACTCAATAAAGCAGAAGAAAGAATCAGCAAAATCAAAGACAGGTTATTTGAAATTATCCAGTTAGAGAAATCAAAAGAAAAAAGAATGAAGTAAGCCTACAAGTCTTATGGGACACTATCAACCAAACTAATGTATACATTATGAAAATCCAAAAAGGAGAAGAGAGAAAGAATGTGACAGAATGTGTATTTAAGGAAATAATGCTTTTAAAATGGCCCAAATCTAAAGACAGAAAATGGACATTCAAATTCAGGAAGCCTAAAGACACCTAGAAAGCTGGAACCCAAAAGAGGTTTACAGTGAGACATACTGTAATTAAATTGTCAAAAGTGAAAAGTAAGAGAGAGAGAGAATTTTGAAAGTAGAAAGAGATCAACTTATCACACACAAGGGAAGCTTCCTAAAGCTATAAGTGAATTCCACAACAGAAACCTTGCAAGCTAGGAGAGGGTAAGCTGATACTCAAAATACTAAAAGAATAAACTGCTAATTAAGAATACTTTACCCAGCAAATATATCCTTTAGAAATGAGGGAGACATAAAGACATTCTCAAACAAAAACTATAGGAATCCATCATGACTAGACATGCCTTACAACAAGTGCTAGAGGAAACACTTCAAGTTAGAATAAAAATATGCTAAAGAGCAACACAGAAACATATGAAAGTAAAAATCTCACTCTTAAAGGTAAATATAAAGGCAAACACAGAATATCGTAATGCTGTAATGGTGGCATGTAAGTCATGTTTAACACTAGTATTTAAATTACAAAAACAAAAGTAGGTGTAATAACTATAACCACAGAAAATTTTTAATAGACCACCACATAGAAAGAAGTCAAGTCTAACATGAATTATATAACAGGGAGGAAGAAGTATAGAGTTTCTGTATGAGATTGATATTAAGTTATCAACTTAAAATCGACAGTTACAATTATAAAATGTTTGCTAAAAGTCCCATGTTAACCGCAAAAAAAAAAAAAAAAGTAGATACATCAAAGATAAAGAGAAAAGAACCAAGCACACTGCTATTTTAAAAAATTCATCAAAACACAAAGAAAGGAACTAAGAGAAGAGGGGAACAAGAGAAGTACAAAAAACACACACACAAAAACAAAATGGCTTACAAATCAATAATTACTTAAAATGTAAATAAACGAAACTCCCCAGTATTCCAAGCAATTGGTAGCTAAAAGAAAGTGGGAGTGACTACATTTCTATCAGACAAAATGGACTATTGGTTAAACAATGTCACAAGAGACAAAGTACAGCATTACTTAATAAAAATCAATTCAAAAGGAAGATAGAACAGTTATAAATAGGTATGCATGCAACATCAAAACACCTAATATATAAAACCAAAAATGATATATATGAAGGGAGAAATAGACAGCATTATAATAATAGTAGGAAGCTTCAATGCCCAACTATTTATAATGGATAAACCATTCAGACTGAAAATTAATAGGGAAATAGCAGAACCGAAAGAACTGAAGTATACTATAGACCAAGTGGACCCAACAAGCATATACAGTACATTCCACTAAACAGCAGCAGAATACTCACTTTTCTTAAACGCACATTCTCCAGGCTCAGTCACATGCTAGATCACAAAACAAGTCTCAACAACTTTAAGAAGGTCAAAATTATTCCAAGTATATTTGCAATAACAATGGAGTGAAACCAAAATCAGTAATTAAAAAATGGGAAAATTCACAAATATATGGAAATTAATAAACACACTCTTAAACAACTCTTGGGTCAAAAAAGAACTCAAAAAGAAAATTATAAAATAACTCAAGACAAATAAAAATGATGACACAACGTACCAAAAATTACAGAATGCAGCCAGAGTAGTACTATGAAGGAAAATTTATAATGAAAAATACCTACATTGAAAAAGAAAATAGATGTCAAATAAATACCCTAACTTTGACCTCAGGGAACTAGAAAAAGAACAAGAAGCTAAACCTAAAATTAACAGAAGGAAAGAAATAAGATCAGATCAGAAATAAATGAAATAGAAAATAGAGAAAAATTCCAAAAATCGAAAAAAAGTAAGCATTGGTTTTTTGAAAAGATAGCAAAATCAGCAAATCCTTAGCTAGACTAAGAAGAAAAAGAGAGAAGACTCAAATAAATAAAATCATAAATGACAGAGGAGATATTATAATTGCACAAATGATCTTAAGGGGCTATAATGAATAATTGTACACCACCAGATTAGATAACCTAAAGAAAAGTGGAGAAATTCCTAGAAACATACTATATTAGGATTTTCCAGACACACACACACACACACATACCACAGCAATTAATATTAATTGCTTACTTGCCATGATATAGGCAAAACATTAGTTATCAAAGAAATGATACAAACAATAAGAGTGATACCAAGAATGATACCAGGGCAAGCTTTACAGAGGAGGTAGTATTGGATATGGACCTTGATTAAAAGGTAGAATGAAAGGGAAGGATGTGGAGACAGAAAAAAAATGACTCCAGAGCACAGACTGTGGAATTATGAGGCTAGCTTGGCTGAGCAGAAGGTGCATGCAGGTGAGGCAAGTGACCAGAGGGAGAAGTTATTGAAAGAAGCAGTTTATAAAGCTCTCTGGAGTATTCGTATTTATAAAGAAGATTACTAACCCTGGGAAATTAGACTATGACAAACCTAGATTGACATGATATTTTAAAGCAGCAGAACACTCAAATCCTACCATCTAGATCAATTTCTACTTTGACCAACTCTACAATGTCTGTTTACCCTTGACTTACATGGTCATGTGTCACTTAACGACAAGTATAGGTTCTGAGAAATACGTTAGGAGATTTCATTGTTATGTAAACATCATAGATTGTACATACACAAAGCTAGACAATAAAGCACACTACAATCTAGCCTGTATGACTAGACTGCTCTGAGGCTAAAAATCTGTACTGCATGTACTGTACTGAATGCTATCGCTAATTCTAACACAATGGTAAGTATTTGTATATTTAAACACACATCTAAACATAAAAAGGTAAAGTAAAAATATAATATAAAAGAAAAAAATGGTGCACTTACACAGAACACTTACCATGAATGGAGCTTGCAGGACTGGAAGTTGCTGTGGGTGAGTCAGTGAGGGAGTGGTGAGTGAATGTGAAGGCCCAGGGCATAACTGGACACTACCTTAGACTTTATAAACACAATACATTTGGGCTACACTAAATTTATTTTTAAATTTTTCTTTTCTTAATAATACATTAACTTTAGATTACTCTAACTTTTTTTACCTTATAAACTTTTACTTTTTTTTAACTTTTTAACTCTTGTATTAATATTTAGCTTAAAACACAAACACATACAGCTGTACAAAAATATTTTTGTTTTTTATTTCCTTATTTTATAAGCTTTTTTCTATTTTTTAATTATTTTACTTTTTAAACTTTTTTTGTTAAAAACAAAAACACAAAGGCACACATCAGCTTTGACCTACACAGGGTAGGATCATCACTGTCACTGTCTTCCACCTCCACCTCTTGTCCCACTAGAAGATCTTCAGGAGCAATAACATACATGGAGCTGTCATCTCCTGTGAAAATGCCTTCTTCTGGAATACCTCCTGAAGGACTTGCCTGAGACTGTTTACAGTTAACTTTTTTTTTTTTTTTTTTTTTTTGAGACGGAGTCTCGCTCTGTCGCCCAGGCTGGAGTGCAGTGGCCGGATCTCAGCTCACTGCAAGCTCCGCCTCCCAGGTTCACGCCATTCTCCTGCCTCAGCCTCCCGAGAAGCTGGGACTACAGGCGCCCGCCACCTCGCCCGGCTAGTTTTTTGTATTTTTTTAGTAGAGACGGGGTTTCACTGTGTCAGCCAGGATGGTCTCGATCTCCTGACCTCGTGATCCGCCCGTCTCGGCCTCCCAAAGTGCTGGGATTACAGGCTTGAGCCACCGCGCCCGGCCTACAGTTAACTTTTTTAAAAAAATGAATACACTCTGCTGAAGTTGCTTATCAGCTTAAGGAGATTTTGGGCTGAGACAATGGGGTTTTCTAAATATACAATCATGTCATCTGCAAACAGGGACAATTTGACTTCTTCTTTTCCTAACTGAATACCCCTGATTTCTTTCTCTTGCCTAATTGCCCTAGCCAGAACTTCCAACACTATGTTGAATAGGAGTGGTGAGAGAGGGCATCCCTGTCTTGTGCCAGTTTTCAAAGGGAATTTTTCCAGTTTTTGCCCATTCAGTATGATATTGGCTGTGGGTTTGTCATAAATAGCTCTTATTATTTTGAGGTACGTTCCATCAATACCGAATTTATTGAGCGTTTTTAGCATGAAGGGCTGTTGAATTTTGTCAAAAGCCTTTTCTGCATCACAGAGCCAAATCATGAATGAACTTCCATTCACAATTGCTTCAAAGAGAATCAAATACCTAGGAACCCAACTTACAAGGGATGTAAAGGACCTCTTCAAGGAGAACTACAAACCACTGCTCAGTGAAATAAAAGAGGACACAAACAAATGGAAGAACATACCATGCTCATGGATAGGAAGAATCAATATCGTGAAAATGGCCATACTGCCCAAGGTAATTTATAGATTCAATGCCATCCCCATCAAGCTACCAATGAGTTTCTTCACAGAATTGGAAAAAACTGCTTTAAAGTTCATATGGAACCAAAAAAGAGCCCGCATCTCCAAGACAATCCTAAGTCAAAAGAACAAAGCTGGAGGCATCACGCTACCTGACTTCAAACTATACTACAAGGCTACAGTAACCAAAACAGCATGGTACTGGTACCAAAACAGAGATATAGACCAATGGAACAGAACAGAGTCCTCAGAAATAATACCACACATCTGCAGCCATCTGATCTTTGACAAACCTGAGAAAAACAAGAAATGGGGAAAGGATTCCCTATTTAATAAATGGTGCTGGGAAAATTGGCTAGCCATAAGTAGAAAGCTGAAACTGGATCCTTTCCTTACTCCTTATACGAAAATTAATTCAGGATGGATTAGAGACTTAAATGTTAGACCTAATACCATAAAAATCCTAGAGGAAAACCTAGGTAGTACCATTCAGGACATAGGCATGGGCAAAGACTTCATGTCTAAAACACCAAAAGCAACGGCAGCAAAAGCTAAAATTGACAAATGGGATCTAATTAAACTAAAGAGCTTCTGCACAGCAAAAGAAACTACCATCAGAGTGAACAGGCAACCTACAGAATGGGAGAAAATTTTTGCAATCTACTCATCTGACAAAGGGCTAATATCCAGAACCTACAAAGAACTCCAACAAATTTACAAGAAAAAAACAAACAACCCCATCAAAAAGTGGGCAAAGGATATGAACAGACATTTCTCAAAAGAGGACATTCATACAGCCAACAGACATATGAAAAAATGCTCATCATCACTGGCCATCAGAGAAATGCAAATCAAAACCACAATGAGATACCATCTCACACCAGTTAGAATGGCGATCATTAAAAAGTCAGGAAACAACAGGTGCTGGAGAGGATGTGGAGAAATAGGAACACTTTTACACTGTTGGTGGGATTGTAAACTAGTTCAACCATTATGGAAAACAGTATGGCGATTCCTCAAGGATCTAGAACTAGATGTACCATATGACCCAGCCATCCCATTACTGGGGATATACCCAAAGGATTATAAATTATGCTGCTATAAAGACACATGCACACGTATGTTTATTGCAGCACTATTCACAATAGCAAAGACTTGGAATCAACCCAAATGTCCATCAGTGACAGATTGGATTAAGAAAATGTGGCACATATACACCATGGAATACTATGCAGCCATAAAAAAGGATGAGTTTGCGTCCTTTGTAGGGACATGGATGCAGCTGGAAACCATCATTCTTAGCAAACTATCACAAGAACAGAAAACCAAACACCGCATGTTCTCACTCATAGGTGGGAACTGAACAACGAGATCACTTGGACTCAGGAAGGGGAACATCACACACCGGGGCCTATCATGGGGAGGGGGGAGGGGGGAGGGATTGCATTGGGAGTTATACCTGATGTAAATGACGAGTTGATGGGTGCAGCAGACTAACATGGCACAAGTATACATATGTAACAAACCTGCATGTTATGCACATGTACCCTACAACTTAAAGTATAATAATAATAAATAAATTTTAAAAAAAAAAAAAAAATGAATACACTCTAAAATCATGATAAAAAGTATAGTAGAGTAAATATATAAACCAATAACATAGCCATTTATTACTATATCAAATATTATGTACTGTACATGACTATAGGTGCTCTACTTTTATATGGCTGGCAGCACAGTACACCAGCATCACCACAAACACACGAGTAATGTGTTGTGCTATGACTTTACTACAGCTACAATATCACTAGGAAATAGGAATTTTTCAGCTCCATTGTAATCCTATGGGAACACCACCGTATATGGGTCCACTTGTCAATAGTAAGTGGTCGATAAATAAATGCTGAATTAATTTTGAATAAATTCTCTATGTACAGTTTCTTTGGAGTTACAATTCTATATCACACTGTTTTATCCTTGCAACCTTCTCTTGTGACATACTAAAATATAAACTAATATGTTTATATTTTTTAACATTGAATTTGAACATTGTAACAACTTTCTGTCATCTCTTGAAATAGTTGGAATAACCCTGAATCACAATGTCAGGGGTGGGAGATCACAGCCACATGTAGTTATGCCAGAGAGGTTTAAATTTTTACTCTCTTAAAACACTTCTTTTTAAGCCTTCAAAATGAAAGTTTTTTTTAACATTGTGAGAGCTGTGCATGTGAACAGATGTCCTCTGAAAAAACAAAATTTAATCAATATTGGCCAGAGAACAAAAGGGTTTAGACCTGAATGATTTCTACATTTGGCTACTGCATATCAATCACTGGAGACAGCAGCCACTGCTTTGCTGTGGCAGAGAAGAGCTATACTGATTTCCGTTAGACATGCTTCTGCTAAAATAGATTAATTCTTACTCATCAGAATCTGATTAAGGCTGAAGCTTAGCAGGCTAATTTTCGGCCTATGGGAATAAAGTCACAGTAATTTTCCGATCATTTAATGGGAAAGAAACCAACAAAGATAAAAGAAAAACACGACACCAGGAGGCTACAAATGTTAAATATTTCCTGCCTGTCTGGCCCATTAAACATCATCTGGGTAGGGTTTACTTTTACAAGGCATAATTTCCCTAATAATTAAGAGTGGGAAGGTTCTCACAGTGCTTAGTTTACTATTTAGAAAAACGTCACTAGCACAAGGCTAATTAAACCTTTGCTTTTCATCACAGTATATAGTTGCCATACTTCCCCGCGATTTGAAGCAATGGTCTTGGACTATATTTTACTTCCAAAAAATCCAGGGTACTTTGAAGCAAACAGTTATCAGAAAGGAATAATTTCCAATGAAAACTAGATTTATTTAAAGTAGTAATTGGTGGCTTTTATTCACTTTGTTTTTTACATTGAAATGGCTGTGCCGTACTCCATAACCAACTTGGCTCAAACACACACATATTTATTGAATGTGGGGACTCTGTGAGTAGCGCAATTAAAAGGAGATGTATTAGTTTGTCTTCACACCACTGATAAAGACATATAATTTACCTAAGACTGGGTAAATTATAAAGAAAAAGAGGATTAATGGACTCACAGTTCAACATGGCTGGGAAGGTCTCACAATTATGGTGGAAGGTGAAAGGCACATCTTACATGGCAACAGAAAAGAGAGAGAATGAGAACTAAGTGAAAGGAGTTTCCCTTTATAAAACCATCAGATCCCATGAGACTTATTCACTACCACAAGAACAGTATGGGGGGACCTCCCCCATGTTTTAATTGTCTCCCACCAGGTCCCTCCCACAACACTTTGGAATTATGGGAGCTATAATTCAAGATGAGATTTGGGTGGGGACACAGTCAAACCATATCAGGAGGTAAGTACCAGGTTCTGTGGAAACCCTGTATCTGGAGAAGTTACAGGAGGCTTCCCAAGGACCTCACCATCCAACTGAGCCTTGAAGCAGAAGTAGGAATTTTCCAGGATTATGGACTTCTGGTAAAACCTGGAAGAACACAGTTTCTTCTTGGAACTTCACTATAGGGATTTTTTTCAATAAACTTCTTAATTTTAAATTTACAAAAGAGAAGTTACAAACAATACAGAGACATTCCAGTTTCCCTTAAAGTTAACATCTTACATGACCTTGGTACATTTGTCAAAACAGACATTAACATTTATTATTAACAGACACTCTGTATTTCACCAATTTTCTCACTAATGTTGCAGGATTTAATTCAGGATACTACATTGAATTTAGTGGTCAGTTCTCCTTAGTCTCTTCTAATCTTTGACAATGTCTCAGTTTTTTCTTTTTTTCATGACCCTGACAATTTTGAAGAATGCTGGTCAGGCAGTGTCTTAGTCAATTTGAGCTGCTATAACAAAATGCCTTAGACTGTGTAATTTATAAACAATAAAGTTCTTGAGGCTAGGAAGTCCAGGATCAAGGCACCAGCAGATTTGGTGCCTGATGAGTGTCTACTTTCTCACAGATGGCATCTCACTTGGTAGAAGGAGGGAACAAGTTCCCTTGAGCCTCATTTACAAGAACACTAATCTCATTCATGAGGGCTCTGCCCTCAAGACCTGGTCACCTCCCAAAGGCCCTACCTCTTAATATTATAAACAGGTAGAGATTATGTTTCAATAATATGAATTTTGGGGGGATGCAAACATTCAGACCATAGCAGGCAGTTTGTAAAACATCCTCCAATTTAGATTTGTCTGAGGTTTTCTCATAATTAAATTGAAATTATGAGATTTGGGAAACAACATCACAGAAGTGTCCTTCACATTGCATCAAATCAGAGTGTATTAGTCTGTTTCCAAACTGCTGATAAAGACAAGGTAATTTACAAAATAAAGAGATTTATCGGACTTACAGTTCTACGTGGGTGGGGAGGTATCACAATCATGTCGGAAGGCAAGAAGGAGCAAGTCACATCTTATGTGGATGGCAGCAGGCAAAGAAAGAACTTGTGCAGGGAAACTCCCATTTTTAAAACTATCAGATCTTGTGAGACCCATTCACTATCACAAGAACAGCACAGGAAAGATCCATCCCCATGATTCAGTCATCTTCCACCAGGTCCCTCCCACACATGTGGGAATTGTGGGAGCTACAAGATGAGATTTGGGTAGGGACAGAGAGCCAAATCATATTACACGGCTACATGATATCAACATGACATATCCCTATTGATGTTAACTTTGATCACTTGGTTAAGGTAATGTCTGAGAGGTACAGTAAAGTTATTTTTTCCTTTCCAAATTCTATCCTTTGGAAAGAAGTCAATAAGTCCAGCCCACACTCATTGGGAAAAGAATTAAGCTCCACTTCCCAGGTCAGGGATTATCTACATATATTCTTTAGAATTATTTTGTAAGGGATATTTATCCCTTCTCCCCTATTTATTTATCCAGTCATATATTTATATCGATTTGTTCTTATGTAGATTTATCTAACACTTTTTGTATTGGACAACAACTTTATTATTTATTTTGCTGCTCAAATTTTTCCACCTTTGGCCAGCAGGAGCTCTTTAGCTTACTGCCTGTGTTCTTTTAATATCTTCTGTATTTTTATCCTTTTAACACTTTTTTTGCATTTTGACACTACAAGATGCTCCAGGATCATCTTGTATCATCCATAACTACTCCTAGAACCAGCTATTTCCTGGTTCATTTTATTGGAGAAAAGGATTAGAAACCAAGATATGACTACTGAGCATGTGGTTTTGTGTATTTATATGTTGAGATAAAACACAAGGATGAAGAAAAGAGAAGAGATGGCAGCAAATAAAATAATGTAAGCTGGAAAGTAGTGAGCCAACTAGAAATTGGTTCAACAGATTGAGAAAAAGAAAAGGTAAACCAGCAGTGGTGAAAATAGAGAAGCAAGCCAACTGGTGCCACAGAACTCCAGAAAGTCTTGGAACTGAGGGAATGAGCTACCTCTGAGAGTGGGGATATGACTGGGCCGAAAAGAGAGTGGGTAAAAGTCTATGCAAGGAAATATCATATTTCCTTCCCACATGATGTATACCCAATATGGTTTGGCTGTGTTCCCACCCAAATCTCATCTTGAATTGTAACTCCCACAATTCCCACGTGTCATGGGAGGAACCTGGTGGGAGGTGATTGAATCATGGGAGCGGGTCTTTCCTGTGCTGTTCTGATAGTGAATAAGTCTCATGAGATCTGATGGTTTTAAAAACAGGAGTTTCCCCACACAAGCTCTCTCCTCTTGTCTGCCACCATGTGAGACATGTCTTTCACCTTCCACCATGATTGTGAGGCCTTTCCAGCCACATGGAACTGTAAGTCCATTAACTTTCTTTCTTTTGTAAATTGCCAGTCTCAGGTATGTTTATTAGCAGTGTGAAAATGGACTAATATAATACCCAGCCTACTCTTCCTCCCCAGACAAGCACAAGACTGAGGCTTTATGTTCCAGAGAAGTTCAACCAGAAGGACTCTGGAATTGGGAAGAGTAGGCTCAGTTGAGGAGAATTAAATGAAACATTCTATATGAAATAGTGAAACATCTTAGCTAACTTCTTTCATTTATTTCTGAGAGCACTGTCAACCAGGTTAAGGATTCCTCTCTGAATAAATTGACTAGACCAAGAGGAAGTCTCACAGGTGATGAGAGTTGGAGTTTCAAAATAAATAACCTAATCAATCTACCTTACAATGAAACCCACAGGTCAAAAACACCAATCCTTGCATACAAATTTGCAGTAATAACTATTCTCATTTTTTTGGTTAAAAGTATCATACATAAATAATGTATATAATGCACATGAACACACATATACATGTATTATATGTATGTGTGTATATATATATGAGATATATAAAATATATCTTAAAAATAACTGTAAAATATTCTGTAGCTAATTGCCAGTACCATAGAAGGAAAACACTGATTCATATTCCATTCCTCCTAGGGATAGCCATAATCCTGATTTGTAGGCTTTTTTTTTTTTTTTTTACCATTATACAAAATATATATGCATCCTTAAAATGATAGTTTATTTTGCCTGTTTTTAAATTTTTATACACAGATTTATACTGGATGTATTACTTGTAACTTGCTTTTTTACTTTAACATAATTTGAGAGATTAATTCATGTTAATGCATGTACTTGAAGTTTGTTCATTTCCATTTCTCTATATAATATATCTATCTATTTTAATATTGTTAGAAATTTGCTTTGTTTCCAATTGAGGATTATCATAGATAATACTGGCATGAACATTCCTGCAGATATGTCCCTGTACACACAAGCACACCTCTTTTTATGGATATATAGATAGGAGTAGGATTGCTGTCTGATTTATAGATTTGGCACAACTACAATTTCAAAATTTCAGCAACTTTTAAAGAAATTGATATGCTTATTCTAAAATATGCATGGAAATTCAAAGGCATGAGTACAGCCCAGTTTTGAAAATAATAAGAGTTGATAAACTTGCAGCATCTGATTTTAAGGCATTCTAAAAGTACAATAATTAAGATGGTGTGCTATTTATGTCAAAATAGACAAATAGATCAAACAGAATAAAGAACACAGTAAAATATCCACACATATATTGTCAACTGATTTCCAGCAAAAGTATAAAGCAATTTCACGGAGGAAGAATAGTCTTTTTTATATATAGTGCTAGAACAATTTATTATCTACATGCAAAATAAGGAACCTTGATTCTTTCCTTATACCATATACCTGCTTCTTGAAATAGAGCATGGAACTAACTATAAGAACTAAAATTGTAAAACTTCTAAAATCTTAGTGGCCTGGTATTTGGTATATATTTCTTTTTGTTGTTGTTATTTTGCTTTTTAAAAAATAAATTTTATTGTGTATATTTACAATATATAACATGATATACGGGACACATATAGGTAGTAAAATGGTTACTATAGTGATGAAAATAACATATACATCATCTCAGTTACCAATTTCTTTGTTTCTGTGAGAAGAGCAGCTACAATCTACTCAATTAGCATAAATCTCACATACAGTAAAATTTTATTACTTATAATTCCCATATTGTGCATTAGATATCTAAACTTGTTTATACTACATGTTTGCTGCTTTGTATCTTCTGATCTATGTCTCATTTCCTCCTCCTGCTCCCCAGCTCCTGGTAACCACTGTTTTGTTCTCTGTCTCTGTATATTTGACTTTTTTTTAGATTCCACATATAAGTGAAGTTATGCAATATTCTTTTTCTGTGCCTGGCTTATTTCACTTGGCGTAATTTCCTCCAAGCTCATCCATGTTGTAGAAAATGGAAAATTTCATTCTTTATTAAGGCTGAATAATATTTCAGTATGTATTTGCACCACAGTTTCTTTATTTGTTCATCTATCGACAGACAGTTTGGTTGTTTCTATATCTTTGCTATTATGAATAATGCTGAAATGAACATGGGACTGCAGATATCTTCCTTTTGGTATAGCTTGGAAGAGGAATTGATGGATCATATGGCAGTTCTACTTTTTATTTATTTAGAAACTTCCATACTGTTTTCCATAATGCCTGTACCAATATAATGTCTATTCCCATCAACAATGTAGCAAATTTCTCTGCCTCCACATCCTCACCAACATTTAACTTCTAACTTTTTGATAGTAGCCATCCTAATGGATGTGAGATGGTATCTTATGGTGGTTTTGATTTGCATTTCCCTGATTATTAATGACGTTGAACACATTTTCATATACCTGTTGTTCCATTAGTATGTCTCCTTTGGGGAAATATCTATTCAAGTCTTTTGCTCATTTTTAAATAAAGTTATTTGTTTTTCCACTCTTCAGTTGTATGAGCCCTTCATAAATTTTCGATTTTAACCCCATAACAGATACATAGTTTTCAAATAATTTTTGTCAAGCTATAGACTTCCATTTCATTTTGTTGATTGTTTCCTTTGTTGTGCAAAAGCTTTTTGGTTTTATGTAGTCCCTTTTATTTATTTGTGCCTTTACGGCCTATGCTTTTGGTGTGACATTTAAAATATTATTGCCAAGGCCGATGTCCAGGAGCTTTTTCCCTATGTTCTCTTTCAGGAATTCTATAGTTTCTGACTTTATATTTGAGGATTTTGTCCATTTTGAATTGATTTTTGTGTATGGTGCAAGATAAAAGTCTAATTTCATTCTTTTGTGTGTGGAAATTTAGTTTTCCTAGCACCATTTATCGAAGACTCTCCCTTCTCCATCATGTCCTCTTGCATGCCCTTGATAAAAAGTGGTTGACCATCAGTGCTTGGGTTGATTTCTGAGCTCTCTACTCTATTTTACTGGTCTATGTATCTGTTTTTATGCCAGAGCCATACTGTTTTGGTTAATATAGCTTTGTAATATAATTATAAATCAGTAAGTGTGATGCCTCTGAGTTTTATTTTTCTTTCTCAAAATTGCTTTGGCTATTCAGGGTTTTTTGTAGTTCCACACAAATTTTGGGATTTTTTTGCCTATTTCCTTGAAAAATATCATTGCAGTTTTGGTAAGAATTACATTGAATTTGTAGATTATTTTGGCTGGCATAAACATTTTAACAGTATTAATTCTTCTAATCTGTGAACGTAAGATATCTTTCCATTTATTTGTGCCTCTTTCAATTTACTTCATCAATGTTTTATAGGTTTTAGTATGCAGATCTTTCACCTCCTTGGATAAATGTATTTCTACGTATTTTTGTGCTATTATAAATGGGAATGTTTTCTTTTTCTTTTCCTTTTTTTTTTTTTTTTTTTTTTTTTTGAGATGAGGTCTTCCATGTAGCCCATGCTGGACTGCTGCAGTGGCATGATCCCAGCTCACTGAAACTTCCATCTCCTGAGTTCAAGGGATTCTCCTGTCTCAGTCTCCTAATTAGCTGGGACTACAGGCACACACCACCACACCCGGATAATTTTTTTGTATTTTAGTATAGACGGGGTTTCACCATGTTGACCAGGCTAGTCTTGAGCTCCTGACCTCAAGTGGTCCAACTGCCTTGGCCTTCCAAAGTGCTGGGATTACAGACTTGAGCCACCACACCCAGCCAGAAATGATTTCTTGATTTATTTATCAGTTAGGTCACTATTTGTGTGGAAAAATACTACAGATTTTTCTAGTCTAATCCATAACTACTGATTTTTACATGTTGATTTCATATCCTTAAACTTCAATGAATTCATTTATAAGTTCTAACAGGCATTTGTTGTGTAATCTGTGTGTGGGGGGGTGGTTAACACATAAAATCATGTCATCTGTAAATAGAAATAATTTTACTTCTTTCTTTTGTGTTTGTACATATTTTGTTTCTCTTTTTAGTCTAATTGCTCTTGCTGGTACTTCCAGCACTATGTTAAATAGAAGTGGCAAGAGTGGACATCCTTGCCTTGTGCCAAATCTTAGTGGAAAACTTTGTTGTCTCCAACTGATTATAATGTTACCTGTAGTTTTTTAAATAAATGGCCTTTATTATGTTGAAAAACTTTTCCTATGTCCACACTGTTGAGAGAGTTTTTAAATCGAGAAAGGATGTTGGACTTTGTCAAATGCTTTTTCTGTGTCAATGAGATAATCATATGGTTTGTTACTATCATTCTATTAATGTGATGTATCATATTAATTAATTTGCATATGTTCAACCAGCCTAGCGTGCTTGGTATAAATCCCACTTGGTCATGATATATAATCTTTCTGATGTGCTGTTAGATATGGTTTGCTAATATTTTCTTAAGAAATTTTGCCTGAATATTCATCAGAGTCACTGGCCTACAGTTTCCTTTTCTTGTGATGTTTTTGTCTTGCTTAGGTATCAAAGTGAGGCTGGCTTCATAAAATGTGTTAGCTCAATTTTTTGAAAGAGTTTGAGAAGTACCAGTATTAATTCTTTGAATATTTGGTAACATTCAGCTGTGAATTCATCTGGACCTGAGTTATGTTGTTGTTTTGGGGAGTCTTTTTACTTCTTCTATCTCATTACTTATTATTTGTCTGTTCAGGCTTTCTATTTCTTCCTGACTCAGTCTTGGTGGGTTGCCTTTCTCTATGAATTTATCTGTTTTCTCTAGGTTATCTAATTGATTGGCATGTAATTTCTTACAAGAGCCGTATCTGTCCATTTTATTTCTGAGGCATTTCTTGTATTCACTTTCATTTTTAATTTTGTTTGTCTTCTCTCTTTTCTCTTAACCAGACTAACTAAGGGTCTTTCAATTTGTTTATTTTTTCAAAAAACCAACTTCATGAATGTATAAATCTCATAGCCAAACCCAGAATACTTCAATATTGTAATGGTGGTGTGTAAATCATACATATGTCTACAATGAAGTTTAAAAGTCTATGAAAAATATGTATATTGTTAAGTAATGCACAATATAAAAATCTCAGGATATGAACAACATAAATTGTTGGAAGGAAGGATAAAACTAGTTTTTGTATGCAACTTAGTTCTGCAAGGTAAGTCTTCTTGGTTGGAATACTTTTCTCTTTCAGCATATTTAATATATCATCCCATTCTTAAATTCCTGGATACATGCACCAACCCAAGACTAAACCAGGAAGAAGTTGAATCTTTGAATAGACCAATAACAGGCTCTGAAATTGAGACAAAATTAATAGTGTACCAACCAAAAAAAGGCCAGGACTAGATGGATTCACAGCCGAATCCTACCAGAGGTACAAAGAGGAGCTGGTATCATTCCTTCTGAAACTATTCCAATGAATAGAAAAAGAGGGAATCCTCCCTAACTCATTTTATGAGGCTAGCATCATCCTGAGAGCAAAGTCTGGCAGAGACACAACAAAAAAAGAGAATTTTAGACCAATATCTTGATGAACATCGATTCAAAAATCCTCAATGAAATACTGGCAAACCAAATACAGCAGCACATCAAAAAGCTTATCCACCATGATCAAGTTGGCTTCATACCTTGGATGCAAGGCTGGTTTAACATATGCAAATCAATAAACATAACCCATCACATAAACAGAACCAAAGACAAAAACCACATGATTATCTCAATAGATGCAGAAAAGGCCTTCAACAAAATTCAGCAGCCCTTCATGCTAAAAACTGTCAATAAACTAGGTAATGATGGGATGTATCTCAAAATAGTAAGAGCTATTTATGACAAACCCACAGCCAATATCATACTGAATGGGCAAAAGCTGGAAGTATTCCCTTTGAAAACTGGCACAAGACAATGATGCCCACTCTCACCACTCCTATTCAACACAGTGTTGGAAGTTCTGTCCAGGGCAATCAGGCAGGAGAAAGAAATAAAGGGTATTCAATTAGGAAAAGAAGAAGTCAAATTGTCCCTGTTTGCAGATGACATGATTATATATTTAGAAAACCCCATCATCTGAGCCCCAAATCTCCTTTAGTTGGTAAGCACTTTCAGCAAAGTCTCAGAATACAAAATCAATGTGCAAAAATCACAGCATTCCTATACACAAATAACAGACAGAGTGTCAAATATGAGTGAACTCTCATTCACAACTGCTACAAAGACAATAAAATACCTAGGAATCCAACTTACAAGGGATGTGAAGGACCTCTTCAAGGAGAACTACAAACCACTGCTCAACAATATAAAAGAGGACACAAACAAATGGAAGAATATTCCATGCTCATGGATAAGAAGAATAAATATCATGAAAATGGCTGTCTGCCCAAGGTAATTTATAGATTTTCAATGCCATCCCCATCAAACTACCAATGACTTTCTTCACAGAATTGGAAAAAAATACTTTAAAGTTCATATGGAACCAAAAAAGAGTCCACATTGCCAAAATAATCCTAAGCAAAAAGAACAAAGCTGGAGGCATCATGCTACCTGATTTCAAACTATACTACAAGGCTACAGTAACTAAAAAAGTATGGTACTGGTTCCAAAACAGATATATAGACCAATGGAACAGAACAGGGGCCTCAGAAATAATGCCACACATCTACAACCATCTGATCTTTAACAAACCTGACAAAAACAAGAAATGGGGAAAGGATTCCCTATTTAATTCATGGTGCTGGGAAAACTGGCTAGCCATATGTAGAAAGATGAAACTGGATCCCTGCCTTACACCTTATACAAAACTCAATTCCAGATGGATTAACAACTTAAATGTTAGACATAAAACCATAAAAACCCTAGAAGAAAACCTACACAATACCATTCAGGACATAGGCGTGGGCAAGGATCTTGTGACTAAAACACCAAAAGCAATTGCAACAAAAGCCAAAATAGACAAATGGGATCTAATTAAACTAAAGAGCATCTGTACAACAAAAGAAACTACTATCAGAGTGAACAGTCAACTTACAGAATGGGAGAAAATTTTTGCAATCTATCCATCCAACAAAGGGTTAATACCCAAAATCTACAAATAACTCAAAAATATTTACAAGAAAAAATCACAACCCCATCAAAAAGTGTGCAAAGGATATGAACAGACACTTCTCAAAAGAAGACATCCATGCAGCCAACAGACACATGAAAAAATGCTCATCATCACTGGCCATCAGAGAAATGCAATCAAAACCACAATGAGCTAAAATCTCATGCTATGGCAATTATTAAAAAGTCAAGAAACAACAGATGCTGGAGAGGATGTGGAGAAATAGCAATGCTTTTACATTGTTGCTGGAAGTGTAAATTAGTTCAACCATTGTGGAAGACAGTGTGTCAATCCATCAAGGATCTAGAACTACAAATACTATTTGACCCATAAATCCCATTACTGGGTATATACCCAAAGGATCATGCTACTATAAAGACATATGCATATGTTTGTTTATTGTAGCACTATTCACAATAGCAAAGACTTGGAACCAACCCAAATGTCAATCAATGATAGACTGGATCAAAAAAATGTGGCACATATACACCATGGAATACTATGCAGCCATGGAAAGATGAGTTCATGTCCTTTGCAGAGACATAGATGAAGCTGGAAACCATCATTCTGAGCAAACTATCACAAGGACAGAAAACCAAACACCACATGTTCTCACTCATAGGTGGGAATTGAACAATGAGATCACTTGGACACGGGGCAGGGAACATCACACAATGGGGCCTGTTGGGGGGTGGGGGGCTCAGGGAGGTATAGCTTTAGGAGAAATACCTATGTAAATGATGAGTTGATGTGTGCAGCAAACCAACATGGCACAGTTATACCTACGTATCAAACCTGCACGTTGAGCACATGTACCCTAGAACTTAAAGTATATTTAAAAATATAAATTAAAATGTAAAAAAATATGTATATCATTCCATTCTTTCTTGGCCTGAAAGGTGCCTGCTGATAAATATGCAAATAGTCTTGATAGTCTAAAGGGAATTCCCTTATATATGATTTGACCATTTTCTGTTGCTGCTTTTAAAATTCTCTTCTTGATCATCATGGCAGACAGGAGGTAGGACTAGATTGCAGCTCTGACTTGGACGGACAGAGCAGCCTGTGGAGGCTTGCGTTGTGATTTTTAGCTTCTGATCAACTGCAAGAACAAACCAGCAATCCCAAGAGGATCCACAGACACTCTGAAGGAAACAGACTGCTCCTGCAGGACCTGGGAGACACCCCAAATACTGTGTGCCCCAACATTGGAAGTGGGAAAGGGAGAGCCTCCTCTCCTGATCACACACCCTTACTGGAGAAACTGAAGGTCTTTATGTGGAATAAGTTTCTGAACTTACCTGGAGCTGAGTCAATTTAGAGAGCTGAGTGAAGTACAGGGGTAGAGGAAGCAGCAGAAAGGCCTTGAGAGCTCCCTGGATCCCTAAGCAGGCCATTCCTGCCTGGGACCACAGGGATCCATTGGGTGGGTGACCAGAGAAGCAGGGGCAGAAAACACCACAAGGAGAAGGAAATCTCCAGCTGAACTTTATAACAATTTGAATGGGGTGAGAAGCTTCCTGGCCAGAACTTGGGGGAGGATATGAATCTCGTGCGCAGACACCACAGGCAGGGGAAGAAATATGCCTTTTTATTTTGCCACTGGGAGGTGGGTAGCCTGGGGAAAGTTCTCAAGCCTGGCTCATTCACTGCCTAGAAACAGACTTTGGGGGTCAGGCGGGGCCAATGGGAGTGAGACTGGCCCTTTGGTTTGCGTGGGAGCTGGGGAGGCCTGTGACTGCCAGCTTTCCCTCACTTCCCTGACAACCTGCATGACTCAGCAGAGGCAACCATAATCCTCCTAGGCACACAGCTCCATTGATCTAGGAACCTCATCCCCATCCCCGACAGCAGCCACGGAAAGACCCATCCAGGAATAGTCTTAACTCAAACAGGACTACCCCTGTCCCCACCTGATGGTCCTTCCCTATCCATCTTGGTAGCTGAAGACAAGGGGCATATAATGTTGGGAGTTCTAGGGCCCCACACATTGCCAGTTCTTCTCCATACTACCACAGCTGATGCTCTCTAGAAAGCACCACTTCCAAGCAGGAGGTCAACCAGCACAAAACAGAGCATTAAACCACGAAAGCTAAGAACCCTCATGGAGTCCATTGCACTCCCCCGCCACCTTCACCAGAACAGGCACTGGTATCCACAACTGAGAGACCCATAGACAGTTCACATCACAGGATTCTGTGCAGAAAACCCACAGTACCAGCCCAGAGCCAGGTATACTTGCTGGGTGGCTAGACTCACAAGAGAGACAACAATCACTGCAGTTTGGCTTGCAGTAAGCCACATCAGTAGGAAAATGGGGAGAGTACTACATCAAGGGAACATCCCATGGGACAAAAGAATCTGAACAACAGCCCTCAGCCCTAGACCTTCCCCTGAGAGAGCCTACCCAAATGAGAAGGAACCAGAAAACCAACTCTGGTCATATGACAAAATAAGGCTCTTTAACATCCCCAAAAAATCACACTAGTTCACCAGCAATGGATCCAAGACAAGAAGAAATCCCTGCTTTACCTGAGAAAGAATTCAGGAGGTTAGTTATTAAGCTAATCAGAGAGGCACAAAAGAAAGGTGAAGCCCAATGCAAGGAAATCCAAAAAATGATACAAGAAGTGAAGGGAGAAATATTCAATGAAATAGATAGCTTAAAGAAAAAACAATAAAAAATTCAGGAAACATTGGACACACATTTTCTTAATCCAGTCTATCATTAACACAGACATGCAAAATGCTTTGGAAAGTCTCATCGAGAAAACTGAACAAGTAGAAGAAAGAAAGTCAGAGCTCGAAGACAAGGTCTTTGAAATAACCCAATCCAACAAAGACAAAGAAAAAAGAATAAAGAAATATGAACAAAGCCTCCAAGAAGTCTGAGACTATGTTAAACGACCAAACCTACGAATATTCGGTGTTCCTGAGGACGAAGATAATTCTAAAACCTTGGAAAATACATTAGGGAAATAATTGAAGAAAACTTCTCCAGCCTTGCTAGACACCTAGAGATCCAAATACAATAGGCACAAAGAACACCCGAGAAATTCATCGCCAAAAGATCATCCCCTAGACACATAATCATTAGGTTATCCAGTTAAGATGAAGAAAAGAATCTTAAGTGCTGTGAGACAGAAACACCAGGTAAGCTATAGAGGAAAACCTATCAGATTAACAGCAGATTTCTCAGCAGAAATCCTACAAGCTAGAAGGGGTTGGGGCCCTATCTGCAGCCTCCTCAAGCAAAACAGTTATCAGTCAAGAATTTTGTATCCAGTAAAACTAATCATCATACGTGAAGGAAAGATACAGCCTTTTTCAGACAGACAAATTCTGAGAGAATTCACCACTGCCAAGCAACTACTACAAGAACTGCTAAAAGGAGCTCTAAATCTTGAAACAAATCCTGGAAACACATCAAAGCAGAACCTCTTTAAAGCATAAATCACACAGGACCTATAAACCAAAACTACAAGTTGAAAAGCAAAAACAAAAAAATCAAAATACACAGGCAACAAATAGCACAATGAGTGCAATGGTACCTCACATCTCAATACTAACATTAAATGTAAATGGCCTAAATGCTCCACTTAAGAGATACAGAACTGCAGAACATATAAAAACTGACCAATTATCTGCTGCCTTCAGAGACTCACCTAACACATAGGGATTCACATAAACTTAAAGGGGTGGAAAAAGCATGTCATGCAAATGGATACCAAAGGTGATCAGGGGTAGCTATTCTTTTTTTTTTTTTTTTTCCTATTTTAAAGTTATACTTTAAGTTCTAGGGTACATGTGCACAACGTGCAGGTTTGTTACATATGTATACATGTGCCATGTTGGTGTGCTGTACCCGTTAACTCGACGTTTACATTAGGCATATCTCCGAATGCTATCCCTCCTCACTCACCCCACCCCATGACAGGCCCAGGTGTGTGATGTTCCCCTTCCTGTGTCCAAGTGTTCTCATTGTTCAATTCCCACCTATGAGTGAGAACATGTGGTGTTTGGTTTTCTGTCCTTGCGATAGTTTGCTTAGAATGATGGTTTCCAGTTTCATCCATGTCCCTACAAAGGACGTGAACTCATCCCTTTTTAATGACTGCATAGTATTCCATGGTGTATATGTGCCACATTTTCTTAATCCAGTCTATCATTAATGGACATTTGGATTGGTTCCATGTCTTTGTTATTGTGAACAGTGCAACAATAAACATACATGTGCATGTGTCTTTATAGTAGCATGATTTATAATCCTTTGGGTATATACCCAGTAATGGGATGGCTGGGTCAAATGGTATTTCTAGTTCTAGATCCTTGAGGAATCGCCACACTGTCTTCCACAATGGTTGAACTAGTTTACAGTCCCACCAACAGTGTAAAAACATTCCTATTTCTCCACATCCTCTCCAGCACCTGTTGTTTCCTGACTTTATAATGATCGCCATTCTAAGTCGTGTGAGATGGTATCTCATTGTGATTTTGATTTGCATTTCTGTAATGACCAGTGATGATGAGCTTTTTTTCACATGTCTGTTGGCTGCATAAATGTCTTCTTTTGAGAAGTGTCTGTTCATATCCTTTGCACACTTTTTGATGGGATTGTTTTTCTTTCTTGTAATACTGTTTAAGTTCGTTGTAGATTCTGGATATTAGCCCTTTGTCAGATGGGTAGATTGCAAAAAAAAAAAAAAAAAAAAAAAAAAAAAAAAAAACAGACTAGGAAATTATTCTCTGGGGGCAGAATAGGAACCTAATCAAAAAAGTATAACCTGTCTTCCAGGGAGGAGACTTCTTGAAACATCTATCCAGTGTTATTTCAGAGTTGCTTTGTCCCTCCATTATTTCCCTTTCTGAAAAAGAATACTTGTTGTGATTATTTTCTCTCTGTTCTATCATTGAATTTGGAACTTGTGGGTGGAAGAAAAGTCATTTTCTGTTTATATGTCTTTGAGAAAGAGAAATTACACTCAGACCTAATTTAGAAAAGACTACCAAAAAATCATTTACTTTCATCCTGACGTCATGCCTTGACTTTTGGATCTTTCTACTTTGGGGAGAGAAACAAATATATTTTGTGTGCAGAAAGGAGCAAATACTTGTGAATAAAATCAGGGACTATGCTAGATTTTTTGTATTATTCATCATTTGCTGTCTTACCCTGAGAGAGGATTATAAATCCCTCCCTGTTTACCTCAGCTTGGCTATGTAACTTGCTTTGAATAATGCAATATCCTCAAAAGTTTTAATAGGTATCAAAGGTTTTCTCATGCTCTAATTTCCCTCTGCCATGAATTCAGCTATATCCAGAAAGGGGAACTCCATCAACTTGGATCTTGTAGCAAAGATGATGGAGCAGAGTTTCAGTCCATTAACTAACTACAATGGACTTGCTGCATACATCAAGAACAGACCTCTGTTGTTACGAGCTTATGAAGTTTTGAAGTCTTCGTTACTTCAACATAATTTTGCCTGAGTTGATGGACAAGTCTTTGCTTCCTTTATTGGTGCTTTGCTGATCCCTTCTGAAAGATGTCCTTGAGCCCTGTTACACTTATATGGAGGGTAAGTTTCTACTATATTCTCACCTTCACCAAACAGATGCTTCAACTGCTAGTTGAGAATATGAGTCACTCTATTGTACTACAAAAATAAGCGCTAAAATATAGTGTTGGGGGAGTAAGGCTTGCCTTCTCATTTTCTCATGACATCACTGTGGTTAGTATTACCGTGTTGGGAATAGACCTGTGGAAGTCTAGTTCAGCAGGTTTCCACTTTGGCTTGGGATTAGAATGTATTCTTAGAGAACTACACAAGAAATTTTTTAAAAACCTACTTTAAGAGATTAAAAGAGATTAGATGTTTCTTCATCAGCATAACCTGTGCTTGTTTTGAACTGGAAAACTAGTTACTCTAATGATATCACAGAAACTCAAAAGGCTTGAATATCTAAGAGGATTTGAGGAAGCCTCTACTGTAAAGCTAATTCCCTCATTTATTGGTTTCTAAACTACCACTAAAAGTATGTGTTTATCGTCTCAGTCTGATAACTATTTGTTGAGTACCTTGACTTGTGGTTGTAGTACAAAAAACTCAGACCATTTCCCCAGATAAGGAAGAGCAACAATAACCTTGATAGTCTGGGCAAATAGAGAGGGGGTTGGATGCCTGAAAAATCTGTTTTGTATAATATTTTCAAGTGAAAAATTTTATGTTCCAAAGCATAGTATTAAAATAGATGATTATGAATATGTAGCATAGCACAGTGGTCAAGAGTACAGATCCTAGGGTCAGAATGCTTGAGTCTGTTCTACTACTGATGAGCTATGTGACTGTTTTCAGTCAGGTTTCCAGGAAGCCAACTCAGAGGCAGAGATTTCCACAGAGGAGACTTATTGAAGAGTGCTCCAAAAATGCACCTTTACAAAAGTAATTTATATTGTCACATTGCCTCCCAAAGAACACTCTCAACACTGGTGAGGGAGTAAGGAGAACAGAATTGAGTTGAAAGGAAAAGTTGAACCATGATGTAGTTGCTACAGAGCCTCAGCTGATCCCATGAGGAACTCTAGAGCAGGAATGGTCTTTTAGAGATGTCCTGAATTGAGGCAAGGGGAATTGGTATGGGTTGCTCCTGAAGGAGGGGAATAACTGTGGGTAAAACTTTGGCCCACTGAAACTCCTGGGGAGGGACTCAACTGTGACTGTCAGCAGCCAATACACCTGGATCTGAAGGTGTTCTGGGAAGTGCCTAGCATTCCTTCAGGAGCACTACGGTTCCCTTGGGAAAGTTATTGAACCTGTCTGTCCTTCAATCTCTTCATCTATAATATGGGAATAATAATAGTACCTCTCTTTTAAGGCTGTTGTGAAAAAAAATTAATATTTGTAAAGTATCTGGAACACTACCTACCACATAGTGTGGCTATATAAAGTGTTTGTTAAATAAATAATTATCCAGTAGAGGTTTTTAGAGAATATACTTTAACAAACAGAGGAATTTTTAATAGTTTCTTAAATGGTTCATGTGGATAAGTCACTCTGAAAGTACTTTTGAATGTTTGAAAGCAGTGAATTCTCAAGTAATTTAGTTCTCCAAGAAAATCTTAAGAAGAGTATTAATTTGCTTGGAAGTTGTTTCTTAATAATCATGTAGATATAAGAACTAGGCTTTATTCAAATTATTACATACTTTGAATTGCTGAAATATGAATTAAAAGAGTATAATTTTGGAGAGGTGCTATAGTAAATACCTTATGTGCATTTTCTAATTTCTCATTACAACCACTTTAAGAGATAGATCCTATACTGTTATTACCTCTATGTACAGAGGGGAAACTGAGACTCAGAAAGGTTTGCAAGGCCAGAATTCAAAGATGACTCTAAAGCCTTGATGCTTAGCCACTTCAGTATACTTCCTTCCATATAAGCAACCCACACATTCAGCTGTTCCAAATTTTTGAATATTTGTTTGATTTCTTAAGCATTGCACCCAAAGAAAATATGGTCTTCTTTACTGTCCTTCACAAAGATTCATTAATAACCCAACAGCATTATATTGCATTTTTTATTGGAAGAGCCAAACTGCCCATGTCAGATAATAGATACTTACTCAGCACTTTTCTTTTTATTATTATTATTATACTTTAAGTTCTAGGATACATGTGCAGAACACGCAGATTTTTTACATAGGTATACATGTGCCATGGTGGTTTGATGCATCCATCAACCCATCATTTACATTAGGTATTTCTGTTAATGCGATCCCTACGCTAGCCCCCCAGCCCCTGAAAGGCCCTGGTGTGTGATGTTCCCCTCCCTGTGTCCATGTGTTCTCATTGTTCAGCTTGCATTTATGAATGAGAAGATGTGGTGTTTAGTTTTCCATTCCTGTGTAAGTTTGCTGAGAATGATGGTTTCCAGCTTTATCCGTGTCCCTGCAAAGGACATGAACTCATCCTTTTTAATGACTGCATAGTATTCCATGGTGTATATATGCCACATTTTCTCTATCCAGTCTATCACTGATGGGCATTTGGATTGATCCCAAGTCTTTGCTATTGTGAACAGTGCTGCAATAAACACACGTGTGCATGTGTCTTTACAGTAGAATGATTTATAATCCTTTGGGTATATACCCAGTAATGGGATTGCTGGGTCGAATGGTATTGTGGGTTCTAGATCCTTGAGGAATCACCACACTGTCTTCCACAATGGTTGAACTAATTTACACTCCCACCAACAGTGTAAAAGCATTCCTATTTCTCCACATCCTCTCCAACATCTGTTGTTTCCTGACTTTTTAATAATCGCCATTCTAAGTGGCATGAAATGGTATCTTACTGTGGTCTTAATTTGCAATTTCTCTAATGACCAGTGATGATGAGCTTTTTTTCATATGTTTGTTGGCTGCATAAATGTCTTCTTTTGAGAAGTGTCCATTCATATCCTTCGCCCACTTTTTGATGGGGTTGTTTGTTTTTTTCTTGTAAATTTCAGTTCCTTGTACATTCTGGATATTAGCACTTTGTCAGATGGATAGATTGCAAAAGTTTTCTCCTGTTCTTAGGTTGCCTGTTCACTCTGATGATAGTTTCTTTTGCTGTGCAGAAGCTCTTCTGTTTAATTAGATCCCATTCTTCAATTCTGGTTTTTGTTGCACTGCTTTTGGTGTTTTAGTTGTGAAGTCTTTACCCATGCCTATGTCCTGAATGGTATTGCCTAGGTTTTCTTCTAGGGTTTTTATAGTTTTAGATCTTACATTTAAGTGTTTAATCCACCTGGAGTTAATTTTTGTATAAGGTGTAAGGAAGGGATTCGGTTTCAGTTTTCTGCATGTGGCTAGCCAGTTTTACTGACACCATTTATTAAATAGGGAATCCTTTCCCCATTGCTTGTTTTGTCAGGTTTATCAAAAATCAGATGGTTGTAAATGTGTGGCATTATTTCCGAGGCTTCTCTTCTGTTCCATTGGCCTATGTATCTGTTTTGGTACCAGTACCATGATGTTTTGGTTACTGCAGCCTTGTAGTATGGTTTGAAGTCAGGTAGCATGATCCCTCCAGCTTTGTTCTTTTTGCTTAGGATTGTCTTGGCTATAAAGTTTGTTCTAATTCTGTGAAGAAAGTCAGTGGTAACTGGATGGGGATTTTCTAGTTTATTTTTATAGAGGTGTTTATAATATTCTCTGATGGTAGTTTGTATTTCTGTGAGATCAGTGGTGATATCCCCTTTATCATTTTTTATTGTGTCTATTTGATCCTTCTCTCTTTTCTTCTTCATGAGACTGGCTAGCAGTCTATCTATTTTGTTAATCTTTTCAAAAAAACAGTTCCTGGATTCATTGATTTTTTTGGCGGGTTTTTCGTGTCTCTATCTCCTTTAGCTCTGCTCTGATCTTAGTTATTTCTTGCCCTCTGCTAGCTTTTGAATTTGTTTGCTCTTGCTTTCTAGTTCTTTTAATTGTGATGTTAGGATGTCAATTTTAGATTTTTCCCTCTTTCTCCTGTGGGAATTTAGTGCTATAAATTTCCCTCTAAACACTGCTTTAGCTGTGTCCCAGAGATTCTTGTATGTTGTGTCTTGTTCTCATAGGTTTCAAATAACTTACTTATTTCTTCCTTCATTTCCTTATTTACTCAATAGTCATTCAGGAGCAGATTGTTCAGTTTCCAGTACTTGTGCGGTTTTCAGTGAGTTTTTTAATCCTGAGTTTTAATTTGAATGCAGTCTGAGAGACTGTTTGTTACTATTTCTGTCTTTTGTGTTTGCTGAGGAGTGTTTTACTTCCAATTATGTGGTCAATTTTAGAATAAGTGTGATGTGGTGCTGAGAAGAATGTATATTCTCTGGATTTGGGGTGGAGAGTGCCGTAGATGTCTATTAGGTCTGCTTGGTCCAGAGCTGAGTTCAAGTCCTGGATATCCTTGTTAATTTTCTGTTTCATTGATCTGTCTAATATTGACAGTGTGGTGTTCAAGTCTCCCACTATTATTTTGTGGAAGTCTAAGTCTCTTTGTAGGTCTCTAAGAATATGCGTTATGAATCTGGGTGCTCCTATATTGGGTGCATATATATTTAGGATAGTTAGCTCTTCTTCTTACATTGATCTCTTTACCATTATGCAATGCCCTTCTTTGTCTTTTTGGATCTTTGTTGGTTTAAAGTCTGTTTTATTGGAGACTGGGATTGCAACCCCTGCTTTTTTTTTTTTCTTTCTATTCGCTTGGTAAATATTCCTCCATCCCTTTATTTTGAGCCTATATGTGTCTTTGCACGTGAGATGGGTCTCCTGAATACAGCCGACTAATGGGTCTTTACTCTTTATCCAATTTGCCAGTCTGTGTCTTTTAATTGGGGCATTTAGCTCATTTACATTTAAGGTTAATATTGTTATTTGTTAATTTGATCCTGTCATTATGATGCTAGCTGGTTATTTTGCCCATTATCTGATGCAGTTTCTGCATAGTGTCGATGGTCTTTACAATGTGGTATGTTTTTGCAATGGCTGGTACTGTTTTTTTCTTTCTACATTTAGTGCTTCCTTCAGGAACTCTTTAAGGCAGGCCTGGTGGGGACAAAATCTGTCAGTATTTGCTTGTCTGTAAAGGATTTTATTTCTGCTTTGTGTATGAAGCTTAGTTTGGCTGCATATGAAATTCTGGGTTGAAAATTCCTTTCTTTAAGAATGTTGAATATTGCCCCCCACTGTCTTCTGGCTTGTAGGGTTTCTGCAGAGAGATTTGCTGTTAGTCTGATCGGCTTCCCTTTGTGGGTAACCCAACCTTTTTCTCTGGTTGCCCTTAACATTTTTTTCTTCATTTCAACCTTGGTGAATCTGACGATTATGTGTCTCGGGGTTGCTCTTCTCGAGGAATATCTTTGTGGTGTCCTCTGTATTTCCTGAATTTGAATGTTGGCCTGTCTTGCCACTGTGTGGAAGTTCTCCTGGATAGTATCCTGAAGAGTGTTTTCCAACTTGGTTCCATTCTCCCCGTCACTTTCAGGTACACCAATCAAACATGTGTTTGGTCTTTTCACATAGTCACATATTTCTTGGAGGCTTTGTTCATTTCTTTTCATTCTTATTTCCTCTAATCTTGTCTTCACACTATATTTCATTAAGTTAATCTTCAGTCTCTGATATCCTTTCTTCAGTTTGATCAATTCAGCTATTGATACTGATGTATGCCTCACGAATTTCTTGTGTTGTGTTTTTCAGCTCCATCAGGTCATTTGTGTTCCTCTCTAAACTGGTTATTTTAGTTAGCAATTTCTCTAACTTTTTTTTCAAGGTTCTTAGCTTCCTTGCATTGGGTTAGAACATGCTCCTTTATCGCAGAGGAGTTTGTTATTACCCACCTTCAAAAGCCTACTTCTGTCAATTCATCAAAGTCATTCTCCATCCAGGTTTGTTCCCTTGCTGGCGAGGAGTTGTGATCCTTTGGAGAAGAGGTGTTCTTTTTTTTGGAATTTTCAGCCTTTTTGTGCTGGTTTTTCCTCATCTTCATGGATTTATCTACCTTTGGTCTTTGATGTTGGTGACCTTCAGATGGGGTTTCTGTGTGGTCGTCCTTTTGTTGATGCTATTCCTTTCTGTTTGTTTGTTTTCCTTCTAACAGGTTCTTCTGCTGTAGGTATGTTGAAGCTTGCTGGAGGTCCACTCCAGACCCTGTTTACCTGGATATCACCAATGGAGTCTGCAGAACAGCAAAGATTGCTGCATGTTCCTTCCTCTGGAAGCTTCATCCCAGAGGGGTACCCTCCAGATGCCACCTGGAGCTCTCCTGTATGAGATGTCTGTTGACCCATGCTGGGAGGTTTCTCCCAGTCAAGAGGCACAAGAGTAAGGGACCCACTTAAGGAGGCAGTCTGTCCCTTAGCAGAGCTTGAGCACTGTGCTGGGAGATCCACTGCTCTCTTCAGAGCTGGCAGGCGGGAACGTTTAAGTTTGCTGAAGCTGCACCCACAGCCACCCCTCCCCTGAGGTGCTCTGTCCCAGGGAGATGGGAGTTTTACCTATAAGCCCCTGACTGGGGATGTTGCCTTTCTTTCAGAGATGCCCTGCCCAGAGAGGAGGAATCTAGAGAGGCAGTCTGGCTACAGCAGCTTTGCCAAGCTGTGGTGGGCTTTGCCCAGTTTGAACTTCCTGGATGCTTTGTTTACAATGTAAGGAGAAAACCACCTACTCAAGCCTCAGTAATGATGGATACCTCTCCTCCCATCAAGCTTGAGCCTCCTAGTCCACTTCAGACTGCTGTTCTGGCAGCAAGAATTTCAGGTCAATGGATATCAGCTTGCTGAGCTCTATAGGGGTGGGATCTGCTGAGCTAGACCACTTGGCTGCCTGGTTTCAGCCCCCTTTCCTGGGGAGCAAATGGTTCTGTCTCACTGGCATTCCAGACACCACTGAGGTATGAAAAAAAAAATCCTGCAGCTAGCTTGGTGTCTGCCCAAAAGGTTGCCTAGTTTTGTGTTTGAAACCCAGTGCCCTGGTAGCATAGGCACCCGAGGGAATCTCCTGGTCTGTGGGTTGTGAAGGCCATGGGAAAAGCATAGTATCTGGTGTGGAGTGCACCGTTGTTCATGGCACAGTCCTTCATGTCTTCTCTTGACTACAGAAGGGAGCTCCCCGACCCCTTGCACTTCCTGGATAAGGCAATGCCCCACCCTACTTCAGCTCACCCTCTGTGGGCTGCACCCATTGTCTAACCAGTTCCAATGAGATGAGCTGGGTACCTCAGCTGGAAATACAGAGATCACCTACCTTCTGCATTGCTCTTGCTAGGAGCTACAGACTGGAGCTGTTCCTATTCAGCCATCTTACCGGCCACCGTACTCAGCACTTTTCTAATCATAGTATCTAATAGCAGTCTCACCCTTCAAAAAACTGATCCTTTGAAAACAGCTAATGTATTGTCACTAATCCACTAGTTCATAGTTTCTTGTAGTTCTGCCCAAAGTCAGCAATTGTCGGCCAGTTGAGTAACTTAATCATACTGCTAATGTTTAACTGATGTACCCCCTTGACAATTCCATTGCTAAATTCTAACGTTTGGAGTTTCCTGTGTAAGCTAAATTTTAACAAGGATGACCTAAGACACAAGGTCAGGTTAAATAAGGTAAAGAAGACAAAAAGCATTCCAGACACTGGAGAATGCTGGTTTTCAAAACAGAAAATATTATAGTGCTATTTCACCTTTCAACATGCATTTTTCCTATCCCGTCACACCAACTCCAATTTGTTCAGGTAGTGGACTAAGATCCCTAGGCTCAGGAATTAGACTCTAACCCCAGACTAGGTTCAGAAAATGCTAATCAAAATGCCATTAAACAGTGATTGATCCAAGTGTGGGCGGTTAATTCAAATCTGCCCAGTGAAACATAAAGGGAAGTCTTACAGGTAGAACTTCCCTTCCAATATAAAGGCAAAGCCTGGCTAGGAGAAAGCCCCTTACCTGTCTACTAGCTTCTTTGTGTTTTGATGTGATGACTGAAAATGCAACACCCATCTTGTGAACATGAATAAAACAACCAAGAGAATCACAGAGATGCCAGCCCTGACATCAACACATGGAACAAAAGCCAAAAGTGACTTAACCCCAGACTATTTGAGGCAAAGTTCAAAATTGTTATTTTTTCCAAACACATCACTGACTGATTTGGTGTCCTCATACTGCTCTTCATCTCTTCTCTCACTTCCACTTCCCAACATTCTCTCAGCTGCCTGTTACATTGTCAAGGATAATATCATTTGCATTCAATTCTCTAACATCTAAAACATTCTATGGCTTGTTTATAGATTCATTGTGAATGCTAAAACCAATAAATTGTGTTTCTGTTATTATAGCTATGTTAATATTATGGCTATGCTAATGTTCTAGTAGGATCAAGTAGTGGGTTATAATTACATATCCAGTACAATTATACCTGAGCCACTCAAAGGAGAATGTCAAGTTCAAAAAAGGTCTCTTTTCTTATCTGCACCATCAATAGCTCAACATTTAAGTTGACTGTATATTTGGAGTATTTACTGCTCAAGTGGTATATATTTTTTATTTTTCCTGGAGTCTTTGATTGCGTTTGTTTTCTTTTTTGGAAAATAAACATATGCCTTCTTTACCATATCTTCAATATTTTACAGATTCTACCTCATTGTTGGAATCTAGCACATTCTTTTGCTGAAGTCTACTAACTACTATTGGTCTACTAAGTGATTTGGATTGGTTTCAAATATCTAGGCCACAAATTTCTTGTACAACTTTTTGTTTTTCTAGGAATTTTGAATTGCCTTTTTTTTATAAAAAGGCCTTTATCATATATTCAAGCTTTCAGCCATTTATCCATTCTATAGAGGTGCTTTTTAAAAATGTTCTTTCCCAAGACTTCTGTTCTCCTAATTTTGTTTGTTTGTTTTTTGAGATGGAGTCTTGTTTTGTCACCCAGGCTGGAGTGCAGTGGCACAATCTTGGCTCACTGCAACCTCCACCTCCTGGATTCAAGCGATTCTCCTGGCTCAGCCTCCCCAGTAGCTGGGATTACAGGCACATGCCGCCACACCCTGCTAATTGTTTTTTTGTAGAGATGGGGGTTTCATCATGTTGGCTAGGCTAGTCTTGAACCCCTGGCCTCAGGTGATCTGCCCACCTCAGCTTCCCAAAGTGTTCAGATTACAAGCGTGAGCCACCACATCTGACCCTAATTTAGTTTTGATTGCTTGTTCACTAGGCCTGATGAACAGTGATTATTCTGGACTTTATCATTCAACAAGGTTGAATCATTATTTTCTGTGACGCTTACTCATGTCTCAGTTAAATCCTTCATTGTGAGGTACATCCTGAAGTAATTTCCTAAGAAGAGTTGAATAGAAGATGAACATTTGGCATTTGAAGATTTCTACACTTTTTATACTTTATTTTACCGTATATTTGACTGATAAGTTAGTTGGTTCTAGAATTTTAGGTTTAAATAATCTTCTAAAATTTTGAAGACATTATACTAGTATCTTCTAGTAAACAATTTTGCTGTTGCAAAGACTGTTACCACCTTGGTTCTGATTTCTCTGTAGGTAGCCTTTTTTTCTGGGCAATTTTGAGATACTTTTAATCCCATGTTCTGAAACATTTTTATTTTTGGTCATTAAAATTCAACGTTATGAGTATATATTTTTAATTATTTGTTGTTCTGGGCACTCAGATTTATATCTGAAGATATATATCTCCTTTCATCACTGAGAAATGTTCTTTATTATTTTACAGAAAATGTCTTACCCTTCACTTTCCCTGAACTCTCCCTATGGGAATCCTATCAGCTGAAAATTGGTCCTCCTGGATTGATACCCTATACTTTTTCTTATATATAGTTTTCTCTTCTTTTTCAAAAAAACTTTGATTTTATGTTTTGGGACATTGCGTAAACTTTATCTTCCAACTATTATTTAATTTAAAAAATTTGGAATTGTATTTGTAATTTTCAAGTGTTCTTTTTCATTTTGTTATTGTTCATTTTTAAATCATCCTGTTCTGAGTGTGTATAGGTAAGCTTTTCTCAAATACAAATTAGAATGATTTTAAAAGTTATCTGCCACTCTCTGAGATATTTGTTTTCATAGAGTTTATATTTTCTATTAATCTCAGTCTTTCTCTGTAATGCCTAAAGGATTTCTTCAAGTGTTTTGTGATTCTTATTGTCCTATCTACACATTTTACATTTTAGAACTTGAGACAAATATTTGACAGGGAGCTTTATGTCTGCAGGAGAGTCTTGTTGATTCTTACACCTTGCCTAGTTATACAGAAAGGTAATGAGTCATTAATGTCAGAATGAGGAGAGCTTTTTAAAAGGGGTTCCTAATTTCTCCCAAGGCAATTGGTTCAATCATCTTAGAGAAGAACCCTCTGATATTTTACGTAAGATAAGAAACTGGCATTAGGTTGATTGGCAAGCAGAGGTGGGAGAGGGAGTTCTATATACAGTAGTTCCCCCATTTGTGGTTTTGCTTTTTGCAGTTTGAGTTGCCCACATTCAACTGCAGTGCAAAAATATTAAAAATTCCAGAAATAAACAATTCGTAAGCTTTAAATGGCATGCCATTTTCAGTAGTGTGATGAAACTCTGTGTTATCCTGCTGCATCTTGCCTGGGATGTGAATATTCTCTTTATCCAGTGTTTCCACACTGGCTATGCCACCAACTTTTTACTCATTTAGTAGCCGCCTGGATTATCAGATTGACTGTTGCAGTATTGCAGTGCTTGTGTTCCAGCAACCCTTACTTTACTTAGTAATGGCCCCAAAGTGCAAGTCTAGTGATGGTGAATTCTTATAATTGTTTCATTTTTGTTGTTGTTAATCTCTTACTGTGCCTAACCTATAAACTTTATCATAGGTATGTATCTATAGGAACAGCCATAGTGTATGTAGGATTCGGTACTATCCACTGTTTCAGGCATCCACTGCAGGTCTTGAAATGTATTCCCTAAGGATGGGGGGGATTACTATACACATCTACTGTTGACATCCATTCTCAGCCAGCCCCACTTCCCATTCCCATCTTCAGTACTGCCTGCAATGTCTGAGTCCAAGGCTTCATGAGATTCTCTTGGCCATCCATCTATGGCCTTTACTGTGGCTTACTTTGCATGTGTTCTAGTCCATAGGTGGCTTCATCACTCAAACTTGCATTTGCCTTTCATCATTCTGAACTTTGTGGGAGTCTCTGGTTCACCTGTGCCCTCTTCCATAATGTTTTTATTAAGAATCGTTGTAATAGAGTCTTCAAAAGGGAGGTCTTGGCTCACCAATTTGTATAGAAATTATTTTTGTATTTAAAAAAAATATCTTGGAGGCAGGATAGGAAGTATGTATTTTTCTCTCAACATGAAAACCTGGAGGCATGGGCATCAGTGGAAAGGGTATTTCACAATCCAGGTAGTAGATGATGGACATCTAGACCAATGTAGTGGTCATGAAGATATGTATAACAAGTTGATGATTTTGATCTGCTAAGGAGGTAGAACAGCACTCATGGTTCATTGAAGGAGTGAAATAAGAGGTGAAAATTAAGAATGACATTCAGGTGCCTGAACTAAGCTACTTCCTGGCAGATGGCATTCTTTGTGACATAGGGAACTTGAGAGATATGCTTCAGTGGGGTAGATGGGCAAGTTTTGATTTGGATAAGTTAACACATGTCATTTAAATCCAAGTGTTCTGGAATGAGTTGAACATCTAAGTCAAAAGTTCAGGAGATCTGAACTGAAAGTGCAGATTTTGTAGTTATCAGCATATGGATGCTATTTGAAGACACATAGGTGGCTTCAAATGGGTACCATTGCTGTGACAGAACAAGAGGAGTAAGAGTCATGCCTTGGGCAGAAACCTGGAAGAATACAAGTATGAAACAGACAAGAGGAAGGGGAGCTCACAAAAGCACCTAAGAAGAAAGAGAAAGAGACAAAGGATTAAACACCGACAATTTGTTTGAGGAAGAAATAAAAAGGTGTGACAAATTCTAAGAAGATTTAGGCATAAATATATGAGAAAATCCAGGAGACAGAAGTGTCCAGAAGCTCTGCTGCCCATCTGATGCACCCTCCTGGCAAAGCCTAACTCTGGATCAATCTCACTATCATCCCTCATTTGGATTATTGCAATGGTTTCCATTGGTCAGTCTGCCTCAGTCCAGCACCTCTCTAATCTATTATTCGGGGCAAATCCAATGAGCTGTTTCTCTTCCAAAAACCCTTAACAGATTGCCACTGCCCTTTAATGTCAGGCCAAACTCTGAGCTGCAGGAAGGGTACCATGGTGTCAAACATTGCTGAGATGTACACTATCTCCAGGAAACACATCATGGACCTTGTTTTCTCAGAAACTATCATCTCTGAAAAGCCACGTTCAGACCTTCCCTGGTCAGACCACAAGCTCCTAACTGGCCAATGTGTTCAGTCGGATATGCTGGTACTTAGTCTCCACAAAAATATACTGTTCCTTGAACTTTCCACATTCTCTTTATCCTTCAGCCCCTTCTGTCTTAACTGCCATGGTGTTTCCTCTGCCTAGGCCAATCTTCTCACCGTCTACCTGCCTTCTTCCACACATGCTTCAGGTCTCCACTCAGCTATCCCTCCAAGGTCCACCCAGTATCCATTAGTCAGGTTTATTCTCCCATTTCCCCATCCTTTTACAACACTTATTGTAATTCATAATACTGTATTTACAATTTTTAAGTTTATTTATTATATATCTCCTCTTCTAAAATACACAATTCATTAGGGCAGGGATTATATCTTTTTTTTTTTTTTTTTCCTCATTGCTTTAACTAAACAAAGAGTCTGGCACACAGATGTCCCATTATTATTAAATTAGTAATAGAACAAATGAATGGCAATTATCTGCCTGCACCATTTTGTCTTACAGCTTCCAGGTTTGAAATGTCTTCAACCACTTTAATTCCACTTCAGACTATTTGTCTGGCAAACACTTGCTCACAAAAAAAAAAAAAAAAAAAAAAAACCTGACAGATTGCTTTGAGACTTCCTGACAATTTGGCCTCTTATTCCCACAAAGAATTGTTAACTTCCTCATTTGGACATCCCTGGTACCCAGCACATACTTCTATTATAGTGCTTATAAATTGTTATTGCACTACTTTGACTACACGTCTTTCTTTTTCATTTGATGGTTACTTCAAATTAAGAATCATGTCTTATTTTTGGTTCTTCAGCAACTACCTCATTCAATGTTTATCAAGGATGAATGAACAAAAATCAAATATAGATTAATATCTTCTTGACCCTAAATCATTATTCAGACCACTAATTACAATTTATTTTTACCTTTAAGATATTTAATCAGGTTAATAATTTAATCAGTGGATTTCAGTCAATATAAAAGACCAGTTGTGGTGTCCTGCCTCTGAACTAAATAACCCAATTCTTAAGTATTTGAATATATTTTATACAGTTTTTAAATATCTTCTTTCTTCCTGTCAAGACTAAGCTATTCTTGCTACATCAATTCTCTTATCAATAATTTTCTCTGTTGTTTCTAATTTCCTCCATTTAAAGAAATCTATAGATGACTGAGCTTGTTAACATTTTGAATTAAATGAGCATAAATATATTCTGAATGAGGATTTGAGATCTAAGGTGCTCAAGCTATCATGCTTAGACCTTGAGAAAGAAGATTTGGTATCTCAGAGGGTTTTGTGTTCTACCTCCTAGTTCTCAGAGGGGAAAGGTAGGCTATATAGCATAATGAAGAGTTGGTAAAAATGCAAAAACATATGCAAAAGTATAATTTTTGTCATAATATACTAAATATAATTTGATCTAATTTCTTGACTTTTATCGTTACGCATGATAATATTATTTAATGAATCTTCTGTGTGTATGCTGAAGATACAAATTCTCCCGTATTAGAATCTATTCTGTGTGTGGCTTCTGCTCCTGCTTTCGGCTCAATGATAAAATCCAAATCCCATTCCCTAGCCCCCATTATCACCACCACTATCAGTCCCCTCATACTCAGAGCGATTATCTCCGTTAAGTTTTCAGATTGAAAGACTGAGCCAATGTCACCGCCTCATTATTTTTGTTTTTACGTCACCTTTTACTGCAACCAGAAGTTCTCTTCCATCCTATTATTTGGTACCCACCCCCCAACCCAACACCACCACTCTCTGATTATAATTTTGGACTGAAGCTACCTAGAGAATTTTAAATATTACACAAAACCTTGGACAGACCCAGCAAAAGTGTATATAATGTATCTTCTGTTAAAAGTCATTCTAGGATTTCATTCATTTGAACAATTATTTTTGAATAAGTACTTATTATGCTTAGCAGTTTTTTTGTTTTGTTTTGAGAATTAATTTACTGTATACCACATCCTGAATTCAAGAAAGTGGTATTTTATATTTCACTAACTTTATAAAAGAAGACAATACTATCTTCTCAAAAAAAAAATTCCTATCGCTCTTAGTTGGACCTATTTTTTCTTGCTTTGATTCTTTGCATAATAACATTTCATTAATACTTAGATAATACTTATAAGCTTTTTAAAAATATATAATTTGGACACTAATTTTATCCTCCTGCCTAGAGTAACTAAAGCAACGTGGGGACAGGGACTCTGACTTGCTCATCTTTGTATTCCCTGCATCACCCAAAGAAGTAAAATAATAGGCATTGAACAATTATTTGAGGCATTGAACAGAAACACTTGACACTCATAAATGCATAAAGTTACTTTATTTTAAGTATACATATAATTTTGAAAAATATAAATGCTAAAATATCTCATCTTCTTCATCTCTTAATTCCATAAAAGTCACAATAGAAAGCTTCATAAAACTGTAAAATACTATGTTATAGGAATTTTAGGATTTATATTGGAAAAAGTTATTAGTAATATATTGAAATGTTTTCTGTTCTTTATCATTTTGTTCCACCATGTTGATCTACTTCATTTAAAATAAAAAGATGCATCATTTCTCTCTCCAAAGTTAATAAAGACTTAAGAGAATAAAAATAAGAATATCTGAAAGTGCGTATTGATTCTGAAAAGTAATGTGTACGAATATGTACCAGCCATGAAAATGGCTAAAAAGAGGCAACTATTCACTCTTTTCACATTGTAGGACTGGGACAAAGTTACTTCTGGCTCTAAAAGTTTCACTGGATGACTTTAGCCCTGAGTTGCTATATTTGCCTAGGAAACAGAATTCTTGCTTTTTATACGTACCCATAGAGCACAATGAAATGAGCCAGGAAATTGGACATATCTAAATTTCTGGTCAAAACACAACTTGACTGGTTAGCATATTACAAAACTTTTTTAAAATTTTAGGCTGCAATGAAGCTCAATGAAATCTGAAAACTCATGGCCTTTCAGATAGTGAAGTGCTACAAAATATCACTTGATTGTACCCAGCCACTTAGTGCCACTGGGCTTCATGCTCATGCTGTGAAGAGCAGATGTGAAATATCATGAAATATAAATCAGAAAATCTCAGGTTCCTGCACCAAAATCATTAAGTAGTATGAAAAGGATTGAAGAAGGCTTTGTCCCATCCCTGAACAATGTCAACCTCTGTAATACAACTCAAATTATTTCATTTTGTTTTTAAAATATAGTCAGCAGTCAATACATTTCAAGTACTTTAACACAGTTAAAAAAAGAACCAAAAAACTCGGAAGACAATCATTCTCTATTAAACACCAGTATATAGTTGATAAAAGATTTACTCTGTATGGGTTGGTGCATGAGCATAAAATACACGCAAACTGAATTACAGACAGCAGACAATTGTTTTTCCTCCTCTCTTGGAGGTGGAAGGCTGAGGAGAGAGGTTTTTGTTTTCCTACTTCTTAAGTCAGTTAAGTCCTCTCCCCAGCCCCACTCCTCAACCTTGATTGGGAGAAGGGGCAGGGACGTTACTGCCCCTGGCACACAAAACAATTAGAATTCTAAGTATTCATTTCACACAGTAGAGAAGATGACTTTTATCAAGGAAAACAGTGTGTCCAAGATATTTTTCTCCCAAAAACAAAACCAGACGCATTTTTGCTCTTTTGATAAGGCAGACGCTTGACTTAGTCATCTCTTTTCTTCCAACAGTGTTTCTGCAACCACAGCCAAGACTTTCTGGTTAACAACTCTAAGCGGACTTTGTCTTTGTCTTTTGCATCCTTTATCTCCGTAAGTCACATTATGGAGAAAAGGGAGAAACACTTATAAAAAAATGTACTGTTGTAATTTGTGTCCAGTTTGCATAGAAACAAAACCACCACCAAATCTGGTTCATTCTTAGGCAATGGGTAAATTTAGCTAAGATACGGATAATTTGGTGTTACTAGGTAAAGCTCAGGTTTTGCTTGTTAGTTTGGTTAACTACTTCTGTTCCTTTGAAAGTAATGACATTTTTAAACACTTCCCTGGGTTCTCAGAATATTGAAAGGATTTGATATTAACTGTTTATTTAGCAAATGTAAGGTACTATTCTGTGTTCATGTCATAAATATCAATATGGATCATAAACAGAGGTACACATAGGTTTCACCTCTACTCACAGGCTGACATGATGAGTTTAGTTGCTTCAGGAATTCTTTGATAGGTATAGAGACGGGCATGAACCACAGATACTTGATTCATGATCAGAAAAAAAATGTTTTAGCTAGAGCTTTTATAAAAGTAAACTTTGTTTAACTTAACAAGATCACAGGTTAAGCTGAAACTATACATGGTTTTTAAACAATGTATTGATGCTTCTGTGAGTAAAGAAAAAGGGAAAGTCTTCTTATACTGGTTTATATTAGGGTAATAGAAAGCTACATAATACAGAATAATCACTTTAAGAATAGCCCTAAATACAAATATGAAGCCAGAATTTGGCAGGTGAGGTTTCAACACAATAACAAATAATTTGCCACTATTATTTTAATGAAAAAATTGTGGTCATTATTGTCTAATTTGTATAAATTAAAAGTTTTAGGAGTATCAGGTACTGTAAAAGTAACAACTAACTCAGGATAATAACATTTTTGTAATCAAAATTACAAGGAGACAGAATAATAATTTAAGTAACATAACAATGAGTGGGAATCAATAAGTGCATATTATCAAACCAAAAAATGTGGTTTCATTCTGCTTCCAGTATAACCCTCAACAACTGGTTATAGTTAGGACATATCACAGTTGTGGTTATATGAATCCAAAATTATAATTTTAACATTTAAAATGTTTTTAAATATACATTCACAATATGTAATGTATCATATTAAAAACAACCTTTAAATACCATGTTGAATTTGGTTAATAAATGTCTAATTTTCAGTGTGGTACTTTGAAATATACATACATATAATATGTACACTAATATGTTCTAAAAGTCCCACTTACAAAGAATAATTACCTTTGCATCCTGAAAAAAGTGCATGAGAGTACCGTTACACTGTACTCTGCAGCTCTGTAATCCCATTACATTTTATAGACATGTAAATGGGCTATTAATACTCCTATGAATTTTATATTGCATGTATGAGCTATTATATCAATTATAATGACTGATATCTGGGAAATAAACTATATTTGCTCTCATTTTCATATGGACAGACTTCTTGGACCCTTAATGGATTTTTTCATATGTGGTTTGGGTTTTATGAAAACTGGCACAAGAGACTCAATGACTTTGCCCTCTGCCTACCGTCACTCTTTTGCTTTCTAACATTGCACATATATGCACCAACCATGGCACAGAGCACATACACAAACACACAAATATTTCAAAATGAGAAAATGTCTAACAATACTGCATAGGACATTGACGTGGTCATACAATCAGCATCTGCACCCAGATGCTACTATTATCAGAACGTTGGTTCTTCTCATGACATAGGAGTTTGTCTCTTCTCCCTCAATCTCCTTCATAGAACAGTTAAGTTTCTTTTAAAGAAAGGGAAAAATTGATGCTTAGAAACATGGTGCTTTTAATCTGATCTTGCCTTCTGGCTTACCCTAGAGATTGTGTATTTGTGTGTGTATGTATGTGTAAAAATCACATTATATACAATACAATTTTTACAGAAAGCCTGGCAGCTACAAATAAGAGGTAGAACTACTCAAAACTATGTTTCCTGCTGCAGGAAAAAATTCATTTTCTTTACAGTAATTAAAAAAAAGTTTTAAAAATTGACAAAAAATAAGTTGCAGGTTAGGCCCCATAATTTAAACAACAAAATCTAGGAAGAAAAATATTCTTCAATGTACTCAACAGATAAGTTCATTAAAGGGTTAAAAAAAGTTGCATAGGAAAAAAGGGACATTCCAGCACTTGCTACAATGATGGCAATGGTTTCTCTAGAGGGAGTAAAGTACCTTCAGGTTTCTCTTCTTTTGATAACTCTAAGATTAGGGTTTACAAGCAAGAGCAAGTTAAAATAGCAGCACTTTTTCCAGTCCCGGAGAGCTCTATAAATGAGAAGGGACTCTGTCTGGAGGTCAAGGTTTGTTCTACCAGACAAAGACAAGCCAGTAAGCACAGCCCCAAAGCTAAAGTTTGAAGTTCCTTCAATATTTTCATGTTATAAAATCCTTAATACTTGCATCCTCTGCTTAATAGAGGCAAAGGGCAGGGTCTGTGTGTGTCTGTGTCTTGAGTGACAGAAGAATTTGGTTATCAGAGGACACATCTGAAAGTTTAAGAACAAAAGGGGTATTCCTCAGATGCTGTTTTTAAGGAACGGTGCACTATTGTCTTGATTGTATCTATGCAAGAGAGAAGCAGAGAGAGCGCTGTATTATTTGGCCTGTGACCAAAAACTGAGACAAAATAAAAGTTTAAAAATAAACAAACAGCCAAACAAAAACCAACGACATTAACAACAAATGTCAGTTTTAAGAAAGACGAACAGGTTACAATGTAGTTTCTGTTCCCTTGCTCCTCCAGAAATAATCATTGTCTTCAGGCTCAAGTTCTATTCTAATTTGAGGCACAACTTTTACTGGAGTTCTAGGAGGACTAGAGGAAAAGGAAAAAAAAAAAGTAGTAAGTAAATCACATTTCCTTCATCATCTGTCAAATGTTTATGCATTGTACAGAAGTCAAGTATGTCCTTCCTTGTTCTCTTTTAATACTTATATTCTCTTTGTGTATTTAAAACAAACACTTTAAATGGGATGAAGGTTATCAGTAGAGTCAAGAAATTCAAGTAAAAAAATTTCATAAGATCTCATACCTAGAATAAAACAATAAAAACAACAAACACAAAAGGAAAAGAGGTACTACCATGTGGGTAATGCTGTCAGAAATTAAAAGACAAAAAAACTGACATAATAAAAATATTCAGAGATTTCAGAAAATCAAGTAGAACCTGAAATCTCTGGAACTTTGTGAAGAGGGAAAGAAACCACTGGAGAAGAACTGTCACAAAGTGCCAGTTACACCCCTTCAAATCAGGGATGATACTGAAATTAAAGGAGCTAATGTTGATCCTGGGTTGTAACTTAATGATACTGAAAGATTCCCTTATTTGTAAGAGTAAATAGGTCTCTTAGAATGCTTTCTACTAGTAAAAGCTGGAGCAAGTTTTGGTCACTGGGTAATTTATTTAAGAGAAATCATACAGAGGAAGGAGAACAAGAAGTTATGTCAATAACCCACCATTAACTACCTTTCTGTGGGGCAATTATTCCACAGAACAACATAAAATACTGGGCTGTCCTTTACCTTGGCATACCGAGTGACTGAAGGAAAGGAATTTTATCAGCATGATGTGTGGCGTTCAAGGAATGTTGGTGATCTTTCTCCTATAAAATAAAAGTTTTTAAAAACATAAATAGTAGGTCTATGGTGAAGTATAAAACAAAAATCTTCACAAAATTGATGCATCTTCCATAACTGTTAAGAGGCGGGAGAATGGCGTGAATCTGGGAGGCGGAGCTTGCAGTGAGCCGAGATCACGCCACTGCACTCCAGCCTGGGAGACACAGCGAGACTCCGTCTCAAAAAAAAAAAAAAAAAAAAAGAGTAAAAAGACAAGTTTAGGTATTTCAATAAAAAATGTATTAAGCTAAGACTAGTGTGATGAAGACAAAATCACTTCGTTTCCTTTACGTTAGGTTTTCTTGGATGGATCACTGCTGTCTTGTCAGTGAGAAGAATAAAAAGCAAATCATTTTTAGAGGGTGACAACATTCTCAATGTCTAAGGCTTGCTTTTGGATTTCCTTCCATCTTCAGCATTCCTAAGTTTGCCTGCTGTTGTTCATAAGGAAAAAAAAAAGATTTTCTTTGAGGTACTTACTCATCCTGCAACACTACTTCTATCAGTTTTGTTCTTTCATCATGGATTATAAAGATAAACATGACATTAGGAAACATTTCAGGCAAAATGCTCAAGTGTATTTTGTTTAAGTAAACTTCTAATATCATATCAACTTGCAATTTATCCTTTAAAAGGGGTTTTGAGAGGATGAAGGGCAACTGGCACATAAACTTTTTCCATGAGCCTCAAATTCTGGCTAGTGATTTTTAAAAAATAGCTTTTACATTTATTTATAAGGGGCTATACCAGGGTAGGATGCCAACAGAAGACATACATGTTAAGCACATGTGTGTCACAGTGTGCTTTTGCTATTAATGCTCCACAGATAAAAAAAATGACGTTGGAACATGGCTTGAGGAGCTTAAATTAAAAAAGAAATTCATAACCAAACCCCATTAAGTTAGCAGAAATTAGCCTGGGTTACAAGTTAGAGGTTACAAACTGGACACCAAAGGTAAGACTGCTTTAGTTCTTGGTTCTTTAAATCCAGGCTGGTAGCCAGCCTCCAAGATGGCTCTCAGTGATCCCTGTCTCCTGATATTTATGAATTTGTGTAATTCCTTCCCAGTGTTAACAGTGTGGGGCTGCATAACCATCAGAACATGACAGAAGTAATGGTCTGTTACTTCTGAGATTCAGTTATAAAAGACTGCAGCTTCTGTCTTGGTTTCTTTCTCTTTTATCACTGGCTCTGAGGGAGGCCATGTCATGGGCAGTCCTACAGAGATACCCACAGGTAAAGAAACAAACGTCATGCCAAGGGCCCCATGAGTGTGCTTTTGGAAGCAGATCCCCAGCTCCAACCAAGTCCTCAGAGACTAAAATATTTAATGGGAACCTCAGTGGGTGGATACCTATGCTGTCAAGAATATCTGTTATAGAGATGTGCAGAAGAGAAAACAAAACCTGGTCTGTTCTAGAATTCATGTGTTTCCTTATAGCCTTAGCACAAATGACTTCATTTTGCTTTGGTTTGGTCTTTTGGGGCCTAGTGCATGAGCTTAGTTCAAAACAATGGCCTCCCAGAATTTTGTTTAAAAAGATTCCCCCTTTTTAACCAAATTCATTTCCTCTTGCCTAGAGACCATCAATCTTCAGATGATCATGCAACAAAGGTTCCAGCCAGTTCCAGGTGAAGACACCGCCCTGGCCATCAAGAAGCTACCCTGCCTTCATTAGACTAAGAGCAGGGTGAGAGTTCAGTGATCCCCAATAGGTAGGGAGTATGCCCCAAGCCAGAATGAAGCAGTTACAGAAAAAAGACCATCGGTCCCTCTGCCTCCCATGAAGATTTAGGGAGATCACATCTCTCCTTGAGGAGATGAGGCAGGAAAACAGGGTCTGGAGGCAGGGAACATGAGGCCTATTCACACTTTGGCTATGACAGGAAATATCCTCTTCATGAGGCATAGGCCAAGTAAATGAGTTTGTAACTTTACTTCATCCTCTTCATTTACATAGGGTGTACCCCAAGTAGAGGGTATTTAAACTCCCAAAAATTTTGTAATGGGGCCCTTGAGTCCCTATTCTTGGGTCCACTCCCACAACGGGGAGTATACTATAATTTTCAATACATCCTTTCATTTCTTCCTGGAAAAAAAAAAAAAAAAAAAAGTCTTCAGAGACTCAGCCCCAGCTGACAGCTTGACAGGTCTGACTGCAATCTCATGAGAGACTCTGAGCCAGAACCAAAATCAGCTGCCCCTGCATTCCTGAATGTCAGGAATTGTGTAAGAAAACATGTTTGTTGTTTTAAGCTGCTAAGTTTTATGGTAATTTGCTACTCAATGATTGATAACGAATACACCCATTATTTTTTATCAATAGACATTCATTCCAAACATTTCTTGATAACAGTAACCTCTTATTGAAGTCGAGGTGGCTTGGTAAAATAGAAATAAAAGTGTCTTAACTGTCTTTTTCTGTAACAGATCAGTGTACTCTGAAGTGCATCTGAATCTAAAAGGATGCATTTTCTTCAATGAGAATGCAAAGTAGAAAGTAGCTTGATGGCAATTGCTACCTGCTATTGGGAAAGTCTGAAATAGTCACTGACATTACTAAGTGGCCTGTTAATTCAATTACAGAAGAAAAAAATGTCACAAACCATTGCACCATAGCCACCAGGCTGTCACCCTAGAAAGATCAGTGCAGTTATAACAATAATTTTGAAATAGCAAAAGGGAGAATGAAGAGATTAGAAAGCAAATGCATATAAATTATATCTAGAAAGTTGTACTAATACTTCATGATTGCTAATTTAATCAAAATTAAATTTTTCCAGATTCTTAATATTAACAATTGATTTATTGATCACTGAGACACCAATGATGCAATTTCTCTTTTGAGCTGATTTGATCACTAGTTGAAACCTAAGGAAGACAAACAGTGACAGTGATGTAGTATTATAAGCTGCAATTCAAAATACCAGCAGGAAAAAAAAAAAAGAAAAATCAATTAAAACCGTGGTTATTAATTTAGTAGTTGGAAAAACTGGGGATGATTTGGGTGAGGGAAAAGACTACCAAATAAAAATTTAAAAGGTTATGGATAAAAAGAAGAGTGAAGCTTAGGGTATGTAAAAATAAAGTTTTATTATGATTAAGTGTAAATCTTCTCATAGAAAAAAGGCAAAACAAAATTGAGGGCAAGTTAATGCAGATGGCAATTCTAAAGTGTTTTTTCTCTGTAAGTGCAAATCATATTCAAGCAAGCATGCAAGAGGTTAGTTCTACTCACTGTCAGAAGGTTTGCTATCGCTTAGGAAAGGTTGCTGTTCCATGATGTCCATTGGAATTTTAATACTTGGAACTTTTTCTGAGTATGGGCAGTCAGACTGTGAAAAAAATGTACAACAGGTTTTAGAATGTTTTTATTATACAGTCCTTCCTATCTGCTACTGTCGATCAAACCGTTTTATATAATCATTTACTTAATACTAAGGAGAAAAGCCCTATAATTACTTCCAGTTTGCTATCTTTTAACTATATTCCTTCTTTCCCCCTCACATTTGTTTTCTACTCTTCTGAGTTAATGGTATTGAGTCCATTAAAGCTACAACTACACAAAATAGAGATCACTACAACTGAATTGTAAAGCTTTCTATCACTTAGACTCCCAATCAGCAATGTTTATGAGTTGTATCTGTGAAGCAAATGATCTCAATGCAAAAACAGATTAAACCTAGGAAACTTCCAAAGTTATAATACGGTCTTGAAATTCTTGTTTTGTTTATGCTGATTCCGTCTCTAGGAAAATCATGACCCATCTTTCCTTCTAGAACAAGTGACAGACTGTTTATATATCCGCTATCAAGAAGCCTTCTATGTACACTAGAAAATAAACTTTCCTCTCTTACGCTAAGTACTATTTTATGGGTAAAGGTTCATTTCAATTAGCTTGTGGCAAAGATATCTGAAAATGTAAGCAAAACATAAGAAAATAAAATGTTTAAAAAAGTGTCTACAATGGTCAGATAAGCAGAGAATCATAATGGAAATTGCAATACCAGGCAGCTAATCATGGGACTGCTTAAAGAACAGGTCACCTAGCCCAAATTATAATAGATTTCCCAGAGATTACCACTTTGTTTCTTTTAAATGCATTATATTGATTCCAAGTCTATGTTGGGACTGAAAGACCCAATATATCTCTTAATTGAAAGTACCAAAAAGATGATTTTTAGTTGAAAATAAAATGCGATTAATGTTAAAAAAAATCTTAACATAAAGTCTATTACCTACATGGAAAATTCCTTTATGGTGACTCTAAAGAGGTTAATATACAACAGTATCCTTTTAGAGAACTAAGACAATGCATTCAACAAGCAAAAAAGAAAAAAAAAACATGCCACACATAAACAATATTAACCTTAAATGTAAATGGGCTAAATGCCCCAATTAAAAGACACAGACTGGCAAACTGAGTAGAGTTAGGACCCATGCGTGTGCTATATTCAGGAGACCCACCGCATGTTCAAAGACACACATAGGCTCAAAATAAAGGGATGGAGGAATATTTACCAAGCAAATGGAAAGCAAAAACAAAACAAACAAACAAACAAAAAAACCAGGGGTTGCAATCCTAGTCTCTGATAAAACAGACTTTATACCAAAAAGCATCAAAAAAGACCAAGAAGGGCATTGCATAATGATAAAGGGATCAATGTAACAAAAAGAGCTAACTATCTCAAACATATATGCACCCAACATAGGAGCATCCAGACTCATAAAGCAAGTTCTTAGAGACCTACAAAGAGACTCCCACAAAATAATAGTGGGAGACTTTAACACCCCACTGTCAATATTAGACAGATCAGTAAGACAGAAAATTAACAAGGATATCCAGGACTTGAACTCAGCTCTGGACCAAGCAGATCTAATAGACATCTACAGAACTCTCCACCCCAAATCAACAGAACATACATTCTTCTCAGCACCACATCACACTTATTCTAAAATTGACCACATAATTGGAAGTAAAACACTCCCAAGCAAATGCAAAAGAATGGAAATCATAACAAACAGTCTGGACACAGCTAAAGCAGTGTTTAGAGGGAAATTTATAGCACTAAATTCCCACAGGAGAAAGCAGGAAAGATATAAAAATTGACAGTCTAACATCACAATTAAAAGAACTAGAGAAGCCAGAGCAAACACATTCAAAAGCTAGCAGAAGAAAAGAAATAACAAAGATCAGAGCAGAATTGAAGGAGATAGAGACACAAAAAAAACCTTCAAAAAATCAGTGAATCCAGGAGCTGTTTTTTGAAAAGATTAACAAAATAGACCACTAGCCAGAATAATGAAGAAGAAAAGAGAGAAGAATCAAATAGGCACAATAAAAAATGATAAAGGGGATATAACCACTGACCCCACAGAAATACAAACTACCATCAGAGAGTACTATAAACACCTCTACATAAATAAACTAGAAAATCTAGAAGAAATGGATAAATTCCTGGATACATACACCCTCCCAAGACCAACTCTGGAAGAAGTTGAATCCCTGAATAGAACAACAAGTTCTGAAATGGAAGCAGTAATTAATAGTCTACCAACCAAAAAACGTCCCGGACCAGATGGGTTCACAGAAGAATTCTACCAGCAGTATGAAGAGGAGCTGGTACCATTTCTTCTGAAATTATTCCAAGCAACAGAAAAAGAGGGACTCCTCCCTAACTCATTTTATGAGGCCAGCATCATCCTGATACCAAAACCTGGCAGAGACACAACAAAAAAACAAAATTACAGGCCAGTATTCCTGATGAACATTGATGTGAAAATCCTCAAGAAAATACTGGTAAACTGGTAAAATACTGGTAAAATACAGAAGCATATTAAAAAACTAATCTACCACGATCATGTTGGCTTCATCCCTGGGACACAAGGCTGGTTCAGCATAGGCAAATCAATGGACAGAGTCCATCACATAAACAGAACCAATGACAAAAAACACATCATTATCTCAATAAATACAGAAAAGGCCTTCAATAAAATTCGACAGCCTTTCATGCTAAACACTCTAAATAAACTAGGTATTCATGGAATGTATATCAAAATAATAAGAGCTATTTATGACAAACCCACAGCCAATATCATACTGAATGGGCAAAAGCTGGAAGCATTCCCTTTGAAAACTGGCACAAGACAAGGATGCTTTCTCTCACCACTCTTATTCAACATAGTATTGGAATTTCTGGCCAGGGCAATCAGGCAAGAGAAAGAAATAAAGGGTATTCAAATAGGAAGAGGGGAAGTCAAATTGTCTCTGTTTGCCAATGACATGATTGTATATTTAGAAAACCCCACTGTCTCATCCCAAAATCTCCTTAAGCTGATAAGCAACTTCGGCAAAGTCTCAGAATACAAAATCAATGTGCAGAAATCACAAGCATTCCTATACACCAATAATAGACAGAGAGCCCAATCATGATGAACTCCCATTCACAATTGCTACAAAGAGAACAAAATACCTAGGAATACAATTGACAAAGGATGTGAAGGACCTCTTCAAGGAGAACAACAAACTACTGCTCAAGGAAATAAAAGAGGACACAAACAAATGGAAAAACATTCCATGCTCATGGATACAAGAATCAATATCATGAAAATGGCCATACTGCCCAAAGTAATTTATGGAATCAATGCTATCCTCATCAAGCTGCCATTGACTTTCTTCACAAAATTAGAAAAAACTACTTTAAATTTCACATGGAACCAAAAAAGAGCCCATATAGCCAAGACAATCCTAAGCAAAAAGAACAAAGCTGGAGGCTTCACACTACCTGACTTCAAAGTATGCCACAAGGCTACAATAACCAAAACAGCATGGTACCAGTACCAAAACAGATATATGGACCAATGGAACAGAATGGAGGCCTCAAAAATAATGTCACACATCTACAACCATCTGATTTTTGACAAACCTGACAAATACAGGCAGTGAGGAAAGGAGTCCCTATTTAATAAATGGTGTTGGGAAAACTGGTTAGCCATATGCAGAAAATTGAAACTGGACCCCTTCCTTACATGTTATACAAAAATCAAATCAAGATGGATTAAAGCCTTAAATATAAGATGTAAAACTATAAAACCCTAGAAGAAAACCTAGGCAATACCATTCAGGACATAGGCATGGGCAAGGACTTCATGATTAAAACAGCAAAAGCAATGGCAACAAAAGTCAAAATTGACAAATGGCATCTAATTAAACTACAGAGCATCTGCACAGCAAAATAAATTATCATTAGAATGAATAGGCAACCTACAGAATGGGAGAAAATTTTTGCAATCTATCCATCTGACAAAGGGCTAATATCCAGAATCTACAAGGAACTTAAACAAATTTACAAGAAAAAACCAACCCTATCAAAAAGTGGGCAAAGGATATGAACAGACACTTCTCAAAGGAAGACATTTATGCAGCCTGCAAACATATGAAAAAAAGGTCATCATTGCTGGTCATCAGACAAATGCAAATCAAAATCACAATGAGATACCATCTCATGCCAGTTAGAATGGCAATCATTAAAAAGTGAGGAAATAACAGATGCTGGAGAGGATTTGGAGAAATAGGAATGCTTTTACACTGTTGGTGAGAGTCTAAATTATTTCAACCATCGTGAAAGACAGTGTGGTGATTCCTCAAAGACCGCAATAGCATCTGACCCAGCAATCCTATTACTGGGTATATACCCATATACCCAAAGGATTATAAATCATTCTACTATAAAGATACATGCACATGCATGTTTATTACAGCACTGCTCACAATAGCAAAGACTTGGAACCAACCCATATGCCCATCCATGATAGACTGGATAAAGAAAATGTGGCACATACACACCATGGAATACTATGCAGCCATAAAAAACGATGAGTTCATGTCCTTTGCAGGGACATGGATGAAGCTGGAAATCATCATTCTCAGCAAACTAACACAGGAACAGAAAACCAAACACCACATGTTTTCACTCATAAGTGGGAGTTGAACAATTAGAACACATGGACACAGACAAGGGAACATCACACACTGGGGCCTGCCCGGGGGTAGGGCACTACGGGAGGGATACCAGTAGGAGAAATACCTAATGTAGATGACAGGTTGATATGTACAGCAAACCATCATGACACGTGTATACCTATGTAACAAACCTGCACGATCTGCACATGTATCCCAGAACTTAAAGTATAATAATAATGAAAAAGATGCCACATACACTTACCTTTATGAGAATGTCAAAAACAGTAAGTCATTACAGTATTTCAAACATTTTCCAAAATAATAGCACTTATAGATGGATGAGTTGGCAGCCAACCCTTAATCACAGCCTACCAGGCAGATTAAAAAATGACTGTGAGTGGCTCAAAATGTTGGTAAGCCATAATTTTTACTATTTGTGCTCATAAATATTATATTATAGCTATAACTCCCATGTCCCCACATAACTCCCTATATCCATGGGCCCCAAACCCTTTGACTAAGAAGTAAACTTAGGAGAACCACATTCCTAAGTGGAGCCCCTAAATAATGAGTTCAACACACAGAACGTACTGCACAGATGTACTCCAAATTGCCTAGCTGGATTCACTGCCTAGGAACAAATGTATATGTTTGTTTGCTTGTTTTGGAATGGGTAGGATGAAGAGGAAGAGGGAAAAAAACAAGTATGACACTTTGGCTTCAAGAAATCTGTCGGAAATGGTAAATATCAATAGAAAAATAACCACTTTAAATGAAATAGGATTTGTTGGAAATCATATCTAAGAATTGGAAGAACTTCTAAGGAGTTCTTTTGATCCAACTTTTGTCACTAGAGAGCAGTACATTTAAAACATTCTCCAAAGTTGATATTTTACTATTTTTTCTTAAAAATCATTAGAGAGGGGGATTCCATAATCCCTCACTTCATACGTTCATAATGTGTAATGAACTTTAAATCTGATGTCCATGTACATAAGTTGACATATTTATTTTGGACAAAATACTGCTTTAATTATTTTAATATTTCAGGCAGCCTTTTTTTTTTTTTTTTTGGTCTTGAGTGGTCCAGAAATTCATTTCAAATTTTAATTTCTATTAAATGTGTAAACACACCATTCTTTGGACTATTCCATCTTAATCCCTGTAGTTTAAACACATTCTTTTTCTGTCATCACTGGAAACAAAATCTATACACCTGTTCTCATTGTAGATGGACGATGACAGTCATAAAGCTCTTTTCACCTCTTTTTCTCTTTAGCTAAATGTGCCTCATGCATTAAGCCTTTTTCTTATTGAATCAATTTATGTGAAATCCAATTCTGTCTCTTGCCTTCTTTCACTGTACTATTTCCAAGTTCTACAAAAAGAATACAATCAGACAGCCTGACCAGTTGGAAATAACCGGAGAGGCCTGGATTTGAATTTTGGCTTTGCCATTATGGCTGTGTACAATTAGAAAAATGACTTAAATATACATGTCAAAGTCTCACCTTACATATTTACAATTTTATTTGTCAATCATACCTCAATAAAGTTTTAAAATTTTTACAAAATTTTAACATTTCTCAGTCTAAATTTCCTCATCTGTAAAATGGGAACAAAAATAAATACTGTGATTTATTGAGTCAATAAATTTATTGAGCTATTGAGACAATTAAGGATAAGGTATGCAATGATCAATCAAAGTTATCAAGTAGTAAGTAGAAACTAACAATTAACAATATTCCTACTTTAGAATGGGTAATGATGCACAAAAAATCGTTTGTGATACTGCACTGTGTGAAATCCAGAGCAAATTTTCAAATGGAAAACATTATTTTGGCAATCTTTTCAAAAGGCTACTGGAATAAGGTGTGTGCCTGTGTTAAAGTAAACAAATCCCAGTTTTTCTCCTAGCACTGATTACAGACCCTTACTGGAGAATCTGTATTTCTGTGAGCTGGTTTCCTAAAGAAAAAATTGAGCAAAATTTTACTTCTCAACTTAATCACCTAATTGGAGGAGGACCCTCTAGACTATGACACTAACCACTACAATTATGTAAAAAGACCCCAAACTCCAATTCCCTTTTCTTTATATTGAAGAGCTACAGAAAAATAATGCTAAATCATATTAGTATAAATATAATGCTATGATTAATATAACAGCATAGAACTTTGGTGGAGAGCCTCCTCAAATAGATTCATAGATTATACAAAGTGAGATCATCGACATCTATCCACATTAGGCTTAAAATTACATAAAATTGAGTTATTATCTCAAATACAAGCCCTGAATTATTAATAGAAACCAAATACATTTTATAGCATTACTAAGCAAACTTCCTTTATGAGATCAGAACTTTTTTAATGTGGTGGGTTTTAAATTTTTTTAGAAGTTATTATTAGTCATTATGTCATTATTAGGGTATTAATGGTTACAGAAAGACTTCAGAAAATATAAAAAACCAAAGAGAGAATATAAAGGGCAAAGGGATGTGAAATGAGTAATATACCACATGTCCAGATAAACATTCTTAGAACTCAGCCCTCCATTTCACATCAGGTATAAAAAGGCACAATTTTCACATTTGTTTCTTTAACTAGTTTTCCTTTGGAATTTGGAAAGTTCCTTACATCATCATTGTCACTGTCCAGACTTCCCTTCTTCTTTTTCTTTTTCTTCTCATCCTCTTTCTTTTTCTTGTCCTTTTCTGGAATGACATCATCGAGGAAGCTGAGGTCGTGCTGGGAGAAGAGGTAGTCCATGCCTTTTCTGACAGCTACAAGTGCCAAGATCTGAAAGAGCAAATATTAAAAGCATGGAAGAAACCATGTCAGATGAAGTCACAGCAAGCACAGATACTCTCCAATCAAAGTCCACAGAAACCTACTTTGTGTAAGGCTGGATAGAGTATGACAGACCTGATCTTGACGGTATGGACTTATACCAAGTGAACTCTCATAATTTTCTATATGGGAAAAGTTGTTTTATAAAAGTCTTAGTTGAAACTCACTTTGTTTTGTTCACTGAAATGCATGATCACATTCAATTAGAATTTTAATGTGAAAGGATTGTTTTTCAAAACCATTTCCTTCCATGTGAGATTTTAAATAAAATAATTAAAAGTTTAAAGTCACAAAATAGCTGACATATGATTTCTAAGTATTAAAAATTAAAACATTATAAAGGTTTTTAGCAATCAAGAAAACCTGTACGACACACAGAATACTGAGACATCTTCAAAGTATTCACAATGAGGTAGTATTTGAATATGCATAGACCATTTCATTCACTGGGCTACTTCAATCATCACCATTAACTGAATACTTAACATATCCCAGACACTATATTAAACTCTTAGGCAATATTATCTCATTTATTCTTCAAAACAAACCCCAAAAGTAGGTATTATTATTTCTGTCATACAGCTGAGGAAACGGAAGGTTAGAGACATTAAGTATGTTGTCCAAGATCCTCAATGTCTGTGAGGGAGATGAATCCAGATAATTGAATAATACAAAAGGCCCCAGTTGTCTGCTTCCAAAACAAATATTCTTGACCTGTGTATTTCTGGTTCTATGAATTGCTCTTGAAGAATAACTTCTGAAGGTATATTAAGATACTTCTGAAGGTAGAATTAAGATATCTTTATTCTACATTAAAATTAATATGCAGCAAGTTATAGGCATCCTGACTTGCTTCAAACTAAGCAGTTGTCTTTATCAGCATCATGCTCTCGATATGACAGTTTCCTCATCGCCTAGAGAAATAAATAACGTCTGTCCTAACTTCTATTACAGAATTATTTTGTGACCAAATAAAAGTTCTGAAAAGACAAAAACACTTTAGAAAAGTAAAGCATTTTAAAATTATTATTTAGCACAAGGAAAAAGTGATTTATTGGATATAATTCAAATGTATCCTGCTCTAGCTTCAATTTTCTTGGTTTCATCAAAATTTGTAGGTAGGCAGATAACACTAATAGGTAAATCTGAGTGTTTCTCATACTCAGTGTGCTTTTCAGTAAGTTAATATAGTTTTTTTTTAAAAAAAAAAAAGGAAAGAAAGACATAAGGCACCATTAAGAAAAAAAAATCTGACCTAACAAATATGACTAGTATTTAATATCCATTTTTTCTTGCATCCTTGGGAGAAAAAAAATTTCAAACAAATACAAAAAATAAAATAATAATCTTGGCTAAGAGTAAGAGGATTTTTATAAAAATAAAATGTGGTAAGTGTAGGAAAATTCTGTTTTCAAACCTGCGGGGGAGATAAAACAGACTCGAGGCTCCCTTTGTAACTTGTTTTAAGCGTACATAAATGCATTTTCTTGTAAGAAGTAAAGAGTTATGGTAAAGTATAAAATGCAATAATGAAGCCAAATACAAAACTTCTTTTTCTCTTCTTTCACTTGTGACTCAGAGTGAAACATTAGTTGCTTTACCTTGTTTCTCATCATATTATGACAAGGATAGAGAGTCCCACCTTATCTTTAAACTTAGCATTATGCAAACCACAAGAAATGTAAAAAGTGAACTTCTCACTCCATTTCTTCTAATGTACTGGATGAGTTCTCACAAGTTGCCAAGCACTTCTTCATTAGTTGAACTGAAATGTCCTACACTCTTACTTAGATTAATTCTATTGTACAACATTTAAAAAGTAATTAACATGCACTGGTGTTTACTATGTGTCAGGCATTGTGCTACATGTTTGATAGTCATTTTTGATGCTCAGAAAAACAACAATGCAACCCCCATTTTACTGATGAAGTAATAGTAGTTCAAAGAAGTTTACTGATGAGCATGAACCAGGGCCAGTATATGAACTCAGGTGAGCCTGATTCTAAGGTCCATCCTAGACAACCATAAACATGGGAAATGTAAATTACAACTGATCAAAGTGATGAGGTCAAAGCTGGAAAAATTTGGAACAATACATAAAAGACATGTGAGTCTTCCATATAACAATAACCACATGATACCCATATAATCTCACAGGTACATTCAATTAAAGGAATCCCTACCATTACTGGAAAAATGATAGCAGCCACCGTTGACTTGAGGATCCAAAGCAGGGCCAGACACAACACCTGCAGGAAAGTGAACAGGTGGACTCTGCGCAGGGGAACATGACGCAGGTAGATAAAGTCAGGCTGATGCTTCAGAGGCATCAGAAGCAGCTTCAGACGATCCATGAACTGGGGAGGAAAGAGGAAGGGAGTCCAAATGTATTACTGCATTACATTTCCACTATGCCTAACTAATCATTACTGATTTATATTCCATAATTTAGGCAAGCAACGTCCTTTTCAGAGGACAAAGGAATGCAGAAATTTAGTCAAGCACACTAAAGCACAAGTCTTCAAATCTTTGTCATTATATTGTGGGAATGTTATGTAGATGTGTAAGAAAAAGTGGCCACTAAAGAATAAAGTCACAAAGCAAAACATAAATTCTAGGAGCTCATCTCCTAATTTCTATTTTTACTCTCTGAGTCTCAGGAAAGAGGATCTTTTGCCTATTTTAGTAATAATATGCTGAAGGAAGCCGTCTAACTCATGTATCTTACTCTGCCTCAGTTGTCTTATCTCAAAAAAGAGGAGATGATACTATGCATCATATATTAACACATTTCAGGAATGTTTTAAGGATATAAAGGAAGTATTCAACTTAAAAATGGGAATACATTATGTTTTCATAAATTCCATATTATTTATCTGAGTGGCATACCTTGACTAATACACTCAGCAATCTATCACCATTTCTTTTCAGAGAAAAGCTATATGAATACTACAGTGAGTTTCAGGGTCAACATCTGAACCTAAGAGAGGCTATCGTATGGTCATGTATAAACAGCTATTGAAATAACTACTGAGCATCTGTGTGCCAGGTGCTGTGCTTCAAAGAATAACTGCCAAATTGACCTTGCCAGTGACAAACGGGAAGATATTCAAGAACCTATCACAGGATCTTTCAATGAAAGATGCTCAGTAAATAGCTATTGAATTGAATAATCATGCAATACGAACTCTGAAATAATATCTCTATTTTCTTTCTGGAGGGAAAGAAGTGCAAAAGTAAATTAGACTATCACAATCTTCTCTAGTGATATCTTACTTAAAGGGTTTTCTTTTTCCCTCTAGAATTATTTTTGACTGGTGAGGACCTTCTCATTTATAAAGTTTGGGTTACAAAATTTCTTTACAAATTACAAAATTTGCTAAATCAAATCTCACCAAAAAGGTCTAAACAAGGGAGAATCGAGAAAGAAAGAGAAAAGCCATTAGAGGCAACAGCATTGCAGAATTTAAGAAACCTACTAGCTAGACCCTGGCTGTTTTTCCCCATCATTACTATGTGGTTGATGTTTTCTTCTTTTCAATTAAATAAACATGCACTGAGTTTCAAACAATAAAGCCCCTAAAACACATAGAATTAAACTTCTGATCTAGACCAGGTCATCAAGGACAAACAAAAATAAGAACTATTCGTCTGCGGGCCATTTCTGTTTCATATTTTTCCATTTTGGAAAATAAAGAATTTTTACAATGGCAGGTAAAAATAAGATATTTTTACAAATTTATACTTCTCAAAAGTTTCATGAGCACAAATAAACTCACATTCATCTAGCCCAGTCTATGAAGAACCACCTTGTATTTTGTAACCAATATCCAAAAGATGATGAACTCTACTCAGCAGACCTAAACAGAGAAAAGTAAAGTAGCCTTTTCTCTCTTTGGTGGTCTGGCCGCTTGCCCAGTTCTATCTGACTTTAAAACCAAATTAATCTGAATTTGATAAGCAAAAGCAAAGACTATTTTGAAGGGGTTCAAATAAATTCTTAGGATGTTCACAGGACACGCAGTCTTTTCCCATTAAAATGTTACTAAGTGCTAAATAAAGCGACAGTTAACAAGGTGCCAGAAAACAGCATAAGTACTTCCAGTTTCCTGGTGCCAATTAAATTAAAACCCAACTGAAAGACAAAGTCCCTTACAAAGTTTTCCCTAATGATTTTTTTTTTTTTTTAAAGAGACAGGTTCTCACTATGTTGTTGAGGCTGGACTAAAACTCAGGTTCAAGTGAACCTTTCACCCCAGCCTCCCAAGTAGCTGAGACTAAAAGTGCACACCACCGTGCCCAGCTGATAATGATTTTATTAAAAGTGTGTCAGTTTTCCCAAAGTTACGAATAGCTAAAGTTTTCAACAAAAGCAATACATCAACCACATTGACTTTATTCTTTGGTTGGTAAAAACCTTTTGATTATTGATCATAGCCATGTGAAAAGCAAATCAATACCCTGTTCTTAGTATACAGTTAAGGCAAATGGATAAATACTATCTTGAAGACACACAGAAAGGGTTAGGTATCCTTCCTGAGACAGTAAAAAGGAGATAAAGATGGGTAAGGGGGAGGAAAAGAAAGATTATAGCCTCTCGCTTTCTTGGTTAAATGACTTTTAACAGCCTATTTCAACAATGGGTATGTATGGTAACATTTGCTAATACTGGCTAACTTGTCGATTAAACCAGAAATGAAACGCAGGTGAATGGTGAAGTAGAAAATAAATGCATTTTACAAACTCAGCAGTTAATAAGGATTAGCACTTTTCTTCAAAGATCTGTTACTGGACTATTCTTATTACTAGAAAAACACGACTGTACTTACATTGCTGTTCAAAAACTTACCTGCACACCATTAAGGGATGCTACTCCCATATACAGGAACACACCATAGAGTACAGGCATGGGTATAAACTAGAAAGAAAAAAAATTGGATAAAAGTTAAAAACGATAATAAGAAAAAAGAGGAATCATTTAAATGAAGGCTAAATCTAAAACTAAAATATAGGATAGAATAACATAGTGACCTCTAACTAGTATGCTTTACTAGTCAATTGATGAACTTCTAAACTCTTTGTAAGAGAAATAAATGAAGAAGGGTAAAAAGGACTTTCAATTTTCATTGGATGCTTGTTTTTTTAGTGAGCATGCATGACCTTACTAATAACTTTTTTTAATTAATGGAGGAAAAGTTCTGTTTCCCTTTACCCTGAAAAGGAATGACTATGTAAACCAGAAGCTTATATGGACTGTGAGGTAGACAGAAATAGAGGTATTAATAGATGGTTGCCTCACTCTTGAGATCAAGTTCCTTTCAATATAGTTTGTTAATTTTTGTCCTTAATAATTTTTGCCATATCATCTATCAGCTTGGTATATATATGCCTCTTTCAATAAAAAAAAACATCAAAAGACTGTCCCCTCACTTCCTGCGAATATTATGAGAACTAACTAAAAAGAACACTGCTTGAAAGGACCCAGGAGCACCTGGAAGCAATTAATTACACACATGGATTAATACACATCTTTTAAAACTGAATTAATACCTTTTCATGCATTAACTAGCAAAAATATTTTATATTAATACAAAGTGTTTTAACACGAAGTGATGACTGTAAACTGTATCTATTCCTAGACCTTTGAAATGTCCCTAGTACTGAGGAAACCAAGCAAATCAAAGACGATTCTGTTTCTGGGAAGTCTTCCATTTGAAAAACAAAAGGTTCTCAACCTTAGAATTTGAAAAGAAGTTCAAGTAATTTCAGGATTTTTCAAAGCTAAAATACTAAAACCGCAAGTCAATTAAGGCCAATCTTACCAAATCCACATAAAGGAGGCTGTTGTAACCAGAAAACATAGTATGGCTTTAGAGTAATTTTAAAAATACTGCACGTACTAAGCACAATTTCTATCAGCCTCTCCTTGTGATTGTCTAAAGTAGTTCCGTATCTGAGACTCTTTGGCCACTATTCGAGAATGAGTAAATTCTAAAATGTGTAACAAATATTTCCAATTTTTGTTGGTTAGCCATAGGGATGCTTAAATTTATGTGAAATAAATATATATATATATATACACACACACACACACACACACACATAAAATCAAATGCTTCTTCAAAAAAAGACTAACAATTCTAATGTAGCTAATTTTGCTCTTCATGTCAGAAAAAAATCAAAGTGACATAGAATGTTGATGGGGGTAGGAGGGATGATGTTCCTGCTGGGGAAGCTGTAATACCTAACAGTCACCACAAAGAGGTGAACACATCACACTCAAGCCGCTTTTATTTCTGACACATGCCTTCATTTCTTTTGCAATGTGCATGTTTCTATTCCTTGTGATTCTTGTGTGTAAATGTACCATAAAGTAAAAAAATAAAACTAAGAGAAGGATCATTTCATAGCTTTGATTCATTTGTTAAACATCTTCCATTTTTCTTGTCCTTTCATTTGTAATTTGGTGGGTAGTGGGGGTGGGGCCGCTGGAAGGAAAGAAAAGTAAGAAGGGAAAAGAGAAGTATAGTTCAACCATAGAAAACTAGTTAGAATTCCTGCAGTAGTTACTTTTTAATCTGGGTAAAGCATTTGTCTAGCTTGAAAGAAAGCTACCACAAAGGGACCATCCCTGGCCTCATCCCCACCCCTCAGCTAGGCTTAGCTAAATGTTTTTTCTAATGTGGTTCTAATGTCAAAGTGAAGGACACTTTTGCCTTGGTGCTTAGGTCCATTCTCTGTGAATTTATGATTACAGATATCACCAAATCTACAACAAAATAAAGTCAGAAGGTGTCAGTAACACAGAATGGCATGGGTTGTGGGTAGAAAAATAGCTTTAGATAGGAAGATGTTTTTTAAACGGTTATTCTTTGTCGAAAAGGAAATAATACATATAAAGAAAGCTATTAAGTTGACTTTGGGCCAATTTCAAAGTCATAAAAATATATCTTTTGAAATTTGCTATTTTCCTTATGATAATGCAACACCTCATTAAAAATCTTCCAGTATGGAAACTTTGATGAAACTTGACAGAATTATTGGGTTAGAGGATACTTTTTATTGGATTTAGTTCATGAGTCACAGGAGGTCAGTCTTTAAAAATTCATCACAAAATAATCATTTCTTGTAATAGAAATTTCTCAAAGGAGGAAAGAGAAGATGCATTTTAAGAAGATGGAACTCCATCTTAAGTTAAACCAGTATAATTTACATAGTAATAATAGATAGATATTTTTACAAAGCAAGACAGGAATAATTAAAACATAAACAGCACAAAGCATACCAGGCTTACAGGCATATCAAGAATTGCCAAATGATAAAATTATGTAAAGGAAATTTTATAGATAACCAATCATACCCAGAAATCACAAAAGTAAATTATAAATAAGATTACCATACATGAAATCAAGTATTGCTCCTACAAGCTGATGGAATAATTGAGATAAAATCAAAATAGCAGTTAACATATTCAGACCATGTCACCAAATTTTTCAAATTCTGGTGAACACAGTTCTACTCTTTCTCACTTATACCTCCCTTTGATGTGCTGATAGTATTTGAATATTCCCAGAAGAGTCAACGAGAAAGGGTAAATTTTAAAATAAGGGTAGAGAGCAGTTGTGCAACCAGAATTAGGTAGGACAGTGAGATCTTCTAGCAGAGTAATGGTCACTAGGTGTGTGTGTGTGCGCGCACGCGTGCACGCGTATGTGTGCGTGTGTGTGTGCGCACACATGTGAATGTACAACCCAGAATGAGATCCTGATTAAGAGCATGGGCACACAAGTCAGACAGGCCTACTTTCAAATTCTGGCCCTACCACTTCTGTAACATTGAGAAAATTATTAACTTTTCTTATCCTCAGTATTCTCATTCAAAGAGGGTATGATAAAGACCATATCACATAAAATATGTAGTCCAGGGCCTGGTTCTGAATAGATGATAAATGATAAAGGGGTTATTAATGTCATAATCGTCACGAGGACCTGACTGGCAAGTTGAGAAGCCTGCAATTGCCCAGCAGAACTCTCTTTGGTCCTGAGTGGTCAGGGTGGAAAATGGCAGGAGTACAGACCACAAAAATGGTTGCAAAGGTCAGACTCAAAGCCCTGGTTTTATTTAAGTTCTATTACATTGCCCTTTCAGCAATGACAACTATATTCAGAAACATGTTATTCAAATAATATCCTAATTCCCTTAAATCTTGACAATCTAAGCTGATAAGGAAGTACTGACTTGCAATCTGGTTTCTAGTCATTGAAGAAACTGGAATGAGGTATGATGAGGAGTTTGTGAAAATGCTGTATTTATCTGCACACGAGAGGATTAGAAGTTGGATCAAAGAAGCTGGAGAAGATCATCTCATGGAAAATGAAAGTGAATGAGTTCTTTGAGAGCAAGTACTATGTTTTCTTTTAAATGGTTGTAAACCCTGAGGGTTATGAGATTGGCTTTCATGTCAGAACTGCCTGAATTCACATTTTCTCTCTATTATTTATGAACTTTGTGACCTGGTAAGTCATTAATAAATTTTCTTATCTGTAAAATAGAGACAAATTTTTTGTAGGTGTCATTCATTGAAGGACTAAATTTTAAAAATCTGTGCTGAGCCCTTAATCAAATGCCAAGCTCAATAAATGGCAGCTACTATTATCATCATCATCATCATCACCATCACCATCATCTCCACCATTTTGCTTTATTTCCCTGGCACTGAACAAACAGACATATTGTGGCATATTGTAGAAGCTCAACAAACATTTTCCAAATACAAATTAAATGCTCTCCTGATTTTAGAACACTAAACAAATATTAAAGATAAATTTGACTACTCCTAATTAACTTGAAATAAACTATTTCAAGCAAGGGCAACAAAAGTAGCAGTGAACTTCACTTGATTCTTATTTCTTCAGACTTGCCAGAAAAATGGGAAAAGTAAGCGCAAGGAAGTGCCTTTCATCTTTTTGATGCTCTTTAGCCTCCTCTGGTTTCCCCATACAGAATATTCACTTACCAGGCAATATTTCTGTTGCAGAAACACAGAACTAAGCTGTTTAACCAGCTATGGACGCCAGTTATTCTTCCTTCCCAACAGTTCAGTACCGAATCAGCTGTTACATTCAGTGCTTTGAGGCATGTATGACTGTTGCTGGCTAGGGTCAATGGGGTATCCTCGTGAACCTAAAATTGTAATTCCTTACATTCTTCTACATAAAAAAGCTCGGCAAACAGATCAAAATAAAAAATGAAAAACTTCATGTTCAAAGTAAGCTTGCATAAACAGGCAGGGGAAACAACTTGCTACACTGCTTAATGCATGAAAGAAAATTACTAGGATCATCTGAGACCATCAAACTTGTGAGGGAGGTATGGAGTTTGCAGAAATGGTGTTGAGCCATTTCATTTTAAAAAGTAAAAGTAACACATTTCTCTTTTCCCATTCATTTGATCTGCCCTTTCAAAGACAGACTCTTAAGTAAAATTATTCTCTTAAGTTGTCCTCTAGTTCTCTTAAAAAACACATAGTCACAAAGGGGAGGAAAAAAGGTTCCCTACTCCAGCATAACCCCTGACACCACTTTCTGTGTGAATTCTACGGTTAATTGTTAATCTTGACTCTTACTTAGTCATAACTTAGGTTTTAGTTAAACTGTACCCTCAATATCTGCTTCTTCCTGTATTGACTTTTCAAATGAGCTAACAAGGGATTTGTGATAAACGCACATAACTTACCAAACCTCAGTGGTACATGATCTGAAAGTAGCTGACTTTATCAGGAGTTGTGATTCCAGAAGGAATAGCCTAACTTACTGAAGTAAGGGATCACAACTGGGAATCCTTATTTTATTCTTGTTGTTTTTAAGTATAGGTTTTGTACAGTATGCTATAAACTATGTTGCCAAAACAATTTCATTTCCCACCTTTTGGGGAAAACCTTGCTTAACAAAAACGTTTGCTGGACTGCATTTTTCATTTATTCTTACAATGTCTCTTTGGGTTAACGCAAAATTGCCAGGTGGAAATAGTCACAATCATGGACACTAGCAGCTGAATGAGGGTGAGCCCAGGTATGGGTTAATTAAGGAAGGTCAAAGGAAAAGAAAGCTCCTGCTCACTGATCTTTTACAGCTCTCTGCCTTGCCTTCTTTCTCTGCATTCTAATCTCTTTCTGTAAATACTAAGGCACTTTGCCTATCAGGGGTGAAAAGAATCATTGTAAAGAACAAAAGAACTTTCAGCTTTAACTCCTCTGCAGCCATATTTGGGTGCAGGGTGAGAAAATGGTTAGGAAGAGGCATTGTTGAAAATGTAAGTCTTGCATCTCTCCTAAAAATAGTAATTATACAGTTTCTGTTCTCTGTGTCCCCTTGGAATCATCCATGATTACTCAACTGTCAGATTCTCTAGGAATAAAGCCAATCTGCTATAACGTATACACACAAAAGGAACTTTTAAACACATCTGACTTTTTTGAATTACGATTTTATACTGTATTAATGAAAAGAAATACTATAAAAATAAAAGAAAAATGGGGGACGTGATGAGTAAATTAGAACTGATGATAAGATTTCTGCCCATTTCTCCCTCATCAGTGACTGAGCACAAAGAGAGCTCATAAAAGAAACTCCGCAGCTGCTCGAAGTGAGCCCACCTTCAAGGAACCCACAGGGAAAATTCATTTCTAGGAGAGCCTCTCACAACATGGGTTCATAATTGTCTGCAATGAACTCTCTAAAAATGATCTCACTGGATGAGGTTCCATTGCTTAAAAGGTAACGCTGTCATTAGGCTTTCCACCAGCTGATGTGCTGGTGCCTATAGGATAACGGAGGAACATAAAGCATTTGGCAGCAGATTCGATGCTGTGAAAGTCACCACACCTTCACACCTATCCCATAACTTGCTTTGCACTGGCAAAGGTGACAAAAGGTTTCCCTCTGTCCCTGCAGAACATAAGCTCTGTACTCTTTTTAAGGCCCTCTGTACCTAGTCAGAAACAACTTTTCTGAGGTTATTTTTAATCTTAACGTCTTGTGTAAGATGAGATACATATTCCTCATGAATCCAGTCAGAAATTAATTAAACCAGTTAATTGACATTGTGGAAACCAAGGAAAAAAGATGAATAATTACATATTTTAACTGTTTAACAAGTATTTTGTGCACACAGTCTAAACCCCCTGAAGGCCATCTTAGTCTTATTTATAGGTCAAAGATATTACAGTTCCACTTGCCTCAACTGCATCTGATTGGCAACGGACATAAAATTTGCTAATTTTAGAGAAACAGAGGGCTTTTGCTTTTCACTTTTTGTACTTCTATATTGTTTGAATTCTTCAGAAGATTGTACTGCTCCACTACTTATGTAATTAAATGAACATTTTAAAAGTCTTTAAAATTAAAATTGTTTAAAAATAAACATTTTAAGAGAAAATTTGTTAGGATATCATTAGCAGTGGTTGTTTATAGCTGTTAGGTCCACGGGTGACTTTCATGCTTTGTACTGTGGTACAAAGCATAAGATACAAATTATCAATAATTCACAAGCATGTTTATATGATTGAAAAAAATAAAATGTTTGCATCACAGAAGAAAACTGGAAGCTTCATGAAGAGGTATACACTAACTTTCATTAGTTTTTTTTCCTACTTCTTAATAGGTTTTCACATACAGTTTCCATTTATCTATCTAGGCAGATATCCAACCCATTAATAAACCTATATATTGACTCCTAATTTTCTAAACAAGCTATATCATAGAATTTTTCTTCTTCAAAAGTTCATTTCTAAAGCTTTCTAATTATGAGTCAGTAATTTTACTCTGATTCACCTTTGTGAATTATGAGGTCATCTGATTCAAATAAAATAGAAACAAAGTAATAATTAACAATAGTCGAAAAATTTCAAAATGGTCATCCTGCATCACTCATGTTATTTAGGAGTCTAATGAGGGAAGAGGGACAAGATTTGGATACAAGCAAATGGAAGGTGATAGAAGAAAGAATGTATAAAAGATAAGGAGAATAAAAAATATCTGTGTGGAGGAGGGGGATAAGATCAGTCTAATTCAATTGCATGAAACTGTTTTCACAGATCAGAAAGTTTGGATATTGTTAATTTAATACAGTTCAATCAAGTAACTGCAAAACTAAGGATAAGGGAGGGGATGAAAGACTGAGAAGGAAATCAAGACAAAAGCTATTTAAAGCCCTCTTTCTACTTGACCCCTGCTTCAGTGTGTTACAGAACTGATGAGAATCTTGCAAATATCTCATAAGGAATTTCACTCTTCACATGTCCAATTATATGTCAGTGTTCTGAGAAGAAGGAAGAGATGAATGTTTCACATATTTACCTTCAAGATGGGAGCCATAAAGACTGACAGACCAGTCAGAATAAACACAAGGGTTCCAGTGACTCTTTGTTCCCTGAAACCAAATCAAAAGATTACCAATCTACCTCTTGTCTTCATAAACATGCGCTTGTCTTTTCACTTTCAAAAAAAAACCAACTACACATTGACAAAATCAGTGTTTGGCTAAAGCAATAAAGGTGTTGGTATCATGTAATTAGTACCTCAAGGATGGTGTATAAACTCAACATAACTATTAAAAAAAATCTTAAAGTGATTGCAATATGTGATTTGAATTCATGAAGAAAGAAGTAATCCTGTTAAATCTTTTGCTCCTTTTAGAATCAAGAAAGAAAAATCACTTGCTCTTGGTCCATCAGTTACTGGCCTCTTTGAAGACCTTATTTTTTAAAGCAATTTATCCTCTTGTGTAATTACCCTTACACCTTCTTTCATAGGAGACAGATATTACATTGTCCCATATTCTAATTAACAAACAGCTCAAGGAAATTTCATTAGCACAATAAATCACATCAGTCTAATTTCCAAATCTACAACAACAAAAGTACTTTTCAACAAATATAATTCCCATCCTACACCCCCTCCCCCACCCCCCAAAAAAGAATCACCCACTGTTTTGGCGTGGGAAACGATGGCTCTGTCATGTGAGCTACCCAAGCACTTACAAGCAGAGTTTGCAGTAAAAAGTGCTCAGCAGAGTATACAAACCTTCTACTCCTGTCCTTCACAGCTACCCAAATTGACCAGTTGGAGGTTAAAGTTGTTCAGTGTTTATGGGGACAGAAAATGAATTGGAAAATAACAATACCTTTCCCTTTACAGAATCTTAAAAGTCATAAGCAGACTCAAGAGTTTTAGGGCCTTCACACATGACTGTGATACAGTAAACACTGCAGCACCAAAATTACCTGCATGTTGAGGAAAAAAAGTACTCTGGTTGTGTTTTTATGTTGCAACATTTAGCCTTTTGGAAACCCATGAAAATGATATATCATGAGGAGTAAACTAAAAAAATCACTGAAACCTCTGATGAAAATTTAGTCCTTTCTGGAACAAAAAAATGTAGGAATAAATTAATCATCACAAGCCCTGTCTCCTCCAAATTTGTCCATTTCCTTAAGATTGCCACATAGATGTGTGCACAGCGTGTTCTGGGGAGTCATTTTCCTCTGAGTTAACACACCTCACTCCTAGAAACTTTGGTTGTTCTCCAGGTGCAGAAGTCTCTGTCTCCATCTTCAAACTGTCGATGTGAGCAATGGAGATGACTGTAGCAGCTACATACCACGGAAGAGCCATGAGGGAGCATATCACCATGAGGATGGCCACCCAAAAGAGATCCAAGTGATACCCTGCTCCTTTCTGTAGAAAGAGATAACAAAACCATGTGAAGAAAAGACTCATATTCGCTATCTAGTCATATTTCCAGAGGGGAATTAAGATGACCAAAGGAAACCGACTTACTTTGCTTGGTAAGTCAAACTCCTTGAAGCAAGGGACTTTATCTTCTTTGTATTATTCCCCCTAGCAATTAAACATACAGCTGCCTCTTACAGCTGCTATGTTAGAGACCTTCTCTACTATAGCGTTGAATAATTGTCTAAGACTTAAGTCAAAGATACACTTATTATTTGTTTATTCCTAACCTCTCTGTATACAATTTTCTAATCAGAACAATGGAGATATATATGCCCACTCCATAGAGGAATTAAGACCATTCACTGAAGTAACAGAGGCAAAGCATCTTGTAGCAATTTAAACCGCAGTTGTTAATGTCATAGGTGCTTGATAAACGGTGATAGCGGCAGTAGTGGTACTGGCTGTTGTTGTTAAGATAAACATAATAAGCACCTTGAAAGCAGGCACCCTGCCTTCTCTGCTGGACAGCACTGAGTAGTATGCTGTTCATCAACTTACATAAGTATCCGAAAGCAAGATTGAGAAGGTATGTAGGCCATTTCTCAGCTTTCATAATATATGAAAGTAAATGTTTAACAATCTATTATATGTCATCATTAAGGTAATAAACACTCCCTTAATCAGAATAGGCCGATTTCAAACATTGCCCAATGGTCACAATAACATTCACTGACTGGAAGAGCAGACAATGTAACAAAAGGTCTAGCTTTTTTACTCATGAAATAAATATTGTTAAATGTGTCCGCAATGTTATTCTATGGTTCTATTTCTTTGCTCTATTTATGAAGAAATCAAATACTTGATACCCCTACGGAGCCTGAGAAAATAGAGCAGTTCATTTTCACAGCATGGAAGCAGCAGTGCCAAGAGCCAGAACATGACCAATCCAAGGAATAAAGAGGCTGGTTTTAAAAAATGAGGATGTGATTTACACTAGGAACCTGGTGACTGTTATCATTCAGATCTTGTTACAGTTCGTCACAACACTGCTCTCTTCTCACTGAAATGCCAAGATTTCACCCCTGGCTCGCACACATGGATCTAATCATGTTCTGAGAACTCATCACAGGCAAGCGGAGCTGGTACAAGAAAGAAAAGCATATATTCACCTAGCCCAGGCTTGGCTAAATACAAAAATCTACTTGGGATTATGAATATAGGTTAATATATATTCATAAAACCAGTTATTTTCAAGAAGGTATAATAGCTTGAATTGAGAGTGGTGTAAGGCAGAGGAAAGGAGGGCAGAGGTGGGATGAGCTGAAATAAACTTGTTCAATAATGACTAATGCGGTTAATACCATGATATATCTGAGATTTCAGTCATTCATTCTTTCAATGAATATTGACTGACAACTTAGTACCATGCTGGTGACACATCTGTGAATAAAACAGACAAAAAATCTTGCCCTCATGGAGTTTCCATTCCACTGAGGGAGACAACAATGAATACCATAAAAAAGTAAAATATGCAGCATCTCACATAGTAATAAGTACTATGGAGAACTATCAGAACCTAGGCTTGTAGGATGAGTGTAATGGGAAACCACTGGAGGGTTTGAAATGGAGGAGGGTCACAGTTTGCTTATGTTCTAAACACACTGGCTGCTGTGTTAGGTAAATAGGGAAAGGATAGTAAGACTACATAACCATTGGAAGAAATCATGATGATTAGAACCAGAGTGGTGGCAGTGAAGACGGTAAGAAGCGGTTGGGTTCTGGCTATACCTTAAGGTGGAGCCTACAGCATTTTCTCCCTCCTGCCTGTTTGTGTGTCTAGAACCTCACTATGGAGCATTCATGATCTGGCCTCTGTTCACATCTGCAGCCTCATCTTTCATCTCTCTCCAGATTGGATCCTGTGCCACCACCACTTTCAACCACCTGCAATGCCTCATATGTGTTTCTTTCACTGATACCTTTTGTGTGCTTGCCCACATAGCCTCCTCTACCCAGAATAACCTCTACTCTTCCTTTGTTCTTTCTCTCGCTCAGTCCTATTTATCCTTAAGACTTAAATTAACCCTCACCTTTTCTGGTAGGTTTTCCTGCCTCAACCTAGGTGAGATAAGTAAGTCAAGTTGGGTTAGTTCTCCTCCTTTATGTTTCCCTGTTTTTCATTTTACGCCTTCCTCTATCACAGCCCTCATCACACCAATTCTGAAATTATATATGTATTCATCTGTCTTTGACATTAGAATGTAAGTAACATGAGGACCTGGACTGTATCTTTTTTTCTCTGTATTCTGAATACCTTAGCAGAGTACATGATGCACAGCTGATTCTCAATAAATGTTTATTTTTAGAAAAGGACAAATAGCATGCATATACTCCCCTTATTGGCAACTGTAAACTCTTATTTAGCCATGAAAAAAATATAAAACTTTATTGTTAATTCGCAGACATGAGAAACATTTGTGGGGAGGGAAAAAGGAGAAAAACAGTAGAGACATCACAGAATTTTTAAGCCCTCTTTAGACTAAATCACTGAAGTCCATATTAGAAGTACCAGCAGGGTAATAATGAGCAGAATCCACAAATCTTGTTACCAAAAAACCTGTAGTAACCTAAGGATATGCACACTATCCAAATGAATGGGTCAAAAAAATAGCTTACGTAAAAAAAAGTCACCCATGTTACCGTGAGTCATCTCGATGCTTTCTGGATCTATTTTAACTAAAAAAAGTTTGAGTTATATATGTTGAAGACTAGCAAAAAGGGCCCATATGAAAGAGGGTGAAATGAAGATTTTAGACGATGGACTATAAAGGTAACTATATATAACCATCAGAATAAACAAAGGTTCTGAGATAAAATAATTACAGATAGACAAGTACTCTGCTCCCCTTGACACCACTGCTTTGAGATCGAGAACATCCTGGCTAACACAGTGAAACCCCATCTCTACCAAAAAAATACAAAAAAATACAAAAAAAAAAAAATAGCCAGGCGAGGTGGCAGACACCTGTAGTCCCAGCTACTCAGGAGGCTGAGGCAGGAGAATGGCGTAAACCCGGGAGGCGGAACTTGCAGTGAGCCGAGATCCGGCCACTGTACTCCAGCCTGAGCGACAGAGCGAGACTCCGTCTCAAAAAAACAAACAAACAAACAAACAAAAAAGTCTTCCTTCTCCTCAACCACAGTCGACTTCTTTATGTTCTTAAGGGGAAGGGAAAATGACCAATGTGACCTGAAGGCCCTACCTGGTCTGCCTCTACCTCCCCTCCAGCCTCAACTCTCTCATTGCAGCCACACAGGATTATTTCAATCACCTGTTCTTACCAGGTACCTCCTTTTGTAAGGCCTATGCATACACAGTGATTTCTTTGGGTGTCCGAAATAGTCTTCCCACCCAGCCTCATTTAGCTAATTCTTGCTAACATTTTAGGTCTCAATATAAGTGCCATCACATTAGGGAACTCCCTGCACCCTCTCAACACACCATCTCCTTCTCCTTCATGACATCAGCCACATTTGCAGTGCCACATTCTGCATAATTATGTGAATTGTGCCTCTCTCTCTCATAGTTCCATGAGGACAGGAACCATGTATGTTTTTGTTCACCATCAAACTAGCACATGGCACAGCGTGTACCACAGAGTGGATACTCTAGATAAATGTTTGATGGATAAATGAATAAATGCTAATTCACTCATTCAATGGCACTCTGCTAGACCCTAGAGGTAAAATTATAAATAATACACAGTCCTTCCCTCCAGTGGTTTACTTTAATGGTAGAGCTGGTCAAAACAACACGTGTTTATAAAACCAGTATTAAAGTACGAGTGAATTCAGGGTACTGAGAAAGCATCCAGGAGGGGTACCCAACTCAGCACAAAGTCAGGGATGGTTTGCATGGGGGGTAGTATTTAGGTTGAGTTCTAAAATATGAGCCATCACCAGCTCAGAGATAAGAAGTAGGTGAAAAACTATGCAAAGCAAGTTGCCATTCTAAGAAAATGAAATAAATTTGCTGCACAGAAGAAGATGGCTAGAGAAGTTAAGAACTTTTATGTTTTGCTAAAGGCTTTGGAATTTTTTATCACAAGAGCAATGGAAAGTCACTGAAGGGTTTTAGGCAGGCAAGTGATATAATCAGATTTCTATTTAGAAGGATGGCTCTGTTGGGACTATAAATGGTATATTGAGAGTGGTCAAGATTAGAGGCAGAGGACAGACACGACAACACTGTCATAATCCAGGCTTGAGAAGATGCAGTTTAAACCAAAGGAACAACATTGAGGAGAGTTTATGGACAACGAGGTCAAAGAGAAAAAAGTGATAAATTTATTTTGTCAAATTTCAACATGCAAGGCTTACCATGTCTAGTAGAGTGTCCGACACACGCTAAACTCTGGAGACACATTTGTTGAACAGAATGGTAAAAGCTATGCTTCAAATTCATGTTGCCCCAAACTATTGCCATGAGACCCAAGAAGCAAACGGTTATGTCAGAGAAGTTGTTTCTGCAAAACCACCTATATATGTATAAAAACAAGCCACTTCTAAGATGTCCCTTTGAGTTAAAAGTATCTGAATGACTAGATTTGAATGGAATAAAAATAATATTCAAATACTGGTCCTTTTTATATAAAGAATACTGCAAGAAATATGGAAAACAGTATTTTTCAAAAATAACATATGAAACTTTTTATCTGTTCTGTACTCCTCCTCCCCACTGCCATTACCTTTTTCAGATTTTCATCCTTTCTCTCCTGGATTATGCAGCAGCCTCTTCCCACCCACCTTCCCCTTCCACTCAGCTCCCCCCACCCACCTCCACTCTTGCTCCCCCCCCATCCATCCTCACTGCTGCCAGACTGAGTGTTTCAAATGCAATTCTGACCCATCAAGCCCAAGCTGGATGTTGCTGAATAGGGGAGGCCACAGGCAGATGAGAAGGCTGAAGAATACAAAGACTCCCTTTCCATGCTCCTACATCTAAAACTCTGAGGAGGCCCTCAAGGATTCCAGAATCTCTACCAATCCCTAAATGTGCCTTGCACATTCTGTGCTCCTGCACTTTCCTATGTGTCACTCTTTGAATTGGGATTCTGCTTCTACTCCTTGACATTTGTTTAAAGTCATTCTCTCCTTTCAGTGCTCCATGCAAATTCCCCTTCTTCCTTCACACCATCCAGCAACCAACCCTCAGCCCTCAATGCTGCTCTCACCACAAACGTCCCTGTTTTTCTCTTGTCCCTGACAACCCACTCTCCTCACGAACGAATCTTTTTTAAAAATCGAAATCATTATATGCCACTTCCCTGTTTAAAGTGATTCCTGTTTCACTTAGAATGAAAAACTAAACGCTGTAAAATTATCTTTAAGTTTCTACATCAGAGCCTCCTCCCAGAACTATTTTGCGCCTGTCTCCACTCCCAAGGGACATTTGGCAATGCCTGAAGACATTTTTGGTTGTCACAGCTGGAGGGTGTAAACGCCTCTACTGGTGAGAGACTAGAGATGCTGATAAACAGCCTACAATGCACAGGAAAGCTACCACCAACAAAAAATAATGTCCAACTGTCAATAATGCTGAAGTTCAGCAACTTTGTTCCATGTGACCTGGCCCCATTAACTTTGACCTCATCTAAATGAATTAATTCCCCAAGTTTCAGTCACAATGGCCTATTATATGTTTCTCAATACGCCAAGCTCCTTCCCACCCTGGGCCTTTTGCATTTGCTCATATCTTTGGATGGGAAATGATTCTTTAATAAATATTCATTGAACACCTATCCTGTGCTAGTAGGCTCTGTGTTAGATAAAACAACAAATAAGACAGAAACTTGCCCTCTTAGAGTTTACAGATCATTAATTGAGGGCAGACATGAAAACAAATAATTTAATGTACATGCAAGGTACAAGGCACAAATAAAGGCATGGTCAATTCCAACCTTGGTGTTGTAATAGACAGGTGGTGAATAGGGAAAATCCATTAAACTCCTTCAGGGCACAGACTGCAATGTAGAACCATTTTTATCTTCAACATCTAACACAAGTGTTCCATACCTAGCAAGCACTCAATAAATGCTCAAAAGGTTAAATATGCCCTTTAAAGTTTAAAAGACTTCTTGTTTCCATGAATACAAACCAAACGGTTGTTCTATTTTCTGAAACTGGAGATTATTTTAAGTACAAGGAGAGAAAGTGAAACTTTATTTCCTTTTGAAATTGTATATGCTTTACTAATACAGAGTAGAAATCGTTTAGGAATAAATCCACAGAAATCAAAATCTATGAAAGAAAAAGACTAGCCTAGCAGCCTACAGTTTACATGTGGTACATAGTTGATAACAAAGGAGAGGTGAGGAGCAGTACACACTAGGACATGCAGGGACACAGAATAGACATTCATGCTAGGGGCCCACAAAGATCCAGACAATATGCTCATTTATGGGGACATTAAGAGCCATGACATGGTACCTCCCACCAAGGAACTCAGAATTGAAGAAGGGGACACAGACTTGTACACAAATTATAACGCACTCTGAATAGAGATTCAAAGAGGTTTGGAAACGATAATAAAAAGTACAGATAATGAAGTGTTTAACTATGTCTAGAGTAAATTCACAAAAACTCCCTGCAGTGATGACATCTAAACAGGGCTTTGACCAACATAAGCACACACTTTGAGAAGTGGAGAGTTTACATGTTTTGCAGTTATCATCTCTCGCACACAGAGTAACAACTGAGAGCCATGTCGGCCAAAGAGAATACAATTCTCCAACATGTATTTATTGAGTCTACCATATGAAACAGGTGGGCCACATGAGAGCTGAAAAGAGGAATAAAACTGGTCCTGACCTTGAAAACAAAAAGGGATAAGGTAATTATACAAAATAGATACTGTAAAAGACATACGTGACTTGTGCCACAGAGTAATACAAATATACTAAGAGCAAAAACAAGAGAAATATAAATTACATTAAAGGTGAATGCTACACTGAGAAGTTTTTGTATTTGAATTATCTTAAAGGATGGAGAGGATTTTGAAAAACAGCAATCATTAGGAAGTAGGGAGAAGAGCTTTCTGGCTGGAGTACCTAGCATAAGAAACCGTCAGGCTTAAGGAAACCTCCACTGTTCATTTGACTAGAGCACTGGCTAGCATTTGAAGAAAGCCATTTTAAATTTAGCTTGCGCTCCTCTGGCAAAGAGTCTTAAAACCCAGGCTAGGGCAAATGGAAGTTCTTTGAGAGGTAAAGATTTAAAGGGGCCAAAGTGAGAAAGTTTAAAAACACAGGACTGACATACAAGAACAGCACTTTTTAAAAAATGAATGCTTTTGGAATGCAGCAAGGAAGATTGGTTATTAACCCATGGCTAACCCTTTAGAAGAGTGTAGGTACAAAATAAAAGGACTGAGTCTATAGGGTTATGAGAGTAGAAACAGAAAGGAAAAATGAAAATAGGGCAAAAATAGGAATTTGGGAGTTATCAAAAAAGAACACCCTCAAATTAAGGGTTTTACCATAAAAGATATCAGAGCAAATTGGTTGTCACAACCACCTCATATCTATTTCTAGATAGCTATCCTAAATTATTTCTCCCTCCTACACCCAATCTATAACACTCTTGAAATCACTTTCCTTGTGAGAAGTATCCCTGGCTTTGCAGTATGAAGCTCAGAATCTATTCCTGCTTCTGCCAATGACTCAGGGAATGACCTTAAAGAAGTCGTGACCTTGCTGACCCTGGCTTGCTTTTGAGCACTCTGCAGAGCTAATGCAGGGCATAACCAACCAAAATAATGGCCAAAGAAAGCCAAGTGCCTTGGCGTTCCTACATCAATACTGAGCTGTTCAGCAGAGTGGAAAGGTGGATCCCATCCCAAGCAGAACAGACAGCCAGAGCTACTTGACCGGAAGCCAAAGCAAATGCCACCCAAAAACATGCTGTTTTTAATATCACAATGCTTCCATCTCTCTCAGTTTCAGCTTTCTCTTTTGAATCAATTTCATAGCAGTTAAGGCCCTTTAGAATTTTAGACAGAATCTCCAGTGTTCACATTCCACAGCTCTCCTTTCCTAACAAAATATGAGCAAAACAGTTTTCAGAGTGAGAAGCCTTTGATTCATGATGAAATGGTCACTGGTATCATTAGATTTGTGACAAAAGACTGACACACCTATTCCATAACTCTCATTATTCAAAAGAATGATTTCAAGTGGCAATTCCGAAGGTGATGAAAACTTATTTTTTATATATTCAACTCTTATTTTAAGAGGCAAACCCTAATAAAGCTTGATTTTCTAATGTTTTCTACTGAGAATAAGGGAAAAAAGTTCTGTATTTTATCATTCCTAAACTTCTGAAATTCTAAATTCTGAATTTTATCAATAAGAAAACATAGTGAGTAAAAATTTGTAGGCATTTATTTACCTCCAAAGACACAGAGTAAATCTAGCCAACTGTAGATCGTAATTAAGAATTTGTTGCAAATTTTTTCAGAATAAAAATGTATTAGTCAACATCCATTTCAAGGCTTCGGTAAACTAAACCAACATCAAAAACCCTCTCAATACAGAACATCCGAAAATGCTCAAAAAGACACAGAAAATATATTTCAGAAACTATGGCTTATCCACTAGAAAGAGGAACAATTGGATACAAAAAACAATAGCCACGTGAAGAAGCAAATCCTTGGAGTCAGCAAGCCCTGGAGCCTGGAACTGCCCTGAGAGACACTGTGCCAATCCTTGGAGGCTTAGGGCCTGAATTAGAATGACCATCTGAACTCTTGGGACAGAGACCAATTATCGGGCTCTGTGGGAGAGGGCAAAGATGGGAGATACCACCCAAAATAAAACTAGTACACTCTAAACATGGCATACTCAGTTGGCCAATCAAAAAAAAAATACCCCACAGAGAAAGATAGTGAGAACACATGCCTCTCTCAGCCTTGCCATTGGGTATAATGCCAAAAGAAGGGAAAAGAAAGAAAGAATCTCCCAGGATAGGGATATTCCTAACCACAAATCTACAATTGGGTTTAGAGCTGGAATTCACATTATCTCTGTGACCTCGAAATTCCTAAGCCAAACTTCTTGTAGCTTAAAGTTATCTGGCCTTTTATAAATTAGTCTTGGGCTTCTCTCTCTCTCTCTGTCTCTCTATCTCTCTCTCTCCTCTCCCTCTCTCTCTCTCTATATATATATACAATATCAAAATTATATCTCCTCAAGCTTCTAGATCCAATGGCCAATTTAAAGGAAGCACAGAGGACAAAAGAATATGCTTAAATGGGCCAGGCGTGGTGGCTCATGCCTGTAATTCCAGCACTTTGGAAGGTCAAGGAGGGCAGATCACGAGGTCGGGAGTACAAGACCAGCCTGACCAACATGGTGAAACCCTGTCTCTACCAAAAATACAAAAATTAGCTAGCATGGTAGCATGCCCCTGTAATCCCAGCTACTCGGGAGGCTGAGGCAGGAGAATCACTTGAACCCGGGAGGCAGAAGTTGGAGTGAGCCGAGATCACACCACTGCACTCTAGCCTGGGTGACAGAGCGAGACTCCATCTCAAAAAAAAAAAAAAAAAAAAAAAAAGAATATGCTTAAATGATACCATGGGGAAGCAATCACCAAGATCTAGACTATGGCAAATTTTTTGGTACAAATGTAGATTTTATTTTCCAAAAATGGCTGGAAAATATCTCCTATCTTATATGATTTTCTACAATACGACCTTGCCATTCCCCCATTAAAAAGAAGATTCCCCCCTCATCCCCTTGAATGAAGGCTGCCCCTATGACTATTTTGACCCATTGACTATGGCAAAGTAAAGAAGTAAAGCTGTGCCAGTTGCAGATATAACCATTTAATGGCCTAGCATCTTTCACTTCTTAAATAAGTCAGCTGCCATGTAACAAGTGCAAATAACCCAACATCACCAGAATGTGAGAAGCTCAATGATCTTAGAATTAAGAAAAGTATTTCAGAGCAGTACAATATCTACTCATGGCAGGAGTGGGCATGGGGGAAAGTCACTTTAATGTAATTTTGCAATTGAATTCACAACTTTTTCTTTCATCATAAGTGAAAACCACTTGGTTTCCTTTGGGAGCACTGATTTCCTGGAGAGATCTGTTCTTTAGGGACAGTCAAGTTTTTTGTTTGTTTTTTTGGTTTTATGTTTTTGTTTTTGCTCTTTTTTTTTTTTACTCCCCATATTAGAGGGGAGCATACCTCACTTGTTTTCATGCTTCTGTGAACTGTCTCGTACTGAAGCCCAGTTACTCTTCATTCTGCCCTTCCACATCACTAAATATGCTGACCTCCAGGACAGTTACATACTTTCACTTATGGTTTTAGTAACTTTCCCATGATGTTCTTCTCTACCATACTCTGCTACTTTCCAATCATGTCAATATTGAGGCAGGTGATACTTTCAGTACACCAGACTCACGTTACTCTAACTTACAAGTGTTGACGACGTCATCGTCAACTTGCTTCAGGAGCTAGCCACATGCTTTGGACCAGTTCATCAATCTCAGCCTTCTCTCCTTCCAAACTCTCAAAATCTAAACATCTTTTCTTTGACCAAAGCCTTTAATTTTCTTCTCCTGGTCTTATTATTTTGGGATTTACTCCTTTCTTACCATGATCCACAGCTTTTTAAGTTCTCCCTACTTGGATAGTTTATCAGAATCCTCCTCATCTCTCTCATTCCTCTACTCAATGGGTTTCTATAGTCAGCCAATTCTTTATATTTCCTGAATATTTTTCCTGCTATACCTACTGTGCTGGACTCTATTCTTAGTAATATCCTCTCCTTCTGGGTAACAGACTCTAATGCATTAACATGCTTCCCTCATATGGTGGTTATGAAAAGTTAATGAGTTAACATATAATACAAAGTGCTTAGAAGATGGCCTGGCTTATAGTAGCCATCCACTAAATAACAGCCCTTATCATTGTTACCATTCATATCTCACTTCTTCAAATGGTATTGTAAAAATTCATTGCAACTAAAAAAGTCACTAGAGCTGGAAAAACATTATATAAAGTAAGAGCATTTTAGGCAGCTCTCTTGAAAGATATCCCAGACCACTGAGGCATTTTCTTTAGAGTCATAACAAAGTTAATAACTGATTTTTTAAATGTACAAAATAAAGTATTTTTCTCCATACTTTATGGTTAATAACATACTGACACAAGTAAGTGAAGACAAAAAGCAAGAATGCATACCAGCAGCTTACAACCACGAACTATCTGAATAATCTTTAAGAATAAACCTGAGTTGATTTAAGAGAAGGCAGATGCTCAGTATAAATTAATTAAATCTTTGATTGTCATTCTCTTTATTGAGGATATTTACTCCACTAAAATCAGATATAGGATGACTGTGGCTAAGTAGTAAATTATGTTTATATTCTTTCTGCGCTGGTGAAAGAAATATGATTTGAAACCTTTTTTTTCAGATTTAAATGAGCTCTCCCTAAAGTGCTACACTGAAGACATGTGCCAATACAAAGTGATCTCTGGTTCTGCGGACTTGTAAAGAACATTAGCTATAGTAACTCCCAACAAAGCTTCCTTGGTTTTTAATCAATTAGTGTTTTCAAGTACTAAAAAAAAAAAAAAGTAGAAGGCAATGATAGACATATAACAGACACTTACCTTGAGTTTATGTTCTTTTCTGTTTACAATCACAGCTGTAATTTGTTGGTCCATGAAAATCAGTATAGTGACCAACAAAGCCGGGATAGCAGCGGCAAGGCACACCCACCAGGGGTTTTCTCCAAACGGTGGAACAAACCAACCTCGGTTTGGACTTGTTGGCTTGAAAAAGACAGAGGACATTTTTCAGAAAATTATCAAGTTAATATATACTATTTGGTGAAAAATCAATGGGAAGACATGCTATTATATTTGGATAACCAACATATTGAGAAATATAAACAGTTTTGAGCTGCAGAATGAAGATTATTCACCAAAACCCTCCCAAAGGATGTTATTTTTGAGAAATTCTTTAAAGAAAGGAGAGAAAGAATATGAGCCATTGGAAAAGAAGTGAATGGCATTTTGTGCATTTGGGATGATTTAAGATAAGGACTCAAAATGGAAGAAACTGATTTAAGTTTAAAGAGTAGCCAGAAGAAAACTCCAAATGTAACATTCAGTAAAACGGTAGCAAGAAATTACCAAACCACCATGAATTTTGTTCATGGGTTTTAGCAATTATAATGAAGTTGTTTATACTATTGCCAAATTTTAACAGCTTCATAATATATATAAAAAGTCATAACTGTTTTTATATAAGTGAACTAATGTAAAAATTCTGGTCTCTTATTTTACATATGAAATAATGATCTATAATAACTGGGTAAATTTTAGGAAATGTCACAAAAAAACTGGAAAGAATTGCCATTTTTGCAGTTCTTAGACTGTTTTCCATCAATAGATCATGTATGTCTACTCCAGAACTACAGAAAAAAAGTGTTTCCTATGCTTTTCCTTACTTTCAACAATGCTAATAAAAAAACTAAAATAGAACGCTGTGAATTATTTTCTCCATATTTGCTGTCAAGAAAGTCTCATTTCTCTTCTGAGGATATTCCCATCATCTGTCTCATAATTCTGTCACTGAATCTAACCTCATTTTACTACAATTAGCAGATGTGAGCTTGTTAGGGAAAAAAATTTGTCTTACTCATCAATGCATTTCAAATTTCCAGTTTAGAGCCTGACTCAATATTCAATAAATATTAACTCAAATGAATTAATGATTGAATGGATGAGAACTTATCTTTACTAATGAATATGTGATAGCAGAGATAATTCAAAAAATAATGTGTATTATAACATATCTATCCTTCCTCATTAAGTAGTTATTAATCTAAAACTGCAACTGGCTTAATAATTCTTAGCAAATATATGATCTCAGTAGTGGAGGGAATGAGGATTATTTTAGAAAACAGATAAAAGGCTTGTAATGAAAAATGTAATGAAAATATTAGCTAGGAATATGTTTAGGAATGACTGGAATGTAAATTTTATCCATTACCTGCACATATCAATAGGTTCGTAAGTTAAGTAATTGTTATATCTACCTTGTAATAATTACAATTTGCCATATATATATATATATCATATATATATATGCATGTGGTAGGTAGTTTCATAGTATGAAAAGAGTATTAGACTAGGCGTCTAGAGGCTTGGGTTCTAACTTCACACCTTGACATTACTAGTTCCATAATCTTAGGCATTTTACTTAATTCTTTGAGCTTCAATCTTAACGTTATAAAATCAGGATGATGACCAGCCTGGGCAATACAGTGAGACCTTGTCTCTATAAAACATTAAAAAATTAGCTGGGGGTGGTGCATGTGCCTATAATCCCAGCTACCTGGGAAGATAATGTGGGGGGATTCTTTGAGCCTGGGAGGCAGAAGTTGCAGTGAGCTGAGATTGCACCACCACACTCCAGCCTAGGCAACACAGCAAGGCCCTGTCTCAAAAAAGAAAAAATCAGGAGGATGATAGCTACATTATATACTTCCCAGAGTCATTATATAGATCAATGTAATAAGGCATATAAAATATTTTGGATATTTTAAAAAATTCTAAAACTATAAGGCAGAGTTTATAATAGTATTATCAGTTGTTTTAAATAAAAACCCTAGTCTTGACATTTAATTGTAGTGAAGATATTAAACTACATGTCTATATGAGACTAAAAGGGACTGATTTTGAAAAAAAAAAAAAAAAAAAAAAAGGATAATTGTACAAAACTAACTCAAAGGGACACACAATAAACTAGAATGGGGGAAAGAAAGAAAAAGAGTTCCAGGAATGACCAAAAGACAGACATTCACCTACCTTGAACTCACTTGGCACAATTAGTTTCGGAGTGTCCACGCCTACCAGGGCATCTATTACACAAAAGATGAGAATGGACAAGATAATGGCAAAATCACTGATCAGTTTTCTTGCCTGGAAAAATAAAAAAGAAACCAGGAACCATTTAGCACCAGATACATACATTTGTTTGTGTTTGAACTGAATGAAGAATTTTGTATTTGCTAATAGTTTATAGTAACAGCTTCATTAACCAATTGAAGGAGGTATCAGAGTGCAGAAAGATAATTTTTAAAATTGTTTTTGTATTAGTATATCACCTGGCTAGATATAATGTAATCCCAAAGAACAGATTGCTCGCGCTCTCTCTCTCTCTCTCTGTGTGTGTGTGTGTGTGTGTGTGTGTGTGTGTGTGTATGTAGACAGGGAGAGCAATCAAATATAACATATCCCTGAAATACTGTATAAACTCATCCTGCTTGCAACATGGTCACCTGCATAAGAATGAAAACTAAGTACATATTATAAAAATCTGCACAACAACATAGAAATTCTGTGTTATTTGGGAGGCAGCACTGTGAGTACAGAGTAAGATAAATCTCATAAGACAGCCTGAAAACACCAAGAATCTAGCATGGAAGGGCTTAGAAGTTCCTGTCCCTTGGGTGAAGTAAATATCAAGACCTCAAAGTAACGTCAAGTGATGAAAGATGGAAATGTCACAGCTGCACTAGTTTTGTCAAATAAAATATTTCTCAATCCAGGTTAGCACTTAAAGTCTCACATATGTGGAACATCTCTCCTCTACCACTTCTTGCGTGTGACTGCCATTATCTGCTAACCCTCCAAATTCCTAAGTACCTCCCTCTGGTCAGGACAAGGTCTGGGCTTTAAGGAATACAGCATTAAACTAAGACCTTTCCCATGAAGTGGGTGAAAAATGGCCATTTGCAAGTTGGTAAGGGGAGCATAGTACCATTTGGTTTCTTGAGATTGTTCTGTAGTCTCTAGTGGCACTAATGAGGATTAAGGGCATTACCAGAGCACAGATATCTGAGTTTCCCATATGGTAGATACACATGTTAGCACATAATTTAATCATTCAACAAGAATCTACTTAGTTCCTAATAATTTTCTTGGTGCTAAGGATACCACAGTAAACAAAACCGATACAATTCACGTCCCCATGAAGCTCATAGCCAAGTTATATACAAGGAAGCCTGCTCCTATATAAAACCAAGGTTGATTCAGAGGTTATGAAGTTATCTCAGGGTGAGCAGTCAGTTTCTGATGCTGCTGGATGAAGGAAGGGAGATCAGTGATGGGGTGAGTGGATGCACTGTTCTGAAGACAAAGGATTTCTTGAAAGGGAATAGTATTACTGCAGCCAGGTAGTCAACAGAAACTAAAATGAGAAATGAAAATTACGTGGCAGGGTGGGTAAGGTAAAGGCCCTAGTGTTCAATGCTTGACCTTTATCAGGTGTCAGGAGCCTGATACTAACTAGTGGCAGGATCAGAGTTGTTCCTTTCGGCCTGGAGTTCCTTTCTTTCTCAGAGGGCTAGATTTGCTAGGGTTAGCTTTCTTGAAAAGTATATACTGAGGAAGAGAAGGCCAGCCTTTTGGGGGCAACTTAACATCAATTATACACAATAATGTTAAGAACCGATAGATGGCAGGGATCAATTTCGGTAGACAATATAGTACGGCAGTTAGGAGCACAACTACTATTGGAACTCCTGCACCCTTATTTCCTATTTGTAAATACTTACCCTTTCTTAGCTTCAATTACTTTACCTGCAAAACATAGCCAAAATAATCCCTACAACTTCATTGGTTTGTTATCAGAATTAAATAAGAAAAGCCATGAAAGTGCTTAACAGTATTGCCTGGAACATAATAAACTCTCCTAATATAATTATTGTTATTTCAAGTTCTAGAAGCTCTCATGACTGCAGAGACCACTGGAATACCTAAATGATCTACCGTCAGGAGGTCTTTGAAATGAAACTTCAAATCCAAGAAATAAAAAATAAAAAGCCCATTAGTAACATAGAACTGCCACTGAGAGCTAATTTTGGTTAGAAGTATCTGGAATCACAGCAAAAAAAGGATGTTTCTCAGGGGCTCAATATTGGAGGAAACTCATTTATTAAGTTTTGTGCAAGTAGCGTTGACACTGGCAGTTCAGTGTGGTCTGGCAAAAGATGGTCCTATGAAGCAGTTCAGGAGTACGTTAGGAAGTTACAAACACCCCTCTAGACTAGTGGGTCATAAATCACTGGAGGACCAGAGGTCATTGCAAAGGTAAAATGGAAGTCAGTTCTCACTTATCACTCTTACAATCCTCACCTAGAAAATGCAACCAGTAGGCAACACAAATATCCTATAAGTTGTTCGAAAGAAGAGAAATAGTTATTTAAAAGGCAGATAGCTTTCCTCCTCTTTTTAATAAACAGGAGAAGGGAAATAGATGGGAGCAAATAAATTCAATCTGCAATTCTTTGGTAGAAATTCCCATAGGACCTATACCTCTGGCCCTGGTGGAGGACAGATCTGCTTGACCAAAATCACTACCAGGCACCTGGGCAATTCTGCTTCTTTAGTTGGTAGAGGAGGCATTCTAGCTTTCCATAAACTGGACGCCCTGCAAAACCTACATGGCAAACTGAACCTCATCACTCAGGGCCCACATATGGGGCTGCTAATTTGGCCGCACTACTCCAAGAGATGGTGAGATCAAGCCACATGATTCCAAGTACCAACAAAGAGAAAATGCCCTGAAAGATCTATATTGCTTTAAGAAATTATTCAAGGTATAATAATGTTGAAAGAAAAACAGTTTTTTTCAGACAAATATACCAGCTGTATTTTAATTTGGGTGTTGGTTACACAAATGTATAATCTGTGAATTTTACTATGAAAATTAAAGCTCAATTTAAAATGTACCCCAACACCCCCTCAAAATCCCGTAACTTCCAAATCCAAATCAGGGTTGTCTTTCAAATTTTTCTCTTTGGGAAGCTATTCATTTATTTTAATGGTGTTGTTATTGTTCCAAAAATTATAAATTCCTTTTATAGTTTTAGTACTGAGCAAAGATTGTTTGATTACCCACATTAACTATCACACATGTCTGAAAGATCCATAATTCTATCTTCTTTGAAATATATTTTTTGTTTCAATATTAATATATGTTCATTATAGAATGTTTAGAAAAAATAATGAAAAAAGAAAATGTTTTCTAATTCTACTATGTAGAAATAAATTTTAACACTTGCAAATATATCCTTTTATACATATTTATGTGCATATATATGTGTACCTAATAGAATTTTTCACATACTGTTGACATTTTGATTTTTCCACTTTTATTCTATTTCATTTGATATTTTCCATAATAGTACACATTATTGACTCCATAGTATTATGCTGAATGGTTATCCTAAAATCTACTTTTCTATTACCCTACTGTTTAGATTGTTTTTAACTTTTCACTATAATGAACCGTATCATAAAGAAATCTTTGCACATATATAAGACTGTTTCCTTAGAATAAATTCCTGTCAGAAGAGTTACTATATCAATGTCTATATAAAAATTTAAATCTTTTGCTATATAATGCCAAATTACCTTCTAGAATGTTATATTGAGTTTCCAATTTTCGCTGTACTCAACAATACACAAATTACTGCAGATACTCTGTAAAGTTAAATCCGTACAAAGCAAAAGAAATTTGTCACCGCTGAGGATATTCAAAAGAATATAAAATTGTCAAATCTCCCAAAATTATCATTTCTGCAGCTTAATGAAGCAACTGAATTTCTTACTCCATTCTGAACTCTCATATTTAATACAGAGCCTAGACAGATATATCACCCTCTAAAGATGGCCCTAACATGTATTCTCAAGAGTATCTCATTAAACTTCATAAACCTCATATTACATGGATAGACAGTAAATTTAGAATTACAAGTGGATACGAAGGCAACTCTGATAGCAGGATATGTGTATGGAAATAGTCCAACCATCCAGTATAATTTTTCAAAAGCAACTGTCTGTAATATACCAGTTACCATGTTCTGATCTAAGAATACTATGGCATTCTGAAGACATTTTGGAAATCAGATCTAGCAGACCTGAATTGCATCCTACTTCACTGGATACTCTAGTTCTTCTTAGCTGGTCTTTTCAACTCCTCCAAACTCTTGAGACTGCAGTGTTCCACAGTTCAGACTTTGGTCTCTTCTTTCCTATCTATATTCTCTCCCTAAGTGATTACATTCAGTCTCATGCTTTAAAATGCCATTTACATGCTAAAGAAATATAAAAAAATTTATATTTCTAGGCTAGACCACTCTTCTAAGTTCCAGAATCATCTATCTAACTACCTGACACCTCCACCTGGATTTTTTATATATACTGAAAGAGGAGAAATAGTTATTTAAAAGGCAGATAGCTCTCCTCCTTTTTTTAATAAACAGGAGAAGGGAAATAGATGGTGGCAAATAAATTCAATCTGCAATTCTTCGGTAGAAATTCCCATAGGACTTAAACCTCTGGCCCTGGTGGAGGACTGACCTGCTTGACTAAAATCACTGCCAGGCATTTCAAATTTATGCAAAAACTAAGTGCTTGATCTTCCCCTGGCTCGTCTTCCCTGGCCCAAACTGCCCCACCACTGACACCCTAAACCTGCCCTTTGAGTAGTTTTCTCTATCTTAATTAATGCCAGCTTAATTTTCCCCATTGCTCATACCCAAAACTTTGGAATATACTCAACTCTTCTTCCTTTTATATCCCACATCTAATTGGTCAGCAAATTATGTTGAAAATATACCTAGGATCCTATCAGTTCGCATCACCTCCATTGCTAGTACCACACTGTCTAAACCACCATTTTATCTCATATGATTTACTACATTAGCTTCCTACATAGTCTTCCTGCTTCTGCACTTGCCCCCCTTCAGTACACTATTAACATAGCACCCAGTATACTCATCTTAAAATTTAAGTCAGATACTGTGGTAAGCAGATTAAAGTATAATATATCCCTAAAGATGTCCACATCCTAATTCCCAGAACCTGTGAATATGTAATGTTACATGGCTAGGGCGAATTAAGGCTGCAGAGAAAATTAATGTTGCCAATCTACTGGTTTAAGGGAGATGATCCTGAATTAAACAGGTGGGTCCAATGTAATAACAGGGGTTCTTGTAAATGAAAGAGGGAGGCAGGAGAATCAGTGTCAGAATAACAAAGTATGAGAAAGACTTGACTGGCCATTGCTGGCTATAAAGTTGAAGGAAAGAGTCATGAGCCAAATAATGCAGGCAGCCCCTAGACGGCAGAAAAGGCAAAGAAACACTTTCTTCCCTAGAGCCTCCAGAAAGAATGCAGTCCTGCCCACACCTTGATTTTAGCCCACTGAGACCCATTTCAGATTTCTGATCTCCAGATCTTAATTTTGACATCCAGATCTGACCTCTCAGATATAAATTCTGTTGTTTTAAGCCACTATGTGTGTGGTGACTTGACAAAACAGCCATAGAAACTAGTAACATATAAACAAACAGGTAGAGATATATAAATGATACATATATTATGATATATATACATACATACACATGTACGTGATGGCACTTGTCAAGTGTGGCATTATTACAGTATAGGTAGCTTAAAACACTAATGTTAATACATGTCAGGATTACAGTTCTTAAAATTTATGGAGAAAAAAGCTACCCTATTAATAGCGTTGCTTAACCTCATTAAAAATCACAGTCAGGGTGATACATTTTGCATAATATACAAACTTCTATTTCCACTTCCTTCCCCTTAAATTGTACAATATTAGTTTAGTTACAGCAGAAATCACCCCTGGAGAGTGTTTATTATTAAGATATTCATTTCTGTGATCTTGAATCCAGTTTAAACTTCATAGTCAAGGAAATTGATTTTTCCCAGACCACTGTTGTATTCAACTCTAAATCCCCTAATTAGAGAGGACAGGTAGGGGTGCTATTTTAGCAGACGATTAATGTCTTACTCTATACTAAAATGAAACTTTTAATTTGAGTTAGGCAAAACTGACATAGTAGAAGTAGAAAGTGCCCTAAAAATGTCTAGCAATGAGTACATACAGTCTACTAGATACACACTGGGGTCTGTAAATAAGACTTCTCTGTCTGACTTGAAGGAACTAAGAACTGCTCTCTTTGGGCCCTTCTCACAGTTTTAAGCACATTTAGAAAAAAAAAAGTATGCGATTTTCTTTCGTCATTTGTTTTCCCTTTCATTTCATCAAACTTGATCTCTTTCAAAAACTCCAAAAATGTGCTGTTATGTAGGTCAACATATCAATAAAGATATCAACTTAGAAAGTCATAGTTTCCAATTCTCTACTATTAACAGCTATTACTGGTAATGATTAAAAGTAGAAGTGCCAAAGTTTTCATGAGAAAACCTGTTCCCTCAAGATTTCATGCCCAAATCTGTGGCTTCTGAGGTCTCAAATCTAGCTTAAACAAACATCATAAATTGTGGTTGTCCATCCAAATCAAATGCTAAGTCTCTCCAGGCTCAAACTTCAATATCTTAGGATTATAAATTATCACAATCTAACAGAATACAAATTAAGATAATTAATAGCAAGAGCTTGCCATTAAAACAGTTTTTTTAAATGATACATGGATGTGCTACAGCACATAACTCCTACCTCAATTTATTAAAGACAGAAAGAGAAGCATGTCTCAATTCAGACTGTAATGCCTTTTTTATATCAGACTAGTTTTGAACTCTTTCATTTTTGTTTACTACTTTTAATTATAAAAATGAAGAGGAGAATAATATTTCTGTCCTCTGCAGGATTAATTAGACAGTATCTCAATTAATCTAATGAGAAGCCAGCAGCTTAAATATTTAAACTACCAAAGCAAAGAAGAAATTAAGCAGATGGGAAAGGAAATTCAAATAAACATATGCTGTTCTCTCCTTCTTTGGCAAAACAACCTAATAAATCTATGATAAACATAATATTCATGAAAGATGATACTGTATTAATTATTGAGAGAGTCATAATCATAGAGACACCAACAGTGAGAAGCCAGTTAATTTACAGGGGAAAAATGAATTAGGTTTCTTGGAAATCCCAGAGGACATGTGGTTTTCACTTTGCAAGGGCTGCAGCTGCTCCTAAATTAACTGGAGGGAAAGGGCCATGCGTCTACAGAGCAGTTCTCAATGGATAGAGCTGTTATAAAGAGACAAGGACAGCAGGAGGCACCCTGGTGGGCTCTCAGTACATTTTAACTCATGGTGTCAATTCCTCTAGTGATTGTGGTGCTTGGAAAATGCTAAACAGCAGTGTAAAAAAGCATTTATTCTCGATGAAAGAAAAATTATGCCAGACAATTATGGGTCTTTTGGTAATCACAAAAAGGCAACGAAATACCCTACAATGTTTGAAATGTGACCCCCCCCAAGTAGCCAATGCTATAAAGCACGATCCAAAAAAAGCATTAATAGCAGTCATAGCAATAACCATAATTCACTGTACTTTGATTCAATAATACCCACTATAATCAGAATTTAATAAAAGGAAAGTCTGATTTTGACTCTGAGATTTTAATGCCATAAGTTCTAAGTCAAAGAGATTTGGGGAGCAAAGAAGAGAGATGAACTGGATAATTTATCTGGGTTGGGCTTGGAGCTTGACGATGGAAGTCTACTGGAAGGAGAGTCAGCCTAGTGAAGTGGTTCAGCAAAGATGCTGAGGAGACTTTGGCAATCACTAAAAGACCTTTTCTTCCATTCTGTCTCAAAACTACACAGTAGAACAAGAAACCCAATGTGTGTATAGCAGAAGCAAATGATCAAACCACATGGAAAATACTACGTCCCAATCTGGTTACTATCTTCTAAATTAAAACTGAAAATTTGGAGCTAATCTAGAAAAGGGCAGCCAGAGGATTTGGGAATACGGAAAACACACCACAAGAAAAATGATGGCAGGCCTAAAGACTACTGTAGGGAGAATTTGTCTTCAAATACGTGAAGTCTATCACAGGAAAGAGAAATTAACTTGTTCTGCGTAGCTCCAGATGGCAAGTGCAGACCCTGTGGACAGAGGCTATGGAAAAGTAGATTTGTGTTTCTATCAGGAATGCCTGCAGGATGCTAGGTTCCTGTTCTAGGAAGCATTCAAGCAGCATGAAGAAAATCACATGTCAGGAGTGTTGTTACACTAGATGGTGTTTAAAGTCCTAACACTAAAATTCATTAAGACCCAATTATCAAAATTCCTCGACCCTCTAATAGAGTCTTCTTAGATATAACTCAAATAAATCATTATCATAAAGGGTTCCGGGGCCTAAAAAGAAGACGGCTTTATAATTTATATTAATATACAAGAGTAAAAGTTTAAAAACAATAATTAGTAAGTCATATGTATAACTTAGACAACCCCAAAATCGGATAGGAGACCATTTTGTGTTAGTGCAGGGATTTCAATGTTGTTGACTTTTCTCTGATGGATAAATAAGCTGAAAGTGCTCAGGACCAAGAGGTTACCATGGTTAAAATTATTACTTCTATCCAGAGATTGCCTCTTTGCAACCACTAAAAGCTTTCTCAAAATGTTTTGGCCAATCACTGCTTCCAACCTGTTTTTCTTAGGGCTCAATTCAGGTTGACTGTGTTTTTATTTTTGGTCACATGTCTATAAGAACTGAAGTATTTGTATAGTCGTTGTTAAATGTTTAACAGTCTAAGTTGCATTTATAACTAAATATCCCTTTATTATTCTTAACAAAATAAGTATAAAAACAATTTTGGATTAAAAACAAATTCGGCTTTAAAAATTACTTTCCTTGATAGAAAACACCTCAAAAATTTGAAAATCTGATTCTTCTTTAGTGATAGCAAAGTCGTTTGCCTTGTTGTCACTAAACAAGACAAATGCACCCAGGATTGCGAACACTAAAGTGAGACATATAATACCTGCCCATTATTTCTTACTCATGTTTTAATATATTGTTTTAGTTTGACAGTTTTTACCATTCACCAAGATAATTTTTGAGAGAAGAAACCAGAACGGGGATGTCACCTGATTCTTGTAAAGGGCTGTTTATAAACTAAACAAGTGCAATTTTAATAGAATGGCCACAGACCAAAATGTCAACAAAAAATGTGGTTCTAGAATATAGCTAAACGTAGAATTCTAGACTTTCCTGTGTTTTATGTCAACAAAAACTAAATGCTATCACCTAACTAAAATGCTCATTAGGTTTTCATTAAAGTTTCTGAAGCTCCACACTTCAAAGAACATTCTGCATTATCTAAATGTAGCTTAGAGGGTGTTATAGCTATTGATGTTACCTGGAATTTAGTGATTTTGTTTATTTAAATGACAAGAACAACAAGGAAGTACATTAAAAATAATCTTATGATTATACCAATTCATGTGAGGATTAGAATTAATGCATATTCTAAGGAGAAAAATTAGAAAATCAAGCAGTTCCTTAAGAATGGCATTCTTAGGCCTATTACATATACCAGCCACACTGAACGTGACTATATCAAAGTACTAATAATTTTGCCTAATTCATGGGGTTCTGTGGCTTTCTGATTTCTACTAACCCCAATACTGCTGTTTTTAAGCTATGGTTTTCATTTTGCCACCACAAATCTATGGCTTTCTGATTTCTACTAACCTCAATCCTGCTCTATTTTTAAGTATGCTTTTCATTTTGCCACCACATATGCATATAAGGTGCGCGATGGCATCTTTGTTCCGTGTTTATGATCATTCATTGGTGTGGGACTCTGGAACATGTTAATGCCCTGGGCCACCTGCCACAGAAAATCACAGATTATGCTGTGATATTCCTAATGGAAGTTTTGATGCTGAAAGACTTTGACTAAAGACTCGAGGCTGATGGAACAGACGAGTTACAGTGTGGGATAACAGACTGATATACCCCTTTAAAAAGAAAGGTGAATACAAAAAAGACTGTCAATAGAATACTGGTATTCGACCCATGTTCCACTGAGCAATAGGGCTCTGTAGAAGTGTCTGATACACAAATTACATACCTGATAGACAGGCTAGCAAAGGTAATCTGTTTCATTTTAAGTATTCATACTGATGCATTGCTAGTGGTTCCACGAGGGATGGAAAGGGAGCGGGTCACTGACCATGGCCTCAGCAAAGGTAATGGGAGCCAGAACCAGTGGAATCAAAGTGTAAGTGTAAAGGAGAAAGACTGCAGTGGAATAAACTTATCACAAAAGGATTGTGACAAGTTTAATTTGATAAAGAAAAACCTGGAGTACCACATGCAATGGACATCTTTCTTTGTCACACCAGATTCATTCTCTATCCCCCTCTACCACACTCTCTGCCTTAGGAGGTTAACCTGTGTGGTCTACTATGGGCTCCCCAGTCTCACTATCTGGGACACCACATCTTCTTCTGTGGTTTCCATATACCCTAACCTCAACTTCATAAATAATGCCTTTATTAAATCCTCAAATTACCTTAATTTGCTTCCTGCTGGGATCTTGATTCATTCGCCAAATATGACTTAAAATTTTGATCAGACCAGGTGTAGTGGCTAACACCTGCAATTGCACTACTTTGTGAGGCTGAGGCAGGAGGACTGTTTGAACCCAGGAGGTCAAGACCAGCCTGGGCAACACAGTGACACCCCATCTCTACAAAAATTAAAATAAAAAATTTTCCAGGCCTGGTGGAGTGTGACTGTAGTCCCAGCTACTCGGAAGACAAGAGAGAGGATCGCTTAAGCCCAGGTGGTTGAGGCTGCAGTAAGCCATGATTATTCCACCGTACTCCAGCTTAGGTTACTGAATAAGACCTCATCTCATTAAAAAAAAAAAAAAAAAAAAAAAGGATAATAAAAAAGATTTTGATCTTGGGTGGCCCTAAGGATAGGTGATGTTATTAGCTGAGATAAGAAATATAAGAAGCCAGATGCAGGGGCTCTTGCCTGTCATAAATAATGCCTTTATCAAAATCTCAAATTATCTTAACTTGAACATACCCTTTGCTTCCTGAAGGAATCCTGACTCATACACCAAATATGACTAAAATTTTGATCAGACCAGGTGTAGTGGCTCATGCCTATAATCCCAGCACTTTGGAAGGCTGAGTTGGGAAGATCACTCAAGGCCAGGACTTCTGAGGTAGGAGGATCACTTGAGGCCAGGAGTTTGAGATCAAGCTAGGTAACACAGTGAATCTGTGTCCCACCCCTAGCCACCAGCCTCCCCGCCCAAAAAAATACAGAGAGATGAGGAAGTTCAATTTTGTCAAGAAAGTCAACCATGTTTTGAATTTGCCTTTGCTGCATGACAACTGTGAATCATCCACAAAGAGAGATTGGCAGATGTGATATGATGGAGATAATTATTTTTTTCTAATTTGTAAGGTTCAATCATTGCTATAAGCCTAGAATAGTATAGGAAATGTATTTCATTTAGGAAACGGAGCCAGAAAACTCTTTAAATTTATAAAAGTACTAGAGCTCAAAAGGCTGTTAATTGTTATCTAGCCAAGCTTTCCCTTTATAGGTGAGGTAACTGAAGTTTTAGATAGCTATCAAAGAGTACATTGTTAGTTAATGGTAGTGCTGGCACTAGAATCTACAGCTCCTGGATTCCTACACATTGTGCTCTTCCCACAAAATGTAGCACTAATCTGTACTTGACTGGTTTCCACTAGTCAACAAGTATTGAGTACTTAGTCTGTATCCAACCTTGTGCTGGTTGATCTGAATAATAGAAGTATAACTGTTTTAAAGTAGTTTAAAGTCTTAACAACTCATACAAAGGTTTAAAAATGAGAGAACAAAAGAGAAATGACTGTAAGCTAAAGGAGAATGAGATATTTTGCATGTCAAAAACAATGTCATTCTACATGAGCATTTTGAGTTTTTAGAGGTTTCATGTGAATTGTTGGTGTGAGGAAGGAACTAAAAATAGCCTTGATTGTTTCCACAGCTATAAAAGCCTGTCTTATGTATAGTGTTTAAGCATATGTTTTAATTATAAAACATTATTTAAGAATATATATTAGAATCTATACACCTGTCTGCACCTACCTATAGAAACCATATTTCAAAATGTCAGCTTAAATTAAAACATATTTTGGTGAATGAGAAATAAAAATGATGTTCTTGGTTAGGCGCAGTGGCTCACGCCTGTAATCCCAGCACTTTGGGAGGGCAAGGCGGACAGACCACTTGAGGTCAGGAGTTCAAGACCAGCCTGGCCAACATGGTGAAACCCAGTCTCTACTAAAAAAAAAAAACAAACACACACACAAAAATTAGCTGGGCATGGTGGTGTACACCTGTAAACACAGCTACTCAGGAGGTTGACACTGGAGAACTGCTTGAACCCAGGAGGTGGAGGTTACAGTGAGCCAAGGTCATGCCACTGCACTCCAGCCTAATCAACGGAGCGAGACTCTGTCAAAAAAAAGATGTTCTTAATACTCATTTATGTATGAATGTGTATTTATGTATATATTACTTAGCTGTAAATGTGAAATGAGTTGGGGTATAAGGGAGGATGACAGACTGAAAGCCTACACAGTTACACACTCATCTTTAGAAATCACACATACTTTCTCCTCTCTGGGTATTTTATAATTTGGTATATACAATTCTAAACTATGCTGAGAACCTTCTTTAAAAGAATTGTAACTAGAATGCTATCACTATTCTATTTTTACATTGTCATGACATTCTTAGCAATATTTATCAATGACTGAGAAATTACCTGCTTAGGCTCTTATAAGGGGATCATTTATTTAAGTCTGAAGAGTTATCCTCAATTCGGGTGTTACTGCCAGAAGGAAAGGTTTTGGATACATAGAAAGTTAAAATGACCATTCTATTTAATCTGGGAAGTGATATCAGCAAGATAGCAGACTAAGACTTTCCAATGGTCATTCCCCTGTAGAAACATAAATTTGAACAACTAGCCACTGATTAAAATACTTTCACAAGAGCTAAGGAAGCAGATTTAACATAGAAATGAGAAAAGACACGTTGAAGAAGGTAGGAAGGACAGTTTTACACTATCCACATTACTCCTTCTCCAGCCTCAGGCAACACATCCTGGAGAGGGAAACCTTCTTTTTGGGGGGAGAGGGAAATGAGTACCAGTCTTTGCCTTGGACACCAACACTAGGTCTGCCCCAGTAAAACCCACATGAGGGGTGGGCCCCCACAATCCCAGACTCCAGGTTGGTAGAGAACCCCAGATTCTAGGATCAACCACAGACTGACCCGGGTTGCTCCCACACCAGGCTGGCTCAGCAACCCCAGGCTCCTGTCCTGTCCTGGGGACTCGGTCTCGGGGCCCACCCCACTGCTAGGCCAAACCCAGTGCCTTAGGCTCCAGATGAGCCCCAGGTCCAGGGTAGCCCCAGGTGTAATAGGCTCTGAATGCCTCCAGCACCAGGCCAGACTCTATGGCCCTAGTCATCAGGTTACTACCTGCAGACCTAGCCTCCAGACCAGTCCTTGCCAATATAGGCTCCAGGCCTGTCCAGCATCACATCAGCCCCTGTGGCCTCAGGCTCCAGGCCCATCCTAGGTTCCAGACTAGTGTAGAGCGAGCTCAGCCCAGACAGCCCCAGACTTCAGGCCTGCCGCAGAACCATGCTAGCACCCCTGGCCTTAGGCACCAGGTAAGTACCATGCATACAGGCTCCAGGCTTGCCCAGTGTCACGTCAGTCCCTGTGGCTCCACCCTCCAGGCTAGACCCTTAAGCCCCACACTCCAGCAGATCTAGGATCCAGGCCCACTTTAGCAGACCCATGTTTCAGGACAGCCTCTGTGGTTGCATGACCCACAACAGCCGTCACAGACCTAGTCTCCAGGCAAGCACCCATACAACCAGCTTCCAGGCTGGTCCCCACAGTCACAGGCACCAGACCAGCCACTTTGGCTTCAGGCATTAGGCCAGCCTCTGTGATCCCAGACTCTGTATCCCAGCACCAGACCAACCCCAGGCTCTAGGCTCGTACCCATGGAGCCAGGCTCTAGTAGACACAGGGTCCAGGCCCACCCCAATAGACCCTGGAGCCAGGAAGGCTCCTATGAACCAAGGCTCCTGGACCACTCCTACAGACTCAAGTTCTAGGCCAGCTCCCATGGACCCAGGCACCAGGCCTGCCCTCAAGGACTTAGGCTCCAGTCCCAAACCATGGACCCAAGTGCCAGGTGCACTCACCTTTTTCAATAAGAACCAGGTCAGCCTGCCTGGGAAGTCCTGCAGCAAGCCTGCCTGTGGACCACACCAGAAAAATCGCCAGAATCTCTAGACAGGCTGATTGGTGAAAAAGTTTTCCAGACAAAGACATTCTGCAAGGACTGAAATTAGTCTCTATGTCTTCAAATGCACAGAAACAATAGCCACAAGACCAAGAACAATCAAGGAAACATGACACCACTAAAGGAAAATATAAAGCCCCAGTAATCATCCCTCAAAAATGGAGATATATGAACTATCAAAGAACTCAAAATAATTATTTTAAGGAAGCCCAGCAAACTTTTTAAAAAGACAGGATGCTACAAAATCAAGAAAACAATAAATGACCAAAACTAGAAATTTAACAGAGATTGAAATTACTTACATTCAAAATTTTTAAAGAAATTATTAAAAAAATAGAAATTCTGGAGCTGAAAAATATAATGAAGAAAATTAAGAAATGCAGTAAAGAGTACCAACAGCAGAATTGATCAAGCAGAAGAATCTGTGAACTTAAAGACAAGTTATTTGAAAACATATAGTCAGTAGAGAAAAAAAACAGTGAAAAGAATGAAGAAAGTTTATAAGATTCATGTGACAGGAGCAAAAGAACAAATATTCAAGTTATAGGAGATAAAGAAGAAAAAGAGAGAGATAAAGGGGTAGGAAGTTTATTTAAAGAAATAATAGCAGAAAATATTTCAAATCTAGGGAAACATAAATATCTAGTTACAGGAAGGTCAAAGGTCTTCAATCAGATTCAACAAAAAAATACTATATCAAGATATAATCAAATAGTCAAAAAATCTAATACAAAGAGAAAATCTTGAAAGCAGCAAGACAAGCAAATCATATATGAGAGTTCCAATAATATTAGCAGCATATTTTGCACCAAAACTTTGCGGTCCAGGAGAGATTGGGATGATATATTCAAAGAGTTGAAGAAGGATTCTGATGAAAGATGGCTGACTACAGACACCTACTCTTTCCAGAAAGAAGAACCAAAATTATGAATAGAGAAACATACCTCGAATAGAACACATAGGAGAGAACACAAGAGTCCAAGAAGGAACTCACAGAAAACACCTGAGGCACAGAGAAGAAAAGCAAGTGGCTAGAAAGGCTAGAGGGGTTCCATATTGCAGGGAAAGGGTAATTAAGAGAACTTCAGTGGTCCATATCCCTTACACAGTCTGCTGCAATCTGACATACAGAAGAGCTCCTCTACCCACATGAACACTGACATTAGCAAGGGTGGTGGTTTAGAAACCAAGTGAGGGTATTACACCAGACCGGGAATTTGCACCGGGTCACTCACACCCCCCTAAGACCTGAGCAGCTATGGCAGGGCACCATTTTGGGAGCACAGCCATCACTGGTGAAACAACCACACAAAGGAGTAAGAAAAAGGACTCGAATGGTACCACTAACAGAAATCCCCCAAACCATAAATAGTAAGAGAAAAAGAAAGGAAGAAAGAATATACAAAGCAACCAGAAAACTATTAGTAACATGACAGAAACAAAGCCTCACATATCAATAATAACTTTAAATATTAACAGATTAAATTCTACACTTAAAAGATATAGAACTGCTGACTGGATTTACAAAAGTAGCATCCAACTATATGCTACTTATAAGAAACTCAACTTACCAGTAAGGATATATGCAGACTGAAAGTAAAGGGATAGAAAAAGACATTCCATGCCAATGAAAACCAGAAATGAGCAAGGGTAGCTATACTTACATAAGATAAAAGAGACTTGAGTCAAGAACAGTTTTTAAAAAGTTGTTATATATGAAATAAAGCAATCAATCCAGGACGAGGATATAATAATTCTAAAAATATATGCACCCAACAATAGAGCACCCAGATTCATAAAGCAAATATTACTAGACCTGAAGAGACAGAATGCAATACAGTAACAGTAGAAGACTTTAACACCCCATTGTCAGCATTAAATAGATAATCTAGATTTTAAAAAATCAACAAAGAAACACTGATTTAAACTGAACTTTAGACCAAATGAACCTAACAGATATTTACAGAAAATTCTAGACGACTGCAGAATATACATTTCTTTCATCAGCACATGGAACGTTATCCAGGACTGACCATATGTTAGGCCACCAAACAATTTCTAAAAACTTTCACAAAATTAAAATCATATCAACTATCCTCTCAGACCACAATAGAATAAAACTAGAAATAAATACAAACTTCAGAAACTTATAAAAATATATAGAAATTAAACATACTTCTGAATGACCCTTGAGTCAATAAAGAAATTAAGATGAAAATCAAAAAAATTCTTGAAACAAATGAAAATAAAAACCAAATAAATACCCAAAACTGTGGAATACAGCAAAACAGTATGAAGAAGGAAGTTTATAGTAATAAATATCTCCATGGAAAAGTAGAAAGATTACAAGTTAACAATCTAAAAATGTACATTAAGGATACAGAAAACCATGAACAAACCAAATCCACAACTATCAGGAAAAAAAGATGTAATAAAGATCAGAGCAGAACTAACTGAAATACAGACTAAAAAAATACAAAGAATCAATGAAACAAAAAGTTGGTTCTTCAAAAAATATACACAACCAATAAACTGCTAGCTAGACTAAACAAGAAAAAAAGAAAGAAGACATCCAAGTAAAATCAGAAATGAAAAAGGAGACATTACAACTCATACAACAAAAATACAAAGATCATTAGATACTATTATGAACAACTATAGAATAATAAACTAGAAAACCTAGAGGAAATGGATAAATTCCTGGAAACATGCCAATTAAAATTGATTCAGTAAGAAATAGAAAATCTCAAAAGACCAATAATTAGTAGTAAGATTGAATCAGTAATAAAATGTCTCCCAATAAGGAAAATCCCAGGACTAGATAGATTCACTGTGGAGTTCTACCAAAAACATAAAGAACCAACCAATCCTCCTCAAACTATTCCAAACAAATGAAGAGGAGAGAATTTTTCTGTATTAGTCCATTCTCGCATTACTTTAAAAAATTACCTGAGAATCGCTAATTTATAAAGAAAATAATTTTAATGGGCTCACAGTTCTGCAGGTTGTACAGGAAGCATGGTTGGGGAGGCCTCAGGAAACTTAGAATCATGATGGAAAGCGAAGGGGAAGCAGACATGTCCTACATGGCTGGAGCAGGAGGAATAGGGTGAAGAGGGAGGTTCCACACATTTTTAAATAACCAGATCTTGTGAGCTCTCAGTATCATGAGCGCAGCAAGGGGGAAATCTGCTCCCATAATCCAGTCACCTCCCACCAAGCCCCACCTCTGACAGTGGAGATTACAATTTGACATGAGATATGGGTGGGTGTCCAGAGCTGCACGCCCCGGCCATAGCGAATAATAATTCACGATTAAAAACGCCTGAGCTTTATTCATTTCCACCTTACACCTCCTCCCTATCTTTGCCTTTTCCCCTGTATTAATACCTCATAAAAGATGGCGCTCTTCCTGCTGCTTCTTCACCCATTTTTCCCGTGCCCACAAAAATTGCTACCTGACAGCGCAGGCGCCAAAGGACGGTCGACCGTTAACAAGGACAAAAGAAATTAAACTTTTTCGATCACCGCGGGAACCTGCTGCGTCAGAATTGAAGGTAAGTGGCGCGTCCGAAATGGGACAAGAATTAAGTCAGCATCAAATCTATGTAGGACAATTAAAAGAGGCTTTAAAGATACGAGGAGTAAAGGTTAAAGGTAATGATTTGTTTAAATTTTTTGATTTTGTAAAAGATACTTGCCCTTGGTTCCCACAGGAAGGAACTATTGATATCAAAATATGGCGTAGAGTAGGGGATTGTCTTCAGGACTATTATAATACTTTTGGGCCAGAAAAAATTCCTGTGACCGCTTTCTCTTATTGGAACCTCATTAGAGATTTAATAGATAAGAAGGAGGCCGATCCGCAAGTCATGGCTGCGGTCGCTCAGACAGAGCATATTTTAAAGGTTAGCTCCCGCTCTAACCTCACAAAGCCTCTGCAAGATACGGAGGAGGATCTCATTTCCCTCGAAAGTGATCATGAGGAAATCAAGTCTCCTTCTGTAACAGATAAAGAAATGCCACACGAAAACAAACAAAAAAAATACCCAATTTTACAGATGCTTCAAAAAGAGGAGGAAATTAATAAGCCTAATCAATCAGAGATAAATTGGGATGATTTAGAGGAAGAGGCAGCTAAATATCACAACCCTGATTTGCCTCCCTTTACTTCATACCCGCCTCCATATAATAAGACACATAATGAGGCTTCTGTGCCCATTGTTATGGCAGCAATAGATCCCAAAGAAGAATTAAAACAAAAAATTATTCAACTAGAGGAACAAATTAAACTTGAAGAGTTACATCAATCATTGATAATTAGGCTCCAAAAGCTAAAAACAGGAAGTGAGAAAATACCCAACTCAGACGCTATGGAGGGTTCCTTGCGCCCACCTCAGCGAACAAGTCTTACAGTGCTTTGCACAACTCAAACAAGAGTTAATAGCAGCTGGACTACAAATAGCCCCAGAAAAAGTACAATTACAAGATCCATACACCTATCTTGGTTTTCAAATTAATGGACCCAAAATCATTAATCAAAAGGCCGTTATACGTCGTGATCATTTAAAAACTTTAAATGATTTCTAAAAATTACTGGGAAACATAAATTGGCTTCGGCCGTACTTAAAACTCACTACAGGAGAGTTAAAACCTCTTTTCGATATATTAAAAAGAGACTCTAATCCAAAATCTCCCAGGTCCATTACTAAAGAAGCATTAATAGCACTCCAAAAGGTAGAATATGCCATTGCAAAACAATTTGTTACCAGTATTGATTATTATCAGCCATTAAAAGAGACTTGATCAGAGCACTGTCTTGTCTCCATTTCTCGTATCTCTTGTTCCCCAAATTCCCACCCCCTCTTCCAGGGCCTGCAGTGACGATCCCGCGGGCCGGGATACGAGGCGCCTGGACAGGGACCTGGAAACGAGGGACTCCGTGAGGAAGAGGACGCCAAAGGACGGTCGACCGTTAACAAGGACAAAAGAAATTAAACTTTTTCGATCACCGCGGGAACCTGCCGCGTCAGAATCGAAGAAAATGAAGCCTAACATGAGATTCCTTTGGAAAGTAATCGCTTTATATAGCATAGTGACAGTCTATGCAGGTTTTGGTGACCCTCGTAAAGCAAGAGAATTAATACGAAAACGATACGGCCAGCCTTGTGACTGCAGAGGGAGACAAATATCTGAACCTCCGTCAGACAGAATTACCCAGGTGACTTGCTCGGGCAAGACAGCTTACCTAATGCCAGACCAGTCATGGAAATGAAAAGTGCTGTTTTTACGCCAACAAATCCGGAATCATCAGAGATAAGATCAAGACTTTACAAGAAGAACTAGAAGAGCGCAGAAAAGGTCTGGCCGCTAATCCATTGTGGACTGGACTCGATGGACTTCTCCTTTACTTACTCTTCTACTCTTTTTCACTCTCGGGCCTATAATCCTTAATAAGCTCATGGCATTCGTCAGACAACAAATCGAGGCCTTTCAGGCCAAACCTATACAGGTCCATTATCATCGCCTTGAGATGACTGAAAATGGTGAGTCTTATTTGCCTTAATAAGACCACCTCCCCTGTGTGCTGAACTGGACAGTCAATGACGGGTAAGAGGACACTATCCCCATCGGAGCCTAAGACAGGAGGGCCGCCTTTGCTGCTGCCTTATCCCATGACGGGCCTAGAAGGTGGGGATGAGTTGACCCAACCTAAGACAGGCGCAGTTCCCGAGGGGTCGTTTTCTCATCATAAAACAATTAAAAGGGGGACCTGTCCGGAGCTGCACGCCCCGGCCATAGCGAATAATAATTGATGATTAAAAACGCCTGAGCTTTATTCATTTCCACCTTACACCTCCTCCCTATCTTTGCCTTTTCCCCTGTATTAATACCTCATAAAAGATGGCGCTCTTCCTGCTTCTTCTTCACCCATTTTTCCCGCGCCCGCGAAAATTGCTACCTGACAGCGCAGGCGCCACATGACGTTCGACCAGAGAAACCAATACCTATCTGGCCACACCCTCCGTGATGAGATCATTTTCGCCTTGGCCCAACCCCTTCCCCTCCAAGTGTATATAAGGCACTGCATTACCGCCATTAAAAGAGAGACTTGATCAGAGCACGGTCTTGTCTCCATTTCTCGTATCTCTTGTTCCCCAAATTCCCACCCCCTCTTCCAGGGCCTGCAGTGACGATCCCGCGGGCCGGGATAGGTGGGGACACAAATCCAAACCATATCATCTCCCTAATACTTTCTATGAGGCTAATATCACCCTGATATCAAAAACAGACAAGAATAGAAAAAAAGACAAACACAGGTCAATATGTCTGATAAGCACAGATGCAGAAATTCCGAACAAAATACCAGTAACCCCAATCCAACAGTACATCTACAAGATAATACATCACAATTAAGTCGGATTTATCCCAGGGATGCAGCGATAGCTCAGCACAATAAATGCAAATCAATAAATGTGACATCACATCAACAGTATAAAGAACAAAAATCATACAGTCATCTCAATCAATGCAGAAAATCTATATGATAAAATTCAACATCCTTTCATGATAAAAACTGAATAAACTAGGAATAGAAGGAACATATCTACCTCAAAATAATAAAGGCCCTGTACAACAAACCCACCACTAATGTCATACTGAATGAGGACAAGTTGAAAGCCCTTCCTCTAAGAACTGGAAAAAGACAATGATATCCACTTTCACAACTCCTATTCAACACAGTCTGGAAGTCCTAACTGAAGCAACCAGGTTAGAGAAAGAAATAAAAGACGTCCAATTGGAAAAGGGGAAGTTAAATTGTGACTCTTTGCTGATGATACAGTCTTACATCTAATAAAACCCAAAAAATTCTGCCAAAACTCTCTTAGATGTGATTTAAAAAATTAGTGCAGTTGCAGGATACAAAAATCAACACACACGACCCAGTAGCATTTCTATACATCATGATCTAACCAAGAAAATAATTTAAAAGGTAACTGCATTTACAAGAGATACAATACAATAAAATAAAATACCTAGGAATAAATGTAACCAAGGGGGTGAAACATCTCTAGAAAGAAACTGCACAACACTGATGCAATGAAGAGAGGCTACAAATAGAAAAACTTCCCACACTCATGGATCAGAAGCATTAATACCATTAAAATGACGATAATGTACAAAGCAGTCTGCAGATTCAATGCGATCTGTTTCAAAATACTGCCAGCTTCACAGAATTAGAAAAAAATCCTATTTAATAAAACTCATATAGAACCAAAAAGAAGCCTGAATGGCCAAAGTAATCCTGAGCAGCAAAAAGAACAAAGCTCGAGGCATCACATCACCTGACTTCAAGATATATTACAATGCTATAGTAACCACATCAGTATAATATTGCTATAAAAACAGACACGTAGACCAACGGAACAGAGTAGATAATCCAGAAATAAAGATACACTTACAGCTAACTGATCCTCAAGATCAACAAACACTGACAAGAACTTACACTGGGTAAAATATACCCTCTTTGATAAGTGGTGCTGGGAAAATCAGATACCCACATCCAGAAGAATACAACCGGACTCCCACCTCACCATATATAAACATCAACTCAACATTGATTAAAGACTTATACGTAAGACCCAAAACCGTAAAAATACAGGAAGAAAACCGAGGGAAATCTCTCCTGGACATGGTGTAGACAATTAATTTATGATTAAGATCTGAAATTCACCGTCAACCAAACAAAAATAGACAAGTGGGATTTAAACCAAATAGCTACTGCACAACAAAAGAAATAATCTACAGAATGAAGAGACAACCTATGGAATGGGAGAATATATTTGCAAATTATTCATCCAACAAGGGACTAACTTTAGAATACACAAGGTACTTAAACAACTCAAGAAAAGAAAAACAAATAGTTCCATTTAAGAGTGGGCAAAGGACACAAATAGACATTTCTCAAAAGAAGACAGAGTAACAGCCAACAGGTATATGAAAAAATGCTCAGCATTACTAATCATCAGAGAAATGTAAATCAAAACTACAATGAGATGTCATCTTACCCCAGTCAGAGTGGCTATTACTAAAAAGACCAAAAATAAGATGTTGACAAGGATGCAGAGAAAGAGGAAATTTTTTATATAGTTGGTAGAAATGTAAACTACCACAGTCACTATGGAAAACAGTACTGAGATTTCTCAAAAACCTCAACATTTGATCCAGCAAACACAGTACTGGGAATCTACCCAAAGGAAGGGAAATCACTATATCAAAGGGATAGGATACCTGCACTCTCTTGTTTACCGCAGCACCATTCACAATAGCAAAGGTATGGGATCAACCTATGTGTCCATCAACAGATAAATGGATAAAGAAAATGTGACATACATATATAATGAAAAACTATGTAGCCATAAAAAGAATCAAATAATGTCATTTGCAGCAACATGAATAAAACTGAAGGTCATTGTGTTAAATGAAGTAAATCAGGCACAGAAAGACATATAGTGCATGTTATCACTCATATGTGGGAGCTAAAAAATTTGATCACATTGAAGTAGGGAGTGGAAAGACAGTTAACAGAATCTGGGAAGGGTGATAGGGGTAGGGCAGAGGATAAATTTGGTTATAGTTATAATGATACAGACAGAAGGAACAAAGTCAATGTTTGATAAAAGGTTACAGTGACTATACTCAACAAAAATGTACTGAAAATGGGTGATAGATACTCTTAATACCCTTATAACCTTTTGTTATATACATATAACAAAATCTCACACATACCCCATAAATTTGTGCAGATAAATAAAATAAAATAGAGCAAAAGTATCAAAGGCCCAGATCAAAGTTGTAATTTTAAGTTTAGAGAAAATTAGCACTCAGTTTTATTTACATTCTAATAAATACCAAAGACACTTTTAAAAAATGAAAACTAAAAGATGAATCTCCAAAATAAAACAAAAAAAAGAGAATAATGGGAAAAAAATTGCCAAAAAAGAATACCATCTATCCTCCAAAAATGAAGGAGAGACACTTTCCCAGACAAATAAATGCTGAGCAAGTTCACTCCCACCAGACCTGTATTATAAGAAATGCTAAAGAGAATTCTTCAAGGTAAAAGAAGAGGATTCTAATTAGTAACTGAAAAACACTTGAAAGAATAAAACTCACCGGTAAAAGTAAGTGTATAGTTAAGTTCAGAAAATTAATATTGTAATTGTGGTGTGCAAATTACTTGTATATTTGGTATAAATATATACCATATATATGTATTTAAAACTGTTTAAAATGATAATTGCTATAATAATTTGTTCAGGGATATATAACATTAAAAGTTATACATTGTGAAATCCAAAACATAAAAAAAGTGTATATAGTATATATTTTATATGGTATATATTTATGCCATACATATATATACACATATATATAAATAAAGACAAAACTATTTAAAATGAAAATTGCTATAATAATTTGTTCAGGGATATATAACATTAAAAGTTATACATTATGAAATCCAAAACGTAAAAAAAGCGTTGGGGAAGATGTAAAGTAAAAGTGCAAAGTTGTTTTATGCAATAAAAGGTAAGTTGTTATCATCTGAAAATAGCCTGTTATAATTGTAAGATGCTTTATGTAAGCCTCATGGTAACCACAAAGCAAAAATCTCTAGAAGACACATAAAAGATAAAAGGTAACAAATCAAAACACACTGGAGAAAATTATCTAATCACAAAGGAAAACAACAAAAGAGGAAGGGAAGAACAAAGAATCTACAAATTAACCAGAAAATAATTAACAAAATGGTAGTAGAAAGTCCGTACCTATAAAAATTACCTTGAATGTAAATGGGTTAAATTCTCCACTAAAAAGACACAGAATGGTTGAATGGATATTTTTTTAAAGATCCAACTATACACTGCCTAAAAGAGACTCATTTCACCTCTGAGGACACACATAGTTTAAAACTGAAAAGATGCAACCAAAAGAAAACAAGGATGTCTGTACTTGCATCAGATAAAATAAATTGTAAGTAAAAACACAAGACAAAGAAGGTCATTATATAATGATAAAGGGATAAATTGACAAGAAGACATAAAAATTTTCATTTCAGACATCATTAAGATGGCCGACTAGAGTTGCCTGGCGCTCATCCACTCCATGCAAAGGGACCAAAATAGCAAATAAATAATTACATTTACATTAGAGTGACAGAAATTATGTTGGGAGAGATCCAGAGATCCACACCCCCTGTGGAGTGTGAAAGCCCAGGATAGAGAAAAGAAACGGCATCCTTCTGCTTCTGTCACACTATCTTCTTGCTGGGATTGGCTCAGAATCAGGGAAGACTTATTATTATGACAAAAAGATAAACTGGAGGCCCCCAGAAATCCCCATAGCTACCAGAGATACCAGAAGTCCTTGCTACAGGAGAGTCCCCAGTCCTTACAGGTCCAAAACCCAGATTAGGGAGTTTCTAGAATTTTACACTGCTGCATTGCCCCAGAGTAGGTGCTCAGGTTGTATATACTCTACCCTGCAAGCAAGGTGCTATGGCATGACACCATCTTTAAACTGGACTGTTAGATGGTATCCTGTCCTAGGAGCCAGAAGCTGCTGCCTCTCTCCATCCTTGAGGCCCCACCCTCATTTCACCATGTTTACACACGTGCCTCCAGCACCACAATCCCAGGTGCACAAAGCATAGAACCAACAGTATGACTGAGAACCCACTGTTCAAACCCATGGGGCATCCTCACCCATGAGGAACAGGTGGACCTGCAAAGCAGGAAAGTCACTGAACACCCAGCCAGTCTGCCATGCACCTTACCCAAGAGGCTACCTGGTGACACTGCTGGTCCCCAAACCCCAGGTTGCTCGCCACATAGTCTGCTGGCCCACCATGCACAAATGTTCCCAGCTGCGAAACTGGCCCAGGCATTCTAAAGAGCCTAGCAAAACCACACTACCACCATCACAAACACCCATGAAGTAGGCCACTAAGGCAATCACAGATTGCTGACAAAAATTAAGCTGAAGAAAATGTATGGCAACCATGCTACTGAGCCTACCCAGAACCAAAGCCAATATACTACACCAAAAGACAACCCTAAGACCCATCTACAGAAAAAAAAAAAAAAAAAAAAAATCCCTCTCTACGAAAGATACTCCATGAATTTTTAAAAAATGACTATTTTGCTAGATGTGTAGATATCAACATAGAGACACAAGAAATACAAAAAGGCTGGTTTGACTTCCTCTCTTCCTATTTGAATAGCATTTATTTCTTTCTCTTGCCTGATTGCCCTGGCCAGAACTTCCAATACTATGTTGAATAAGAATGGTGAGAGACGGCATCCTTGTCTTGTACTGGTTTTCAAGGAGAATGCTTACAGTCTTTGCCCATTCAGTATAATATTGGCTGTGGATTTGTCATACATGGCTCTCATTATTTTGAAGTATCTTCCTTTAATAACTAGTTTGAGAATTTTTAACATAAACGAATGCTGAATTTTATCAAAGGCCTTTTCTGCATCTATTGAGATAATCACATGGTTTTTTCCTTAGTTCTGGTTATGTGATGAATCACATTTCTTGATTAGTATATATTGAACCAACTTTGCATCTCAGAGATGAAGGGTACCTGATCGTGGTGGATAAGCTTGATGTGTTGCTGGATTTGGTTTGCCAGCATTTTGTTGAGGATTTTTGCATCAATGTTCATCAAGCATACTGGCTAAACTTCTCATTTTTTGTTGTATCTCTGCCAGGTTTTGGTGTCAGAATGATGCTGGATTCATACAGTGAATTAGGGAGAAGTCCGTCCTTTTAATTTATGGAATAGTTTCAGTAGAAATGATACCAGCTCTTCTTTGTACATCTGGTAGAATTCACCTGTGAATCCATCTAGTCCTGGTCTTTTTTGGGTTATTGGACTACTTACTACTGCCTTAATTCCAGGACTCATTATTGGTCTATTCAGGGATTCAACTTCTTCCTAGTTCAGTCCTGGGAAGGTGGATGTGTCCAGGAATTTATCCATTTGTTCTACATTTCCTAGAGTATGTGCATAGAGGTATTTATATTATAAACACCATTATAATATTCTCTAATGGTTGCTTGTATTTTTGTGGGGTCAGTAGGGATATCCCCCTTTATCATTTCTGCTTGTGTTTATTTGAGTCTTCTCTCTTATCTTCTTTATTAGTCTAGCTAGTGGCCTATCTCTTTTACTAATTTTTTCAAAAAACCAGCTCCTGGATTCATTGATCTTTTGAAGGGTTTTTCATGTCTCTATCTCATTCAGTTCAGCTCTGATCTTGGTTATTTCTTGTCTTCTGCTAGCTTTTGGGTTTATTTGCTCTTGATTTTCCAGTTCTTTTAGCTGTGATGTTAGTTTGTTAACTTGAGATCTGTCTAACTTTTTGATGTGGGCTTTTAGTGCTATAAAGTTCTCTCTTAACACTGTTTTAGCTACATCCTAGTGATTCTGGTACATTGTCTCTTTGTTCTGATTAGTTTCAAAGAACTTCCTGATTTGTGCCTTAATTTCATTATTTACCTAAAAGTCATTCAGGAGCAAGTTGTTCAACTTCCATGAAATTTTATGGTTATTGAGTGAATTTCTTAATCCTGAGTTCTAATTTGATTATGCTGTGGTCCCAGAGACTGTTTGTTATGATTTCAGTTCTTTTGCATCTGCTGAGGAATGTTAACTGCCAATTATGTGATCAATTTTAAACTGCTATGTGGTGATGAGAAGAAAGTATATTCTGTTGTTTTCAGGCAGAGTTCTGTAGATATCTATCAAGTCTACCCGATGCAGAGCTGAGTTCAGGTCTTGAATACTTTTGTTAATTTTCTCTCTTGATGATATGTGTAATATTGTCAGTGGGGTATTAAAATCTTGCACCATTATTGTGTGGGAGTCTAAGTTGCTTTGAAGGTCTCTAAGAACTTGCTTTATAGATCTTGGTGCTTCCTTATTGGATGCATTTCTATTTAGTACGGTTAGCTCTTCTAGTTGAATTGAACCCTTTACCATTATATAATACCCTTTGCCTTTTTCCATCTTTGCTGGTTTGAAATCTGTTTTGTCAGAAACTAGGATTGCAACCCATGCTTTTTTTCTGTTTTCCATTTGTTTGGTAAATTTTCCTCCATCTTTTTATTTTAAGCCTACATGTGTCTTTGCACGTGAGATTGGTCTCTTGAAGACAGAATACAAATGAGTCTTGGTTCGTTATGCAGCTTTCCACTCTGTGTCTTTTAATTGGGGCATTTAGCCCATTTACATGTAAGGTTAGAATTGTTATGTATGGATTTGATCCTGTCATCCTGATATTAGCTGGTTATTTTGCAGACTTGTTTATGTGGTCACCTTATGGTGTCCCTGGTCTGTGTACTTCAGTGTGTTTTTGTAGTGGCTGGTAATGGTTTTTCCTTTCCATATTTAGTGCTTCCTTCAAGAGCTCTTGTAAAGCAGGTATGGTCATAATGAATTTCCTTGTTTTTGCTTGTCTGAAAATAATTTGATTTCTCCTTTGCTTATGAAGCTTAGTTTGTCAAGATATGAAATTCTGGGTTCGATTTTATTTTCTTTAAGAATGTTAAATATTGGCCTCCAATCTCTTCCAGCTTATAGGATTTCCACTGAGAGCCCCACTGTTGGTCTCATGGGATTCCCTTTGTAGGTGATCTAGCCTTTCTCTCTAGTTACCCTAAACATTTTTTCTTTCATTTCAACCTTGGAGAATCTGATGATTACGTGTCTTGTGGATGATCTTCTTGTGAAGTATCCTGCTGAGGTTCTCTGTGTTTCAAAAATTTGAATATTGGCCTGTCTAGTTAGGTTGGGAAAGTTCTCCTGGATGATATCCTGAAATGCGTTTTCCAAACTGGGAGTCAAACTACCTAGTTTGCAGATTACACAAAACTATATCTAGAAAACCCCATCAACTCAGCGACAAAGGTTCTTGGGCTGCTAAGCAACTTCAGCAAAGTCTCAGGATACTAAATCAATGTGCAAAACTCACTAGCATTAGTTTAAACCAACAACAAGCAAGTCAAAAGTCAAATCACAAATGAACTCCCATTCACAACTGGCACAAAAAGAATAAAATACCTAGGAATACAGTTAATGACGGAAGTGAAGGACCTCTTCAATGAGAACTACAAACCACCACTCAAGGATATCAGAGATGACACAAACAAATGGAAAAACACTCCATGCTCATGAATAGGAAGAATCAATATGTTAAAATATTAAAATGGCCATACTGCCCAAAGCAATTTGAAGAGCCAATGCTATTCCAAGTAAAATACTATTCATATTATTCACAGAATAAGAAAAAAACTATTTTAAAATTCATATGAAACCAAAAAAGAATGCAAATAGCCAAGGCAATCCTAAGCAAAAAGAACAATACTGGAGGCATCATGCTACCTGACTTCAAACTACAGGGCTACAGAAACCAAACCGCATGGTACTGGTACAAAAACAGACACACAGACCAAAGGAACTGAATAGAAAATCAAGAAATAAGACCACACACCTACAACCATTTGATCTTTGACAAACCTGACAAAAACAAACAATGGGGAAAGAATTCCCTATTTAATAAATAGTGCCAAGAGAACTGGGTAGCTGTTTGTAGAAAACTGAAACTTGACCTCTTCCTTACACCATATACAAAAATTAACTCAAGATGGATTAAATACTTAATTGTAAAACCCAAAACCATAAAAACCCTAGAAGAAAATCTAGACAATACCATTCAGGACATAGGCATGGGAAAATATTTCATGATAAAGATGACAAAAGCAATTGCAACAAAAGCAAAAATTAACAAACAGAATCTAATTAAACTAAAAAGTTTCTGCACAGCAAAAGAAATGGTCATCATTGTAAACAGACAACCTACAGAGTGGAAGAAAATTTTTGCAAACTGTGTATCGGACAAAGGTCTAATATCCAGCATCTATAAGGAACTTAAACAAATTTACAAGAAAAAAACAAAAAATCCCATTAAAAAGTGGGCAAAGGACATGAAAAGACACTTCTCAAAACAAGACATACATGTGGCCAGCAAACATATGAAGAAAAAAACCCTCAACATCACTAATCATTACAGAAATGCAAATCAAAACTGCAATGAGATACTGTCTCACACCAGTCAGAATGGCTATTATTAAAAAGTCAAAAAATAACAGATGCTGGCAAGGTTGTGGAGAAAAAGCCTTTGGGTATATATACCCAAAGGAATATAAATTGTTCAATTATAAAGACACATGCATACATATATTCATTGCAGCACTATTCACAATATCAAAGGCAGGGAAACAACCTAAAAGCCCATCAGAGATAGACTGGATAAAGACAATGTGGTACATATACAACATGAAATACTATGCAACTACAAAAAGGGACATGGATGGAGCTAGGGGCAATTTATCCTTAGCAAACTAATGCAGGAACAGAAAACCAAATACCACAAGTTTTCACTTATAAGTGTGAGTGAAATGATGAGAACATACAGATACATTCAGAAAAAAAACCACAGTCTAGGGTCTGTTGGGAGGGGGAGGTGGGAAGAGGGAGAGAATCAGGAAGAAAAGCTAGTGGATGCTGGGCTTAATACTTGGGTGATGGAATGATCTGTGCAGCAAACCACCACGGCACAAATTTACCTATGTAACAAACCTGCACACCCTGCACATGTACCCTGAATTAAAATAAAGGTTGGATATTTTAAAAATACCAAAAAAGCAAAGATGAAAAAGAAAAATAATAATAACACCCCCCCCATGAAACACAGTTTTCAGTAGGAGGTCCAAAAAAAGAATATTTATAAAATAGATCAAAATATATTCAAAATAATGATCTTAAAGAAACTCAGAGAAATACTACAAAATACAAACAGTTCAGTGAATCTGGAAAAATAATTCATGATCTGAATGAAAAATTCAAAAAAGTGAAAGATACCATAAGAAAGAATCAAATGGAAATCTTGGAGATGAAGAATTCAGTGAAAGAAAGAAAAAAGTACAAATGAGAGCATCAAGAACAGACTAGATCAAGAAGATGAAAGAGTTCCTGAACTTGAAGACATGTTTTGAATTAACCCCGTCAAGTCAGAGGAAAAAATAAATAAGAATTAAGTGAATAAATCTTTGCATTATATGTGCGAAAGTGAGAGAAGAGACAAATAAAATAACAGATAACCTATTAAACAAAATAATGACTGAAAACTTCAAGGTCTTGGGAGAAATACAGACATCCTGATCCAAGAAGCTCAAAAGTTCCCAATTGGACTGAGCCCTAAACGATGTTCTCCAAGGCATATTAATACTCAAACTGTCAAAAGCTAAAGACAAAAAAAAGAATTCTATAAGCTGCAAGAGAAAAGCATCAAGTCACATATAAGAGAATCTCTATTAGACAATTAGCAGATTTCTCAGCAGAAATCTTGCCAGTCAGGAAAGAAGGGATAATATACTCAAAGCGTGGAAACAAAAACCAACTGTTAGCCAATACCACATCCAGCAAAGCTATAATAAAGATCTTTCCAGACAAGCAAAAGCTGAGGGAATTCATTATGGCTAGATCAGCCTTATAAAAAGTGCTTAAGAGCTACAACTGTAAACAAAAGGGTCATATTTATTAATCATGAAAATATAAAACTCACCAGTAGAGGTAAATTCATAATCAAATGCAGAATTTTAATGGTGCTACATAAATCTTTCAATCTCTAGCATGAAGGGTTAAACTTAAAATGGTCAAAAACAAGAAAAGCCATAATTAGCGACTAAGAAACACACAGTAGATAAGAAAGTAAATTAAGGTAACAAACATATAAATTGTGGGAGGGAGCAAAAAAGTCTAAAGTATTTTAACATGACCAAAGTTAAGTTGTTATCAGCTTAAAATAGAGTATTGTAATTACAAGACTCATTATGTTAGCCCCATGGCAACCACAAAGATAGAAATTACAGCAGATAAACACATGAGAAAGGGAAAAGAAACAAAGCTTAACACCAAACCACAGAGGTAAACAACAAGAGAGGAAGAAAGGAACAAAGGATATTAAAATAATCAAAGTACAATTAACAAAATGATAGGAGTAAGTCCTTACTTATCAATAAAAACCTTGAATGTAAATGACTTAAGTTCTCCATTGAAAAGATACAGAGGGAATGAATGGATGAAAAAAAAAAAAAAGATCAAACTATAGTTTGCCTACTAGAGATCCCCTCACTTATTAAGGACAAACAGACTGCAAATGAAAGGATGGAAAAAGCTACTGCACGCAAATGGAAACCAAAAGTGAGCAGAGGTATCCATATAAAATATACTTTAAGTCAAAAACTGTAAAAAGTGACAAAGAAGGTCATTATATAATAATAAAAGAATCAATTCCACAAGAAGATAAAACAATTATAAATCTATATGCACCTAATCACAGAGTACACAAATATATAAAGTAAAAATTATTATTAGATCTAAAGGGAGAAACAGAAGACAATACAATAATAGTAAATTTTAATACCCCATTTTCAACAACGGACAGATCATCTATACAGAAAATCAACAAGGAACGTTGGACTTCAGTTGCACCATACATCAAATGGACCTAACAGACCTTTGCAGAATATTCCATCCAACTGCTACAGAATACACATTCTTCTCAATTGCATACGTAACATTCTCCAGGATAGATCATATGCTAGGCTATAAAACTAGTCTTAGAAAATTTAAGAAAACAGAGATCATATCAAGTATCTTTTCTGACCACAATGATATAAAACTATAAATTAATAATAAGGAAAACTTTGAAACCTTTACAAACACATGGAAGTTTATGCTCCTGAATATGTATGCTACTAAATAACCAATGTGTAAGTGAACAAATTAAAAATGAAATTAATAAATTTGAGAAAAATGAGAATGGATATATATCATACCAAAACCCATGGGACACAACAAAAGCAGTTCTAAGAGTTAAATTTATAGCAATAAATGACTACATCAAAAGAAGATTTCTAATAAACAGCCTAAGGAAACATGTCAAGGAGCTAGAAAGACAAAAACAAACTAAACTCAAAACTGTCAGAAAGAAGGAAATAATAAGACTCAAAGAAGAAAGACTAAGACAAATAAAAAAAAATCAACAAAACTAAAAGTTGAGGTTTCTTTAAAGATAAACAAAATCAGCCAGGGTGCAGTGGCTCACACCAGTAACCCCAGCACTGTGGGAGGCCGAGGCGGGTGGATTACTTGAGGTCAAGAGTTCAAAATGAGTCTGTTCAACATGGCGAAACCCCATCTCCACAAAAAATACAAAAATTAGTTGGGTGCGGTGGCACAGGCCTGTAATCCCAGTTACTCAGGAGGCTGAGGCACGAGAATCCCTTGAACCCAGGAGGCTGAGGTTACAGTGAGCTGAGATGGCTCCACTGCTCTCTAGCCTGGGCAACAGAGCAAGACTCCATCTCAAAAATAAAATAGCCTGGGCGTGGTGGCTTATGCCTGTAATCCCAGCACTTTGAGAGGCCAAGGCGGGGGGAACACGAGGTCAGGAGATCGAGACCATCTGGCTAATATGGTAAAACCCCATCTTTACTAAAAATACAAAAAATTAGCCAGGTGTGGTGGCACGCCCCTGTAGTCCCAGCTGCCTGGGAGGCTGAGGCAGGAGAATCATTTGAACCTGGGAGGCAGAGGTTGCAGTGAGCTGAGATGGTGCCACTGCGCTCCAGCCTGGGTGACAGAGCAAGACTCCATCTCAAACACACACAAAAAATAATTAATTAATTAATTTAATTAAAAATATAAATAAATAAATAATGATAAGCAAAACCAACAATCCAATAGCTAGGCTAAAAAAAAAGAAGACTGAAATAAATAAAGTCAGTGATTAAAAAGAGACATTACACCTGATAACAAGGAAATACAAAAAAAAAACTCTAAGAGATATTTATGAACAATTATACAACAACAAACTAAATAACCGAGAAGAAATGGGTAAATTCCTAGACACATACAACCTACGAAAGGAAGGAAAGGAAGAAGTTAAATTGTCTCTGTTAGCAGACAACATGATCTTATGTAAAGACTCCACCAAAAAATATTTTTAAAGTAACAAAAAATTAAGTAAAGTTGCAGAATATAAAATCAACATACAATTCAGCAGAGTTTCTATAGACCAACAACAACCTATCTGGAAAAAAAAAAATCACAGTCCCACTTACAATAGCTACAAAAGAATAAAATACTTAAGAATAAATTTAACCAGGGAGGTGAATGTGCTATGCTTTGAAAATTATAAAGAATTGATGAAAGATACTGAAGAAGACAGGAGTAAATGGAAAGATATCCTGTATTCATGAATTTGAAGAACTGGTATTATTAAAAAGTCCATACTACCAAAGCAATCTACTGATTCAAAGCAAACCCTATCCAAATTCCAATGATATGTTTTATATAAATAGAAAAAGTAATCCTAAATTTGTATCAAATCACAAAAGACCCCAAATAGCCAAACCAATCTTGAGCAAAAAGAAGAAAGCTGGAAGTATCACACTATCTTATTTCAAAATCTACTACAAAACTCTAGCAATCAAAACAGCATGGTAGTGGTAGAAAAACAGACATGTAGACCAATGGGATAGAATAGAGTCTAGGAATAAATCCATGCATTTGTGGCCAACTGATTTTCAACAAAAATGCCAAGAACACACAACGGGGTAACAGCCGTCTCTTCAATAAATGTTGTTAGAACTAGATATCCAAATGCAGAAGAATGAAATTAGACCCTCATCTCATAACATATACAACAATCAATTCAAAATGGATTAAGGCCAGGCAGGATGGCTCACACCTGTAATCCTTGCACTTTGGGAGGCCAAGGTGAGTGGATCACAAGGTCAGGAGTTCAAGACCAGCCTGGCCAAGATGGTGAAACCCCATCTCTACTAAAAATACAAAAAAAGAAAATAGCCAGGGATTAAAGACTTAAATATAAGACCTGAAACTGTAAAACTATTAAAAGAAAACAAAAAGGAAAAGCTCCATGACATTAGTCTGGGCAAAGATTATTGTTAACATCAAATAACCTAACATTATACTTCAACATAAGGTTATTTTTTGACAACAAAAGCAAATATAGACAAACAGGACTGCATCAAACTAAAACTGAACAGCAAAGAAAATAATCAACAGAGTGAAGAGAGAATCTGTGGAATGGGAGAATATATTTGCAAACCATACATCCAATAAGGGGTTAATAACCAAAATATATAAGGAACTCAAACAACTCCATAATAAGAAAACAAAAAACTCACCTAATATATAGACAGAGGACCTGAATAGATGTTTTTACAAAAGACAACACATAAATGGCCAAAAAAATAAGAAAAAATGCTCAACATCATGAAGTATCAAGGAACTACAAATTAAATCCACAATGAGATATGACCTCACACCTGTTAGGATGGTTATTATCAAAAAGACAAAAGGTAAGTGTTGGTGATTTTGTGGAGAAAAGGTAACCCTTGTACACTGTTGGTGGGAATGAAAATTAGAACAGTCATTGCAGAAAACATTATGGAAGTTTCCCCCAAAAATAAAAACCAGAACTACTATAGGATCCAGCAACCCTACTTCTGCGTATATATCCAAAAGAAATGAAATTATGATCTCAAAGAGATATAAATACTCTCATGTTCTTTGTAGCATTATTCACAATAGCCAAGATATGGAATCAACCTAAGTGTTCATCAACAGATGAATAAAGAAAATGTGGCACACATAAACAATGGAATACTATCCAGCCTTAAAACAAAGGAAATTCTGTCATTAGCAATAATTTGGATAAACCTGGAGGACTTTATGTGAAGGGAAATTAGCCAAGAACAGAATGACAAACAAATGTGATCTCACTTACATGTGAAACCTAAAATATCAAACTCATATAAGTAGATAGTAGAATGGTGCCTACTGGAGGCAGGGAATGGGAGGATATTGGTCAAAGGGTACAAAGTATCAGACAAGAGGAATAAGTCTTTGAGACCCACTGCACAGCATAATGACTATAGCTAATAATAATGTGTTGTATATTTTAAACTTGCTAAAAGAGTAGGTTTAAAATGTTCTCATCACAAAAGTGATAAGTATGTGAGGTTACGGATATGTTAATTAGCTTGCTTTAATCATTCCACAACATATACATATGTCACATTGTACTCCAGAAATATATAGTTTACATTATTGTTGATCAATTAAGATTTTAAAACTTAGGAAAAGGATCTCCATTCATCTCAAGGTGGAAACCAGTTTATTTTGCCAATTATGACTTATAAGTGCTTCACAAATTTTTCACTTTTCCACTCACTATACTTAAATTATATCAGACTTTGGCAGGTGGTGATGATTTACAAAGTATAAGCCAAAAATATAAACAAACAAAACCCAAGATGCCCAATAAATTAGTAATTAAGAAGGAAAAACCTCAAGAGAAAAAAAAAAATTATTCTCAAAGACTTTTACCCAGGAATCTGTTCTACACAAAACTCATACAATTGAAAAGGTGTATCAAGAAAGCACATTTCCCAGTGTCTTTAAGAACAGGCAGTTAATCTGAATGTGTGAAATAGCCAATTCTTAAACAATAAAGAGTTGGGAAAATAGTAACTATTTGCAAAGCAATAGTTAGTTAATAGTTAGGCTATTACCAAAAGCCTTAAGTAAGAGAGAGCGACAGAGAGAGAGCGAGCGCAGGTATGTACACACACTGTGGGCTAAACAAAGAATGGCTGTGCGTTGAATTCTTTCTGCCTGTGGATCACCAGCTTGTAATGCCCATGTTAAGCAGACTATGTTGAATGCTTCTTCCTACATTTCACTTTGTGGAAATTTTTCATTCCTTGGGCTATCTACTTTAGACATTTCATTATCAACCCTTCCATTTACTTTCAATTTTGTAAGAAGAATCAGAGAGTCAAAAATTTTCTAGGTGAAAGTAAATATATTTTCATTTCCTAGGAACTGGAAAAAAGAATTTCATCAAGTGCATCTCATATTTTAAAATGCTTCTATTCCTTTTACACATAATGCAGGAAGAGCTATTTCATGAGATGTCAGCTGTATAGAGCAGGTCACTGATATAAATCAGGTGTAATCAAGATTGCCTAAGAAACACTGACGTCCTAAACACTAAGAACTGAACTGTAAAGCAAAGGATTATCTTAGTTTGATTCTGCAAGCAAAAAACCAAAATGCCATTAACTAAATGTTAGTCTTTTCTTGTAGTATTTCCATGAACCCACAGTTTTGACTAAGCTCACTCAGGCATTTTAATGGGAGACAGGATGTTTGCACAACCCAGTTTAATTATCTGTTTCTCTGTACTATGGCATTCATCATTACAGAAAGGAAAGTTTGGCTCATATGACAGTCATATCTTATACCAATACTTGTGTAACAACACAATTTAAGTTTACTCTCACAACCCATAATTCAAGTACTAAAATACTCAAACGTACAGCTGCTGAAGAAATTCTACAACATGGAAATTCCTGATAAACATGAAGAGTTTTTGATTATGTACTTAAACACTATGAATGTAAAAGGTATTTTCTTCACTCATGCATTTTTAGATATAATTCGTCTCATTTTTTTTCCTTTCATCACATTCAGAATTATGAGAGATATATGACAGAATTATGTGAGCAAGTCCTTGGAAGGTTTTCCAAAGCTTGACTAGACTTATGTTAATAAGTATGCACATGAACAAAGATTGAAGTGTAATTTTTAAAATGCACAAAATTATATCGAACACGTTGAATTATAGGTGCCTTTTTAACCTTGCAAAGTTGTATTATTGTTGATACAGTGTAAATCCAATGAAAATGATTTAAAGCTCAGGTACTTACTGTGGTTGGAAAATAAGGACTAGTTTTGAATTTTTTCAGAGCCATGGAAGAGGTGTAGGTTCCCAAGAAGAGGATAAAAGACATGAGTGTAATATCAGGAACAAAATTACAGTTGTTCCCCACGAGGTTTCCTCCATGTTTCAAACACTCCTTCTTCGACAAAAATGCCCAGTCAAAGGTAGTATTATGGTACTGAAGAAGAAAAACATTAAAATTTTTCTAGAGAACAATGACATATAAAAAGCAGCCTTTGATACTTGATGAGCTATATAGGAATTATACTAAAAGTTTCTAGAAAACAGTCTGAAAATGAGCACTGGAGGGTGAAACTTGATGAGTTGCTGATGGACTAACAGATAAGATGGGCCAAGAGGGTGGCAATTATTGAAAATACAATGAGAATGATGCAATTTGTTACCTAGTTTGGGCAACAGCCTTAAAATCGCCCACTTGTTCAACAGAAACCACAAAGTACTTCTTTCCTGCATGCTTTCCTGAGAGTAACTGAGACACATTAATATTCTAAGTCTCAAAATGTAAGACTCTCTAAAACACTTTTCTTTTTCAAAAAGTACTTACCTTTGTAAGGCACAGCTTCTTATGTGTCTACCTGATGGCCCTATGGTTAACGCTCTAAAAGTTGTAATAGGTTAACTACTCACCGAGCTCTTTCACAAGTATTCTGTTTCTTTTCTAAATAACTAGGGACTGGTGATTTAAGCAATTAAACTGCAAAAATGTGGATGGTCCCTGCTTTTTCAATTGCATATTCTAATAAAGTATAGATTTTTTTCTTCTTGACTCTAGGTCAGCATTATGAGCACCTGTTCTTGGTATGTGCTGTGATGCCTTTAAGGCTATGTAGTTGTGTATGGAATATTCATCTCCGTGTTACATGGCCTCAAACATATGGTCAGTTTTCATGAATGGCTGTTGCAGAGTCAGTGCTGTGCTTCCCTCTAGCAACTCACTTCTGTTTCTATTTTTGTTTCTAATACATAGGAGAATCCTTTTGCTAGCATAGTAGATAGGGCCAGCACACCCATCCCCCAGCTGCTCTCAATACTAGCTGCTCTTAATTCATAGCTGTCTTCTTCTCTAGAGAACTGCCATTAGCCATTTCAGAGCCACCTCACCTGCAGTGTAGTGCCTTCTCATAGCCGATTACTGACCAATGCTAACCAGGGTTTAAAACTAGACGCTCTTTGTCTCCAGGTGAGAGCAACCCTATGCACAATTTATGCTCCAGAGCTCCCATGAGATCAGGCTGAAGTGAAACTCAGCTGAAACCACATCCTTGTTTAACTCCTTCCCTGTCTTATACTGTTCCTCTCAATCTGTTTTTATTGAGACCACTGTCTCAACAAAGTCACATGCACCCAAAATCCCTATATCTGAATCTGCTTCTATAACAGCCGACTTACTTGAATTATTAGTCAACCAAAAGTTAATGGCCTCTAAGCCTAAGAAACTTTCTCTAAAATATCAGGGTTTGGAGGAAACTTGAATGATTTCATCAGATTTCTCATCCTTAGTATTCAATAGTCCTGAAAGATGACCATTCATTCTCTGCCTGAACATTTTATGTGATGAGCAGTCTCCTGGTTGCTCATCCCCTTGCTTAATAAAATTTCTGCACAGATCTCCCTTATACTGATATTTGAATCTCCTTAAATACCCTTTAACTAAGTTTCTTTTGCTATACAAAACACTTTCTTGCATACTGTGACAATCTGGCTCTTTCCTGAGGAGAGATTTTCAAAATCATACCTATCTAAATGTATGTCAATGTGGTTGAGTGGAAGGGACTGGGTGTCTCAGCTTAGAAACATTCTAAATACCCGTAACTTATTCCTCTTAGGTCCAGGGCTAATGGATATATCATATGCTATCAGAAGAGTTATTTGAAAACACCTTGCAAATAAATGCGTAAAGATAAATTTCTCCTGTCCTTTGCAGACAAGAGTTCTACCTCACACCAAACACATCATCAGTGTCTTTTACTGTTCAATGAATTCTCATGATATGGGTAATATAGTCATAAAGGAAGAATCTCTGGCCAGAAAGAGTTAAATTTTTTATAGAGCTCAAAAGGTAAAGTGCTTACATAAGTCAATAAAAAACAAAATATATATCTTTCCCTGAAATATTTTTCCTATAGAAGCTTCAACTTGTAAACAGCTGAACTGCATTCTTGCTTTTATCAAACTTTGCTTCTGAAAGGTGATTAATCATATCTTATTTTGCTTTCGAGATTTCTGCATATGGGTGTTTATAGCACCATATATTTAAAGTTTAGAAGTCATAATAGGTAACAGGTTTCTTTGTTTTAAAGTCAGCAAAAATTTAACATAATTTTACTTCAGCACTTTAATACCAGCAGAATTCTTCTCTATAACTAGAGTTGCCCACAGATAAGTTGCATTAAAGCAATCCTGACAGGAAGTTCTATTGATTTTCTTACAGAGATTCAGGTTGAGGTGAAGACTACACAGATGTACATGAAATGACAGACATATTTTCTTGCTTACATCAACTTAAAATGCCAAATGATCAGTATTTTGTAAGCCTCAAATGATTCTTTGTATCATTACCCAGAAACCTGAGTCTCCAAATACCACCTTTCATTAAGGACTTCAGTATAAAAACTGTAGGTGGCATGCATATATCTCAGCATATCTGGCATTTCAGAATACAAAGTTTTCTACTCCCATAAAACTTAAACTCTAGCTAATAAACAATTCTATTTAGATATCACTGAAAATACATCTATATTATCTGTATTATTTCAATGTTATTATTCCATACAAACCGATGTCAGTGAAGGCTAATTCCATAAAACTTCAGGCAGAGTTCATTTCACAAACAAACTTACCTATGTCCACTGCTACCCCCGATGTTCAAGCCACTATTGTCTCCTCTGGTCTTAATGCAGGAGATCCTTAACTCATCTCACTGCTACTGCCTTCTAGCCCTTACAAGTGATTCTCACATCTCTATGGTTTTGATCTTTATTTCCTATGCAAAAATCTATACATACTGTTTAAATGGTTAAATCAGAACTTTAAGAACAAGACAGTCCTGGCATGGTGGCTCACATCTGTAATCCCAGCATTTAGGGGGCTCAAGGCAGGAGGATCACTTGAAACCAGGAATTTGAGACTAGCCTGGGCAACATAGCAAGACCTCATCTCCATTAATTTTTTTTTTTTTTAATTAGCCAGGCTCAGTGGTGCGTGCCTGTGGTCCTAGCTACTCTGGAGACTGAAGCAGGAGGATCACTTGAGCCCAGGAGTTTGATGTTACAGTGAGCTATGATTGTGCTGCTATATGCCAGCCTGAGCAGCAGAGCAAGATCCTGTCTCTGAAGAAAACAAAGAACAAGACAAATGGGAACATAATCTCAGAAGTCCTTTCTGGCTGTTAGGATTCTTTTAGCACATTATCTGTTTTGCTTATGATGCTTGTAATGTTTTGTTACAATTACATTGTAGTTTCCTCAATAATCACTGTTGTAAGTTTGAACATATTCAGAGAAATATCTAATGGGTCTGAGACCTGAATCTAGGAGAGATGTCAAGTTTAGAGACATCTACTTAGGAGTCATCAGGAAAGAGCTGATCATTGTAGTAGTAAGACAATAAAACTACAAGGGAAAAATGTGCAGGAAAAAAAGAGAGTCAAACATCTAGGGTATCCACAATGGAAGTGAAGATACCACAAAACACTATGAAAAAGTCATCAGAGTGATGGGTAAAAGAAGTACAATAAGCTGAGAAATGTGTGGGAGTGAAAAAATTGCAACAGCAATTACAGACTATTTTTTCAAGAATTATACAGTAACAAAAGAATAGGTTAGAATATGCAAATCGCAAGGTTAAGACAAGTTCTTTGGGGTTGGCAAAAACTTTTGAGGTGTTTGTAGTGGATGAGAAATAATCTGGTTATGGGGATGAAAAGGAAAAGAGATTGATGGGAAATGCAAGAGTGGAGAAAGCAGAGAGAGAGAGAGAGAAATGAACCAGGACTTAGTAACTGTTTGGACTGAGGATGGATAAAAGCTAAAAATCATAAAGGTATAGTGCCTGAGGACCAAAGGGACTGTGCATCAATAAGAAGAAAAAAAAAAAAAGAAAAGAGCAGAGCAAGACACTAGCAGAATTCCATTTGGTATACATTAGGTACCGAAGAAATCACTGTTGATTGAACAAATGAAATCTCTCATCACATCTGGAATATATGACATGTTCAAGGAAGATATCTACCAATTTATCTACTCTTTTTATCTGGAGGACAAAATTAAATTAAAATAAACTTCCAGTCCAGAGTTGCTGGGTAAAATGTAGGATGCCCAGTTACATTTGAATTTCAGGTAAACAACAAATAGTATTTTCAGTATAAGTGCTTCATATGTAACATTTAGGACATATTTATACTAAAAATTATTCAATATTTATTTAAAATTCATCTGTAACTGGGCACGCTTTATTTTTGTTTGCTAAATATGGCAACACTATTTCAATGAGATATAGAATATTTTGAGTAACAGTCACATCTAGAAAATAGAAAAATGTGGCCACAAGAAAACAGAAAATGCACTGGGACCTAAGTGCATGAAAGAACTAATGTAACCTTTACTGGTGCGATAAAGAGAAATAAAACAACAACTTTTAAAACTTTCCCTAGAGAAATAAAGCATTTAACTTAAATATTAACTAATAATATAAGCCAGTAAAGGAAAGTATCTAAATGAGCGGTATGAAGATCAGATGATCAGAAGAGGGAATAATCATCTTGAGTACAGAAAAAAAAAAACAAAACTTAAACTAAGCCCTAAAAGGGTTTTTGCAGAACTCTCATATTCAAAAGGCAGCAGGAGTAACAGTAGAAGGACAGCGAAACTGTAACAAAAGGGAATAAAAGTGACAAACTTTAGATGTGTATTTCTTTCTGCATTGGCAGCAAAAAAAGAGGTAAAGTATTAGAGAGAGAGAGACATCATAAGCAAAGATGCTGATATGGGGACATATAATGCTTCATTCCGCTTTAAAGACTTACTGAATGCTCACCTTTGTGGAGGATCTAACAGTGAATAGACCAGATGCGTTAAGCAGATTGTTTAGGTAAATGGGTACTGGGGGAAAAGGTTTAAAGAAAATGAGATCAAGTTGCTGAGGATCTTAACTGCAGTAAATCTCATGAAAAGGGATTTCAATCTATTTTTTGAAATATCTTTTTCAAGTGAATTACCCTGTTATACTGAGTGGATCTGCTCACAATTCTTAAAGAATGCATACTAAAGGATTTATTTTAAAATTTAAAAGACCACAGCATCCTCCCTAAAGGAAAAAGTGGGGGATATATGAGACAGGATGAACAAAACGTTCAAAGCCATCGAGACTAGGTGATGTGTATATGAGGCTTTACTGCATTATTCTATTTTAGTGCATATTTAAAATTTTCCATAATACTTTTAAAAGTAGGAACGTGTAATCTTCAAGGAGATTTAAGGACAGAATGGTTTTTACACTTGACTTTCTCGGTGGGAGAAAATCACAAGGATGCTTTGCACAGGAAGATTAATATGACATTTCATTTCCCATTAAATGAATGTTAATTCCTAGAATCATCATGAAGGTTCTTAGTCCCATGATTAACAGTATCTCTGGGTAGTATAATAAGTAATAATAATAAAAATAATAATTAAAGGTTCTGTATTACAGTAGATCCTCAAAGTCATCAATAGGTTCATGGAAACTGCAACTTGAAGCAAAATGATGTTTAACCGCACCAATTTTACCATAGGCTAATCACTATAAACAAGAGTTAAGTCCCTATGGCATATTCCTGGTCACAAAAACATCACCAAACTTCAAAATAAGGATCAAAACGTTTCTAATATTAAATGTTAAAATAAATGTGAGCTATACATACATTTAAGAAAGATTAATAAAAATAACTAAGGTAATTATTATCATTCGAGGTCAGGGTTGTGAGTGGCCAGAGCCTATCCCGGCAGCTCAGGGTGCAAAGCAGGAACTATCCCTAGACAGGACACTATCCCATCACAGGGTGCCCTCACACACACACACCCACACTCAGTCTGACCGGGAAATTAAGACATGCCAGTGAACCTAATATGCATGTGTTTGGGATGTGGAAGGAAACCAGAGTGCCTAGTGGAAACCCATGCAGACATGAGGAGAACATGCAAACTCCACACAGGCAGTAGCATGAGAATCGATTTCTCTTTTTTCATCAACGTTATAATGAAACGGTGTTATCTGAGGACCTGCTGTTCCCCTTTTGAGTACCAACTGATAAAATATGTGCTTTTAAAAATATAAATGACAGTGATACCACTAATAAAAGCCTCGAGGTTAACTTGTTGATGTACTTATTTAGACTTTTTCCCCCAAAGTGGTGAGCCAGATTTGCAGTAATCTGAAGTCTTACCTTATCATCTACAGCATGCATTTGAGTTACAGTTGTCTGTACCATTATAAGATATCAAGATGAATTAGTTGTTTTGCTTGTGATTAGGATTATAGAAAATTATAAGAGGCCATCACTCCCATCCTAACAACCAAGGAAGCAAGATACCCTATAAAAATCACAGTTTTAAAAAACTCACCATTAAGATGCGGAAAGAAGTCAAACATTTAATTGTTTTTAAAAAAGTATTTTTTGTTTTATTATTTATTTATTTTTAAGATATTAATACATAGTCTCACTGTTGCTCAGTCTGGTGTGCAGTGGCATGATATAGCTCACTATAACCCTACAGGTGTGGGCCATCATGCCCAACTAATTTTTCTATTAATGAATTTTTAATGGCTACATGTAGACTTGGGTGACAGAGCAGAATTCAGGAGTCCTAGGCATAGATCAAGTCTGCACCCACTCACCAGACTTTCTCATGGTCTTTGCCAAGTGCACGGGTAATACACGTTTAAGACTGGAGGTTGCACAGGAAAGCTAAAAGTTCTGCCTTAGATACATGGAGCCTCTCTTAAGCTTAAGGAAGCCACTTTCTTAAGATGGGAGACAGAGAAGCAGAGCTGAGAGAAACCTCTCTGAGGCATTCAACCACTTTGGAAAGGGCTCAGGTATCTTGCCTTCTGAAGGTGAGGGGCAGAGTATTTGGGCAAAGAAAGATCCCCCAAAAAGAAAACTGGGGTATCAAAAAAAATACAGCAGTCCATGGGACCTTCTGGTATGATGGAAATGTTCTGTATCTTGTATGGATGGTGGTTATAACTGTGTATTTTAAAGTATGCCTCAATTAAAAAAACAAACAAACAAGGAATCTGATGTGAAAAACAAAATACTAACTGATCCTTTCAATCACCTCCTCAGAAGAAACTGACATTCGATTTTGAAATCTGGTGTCTCACTCAGAGAGCTGGAAACTGTAAGCCAACAGGTATTAATGCTCATTATCTAGATACAGTGTGAACAAGCTGTGGCTAGTTTTAAAGGTTTACAGGAATCTTTTAAGGAATCTGGTTTGCAAGTTGAAGGGATATACCCAGTAAGAAATCGATAGAAAAACTGGAGAAAGCAAGAAGAAATAAAGACACCATTCCAACAATAAACGGAAATTTTAAAACCTGCCTTTTTATCTTGAGACATAGTTATCCTAGAGTTCTAATCCTAAACACTCTAATACCCCTCTCTCCTGCTCTTTCCCCTGAAACACATCTCTACTACCATGAAAAAGAAAGCTTGTCTTCATGCTAGTGAAGCTGAAGGGAGAAGACCTTCCTTCCTCTGACAGATGTACTGAGGGCCTGTGAGAGCAAGCCTTGCTGGCTCCAGGGGATGCATGTCACTTTTCCTGTACCTTCTCTCACAATCTAATTATGGCTGAAATGAAAAAAGGAAAATTAAGTCCTGATGATTGTGTGTCCTAGGAAAGGTTCAGGATAAGAGAGCCAGCTAGCATGACCAAGCAGACAGAGGACGCAGTAGCCTCTCAGAAGATGGCACTCCCAATTTTCTCTCTCCATTAGACTTCTGAGTTATGGAGCCGGCAGGACCTAATCAAATGATAATACCTAGAAAGAACAGTAACAATACCTAACACTGACTGAGAGATGACTACATGCCATCCACTATGCTAAGTTCTGCCTATCTATGAAGTTGACACTTACAGTACCTTTGAGATAAGTACTATTAGCATCCCAATGTTGCAAATGGGCAACTGAGACGGTTCCACAGCCTGTTAAGTCGTGGAGCCCAGTACCTGAAACCAAGCGGTCTGACACAAGAACTCACTATCTATAAGTTCCTCTACATGAAACACTATGCTGCTCCCTGAAAGAATAGAAACAAGGCAGATTCTAGAGCCAGAAAACCCTGAGTTCAAATCCTCATTTTACCATATACTTGTAATATGGTCTTTGGAAGGTCAGTTAACTTTTCTAAGTCTCTGTTTCATCTATAAAATAGAGGTAACATCTAATAACTCACAAAGTGATTGTGAGAATTATAGACAATTACTGTGAAGAGTCTGGCACCTAGTAGGTACCTCAATAATTGATCATTATGATTGATGGTAATAAATCATATTTGTTTAAAACTCATTTCTGAGTTATTTACCGTGTGTGTATACACAACATATAAATATAGGTATTGATATAAATGAAAAAGGATAAACGAAGGATAAAAGTTGGCCTTCATGACCACACACACACACACACACACACTTTTTCCCCTAACTTCTTTCACATTTTAATTAAGGTATGCAATTGATGCACACGAAGGGATTGCTGCCCTGGAATATGGGGCATCTACAGGAACTGGAAGGGTAAACATTGCCGTTTGTGTACACTGAAGCATCATGGCATTCCAGAAATGGCACCAGTCTAGGAACCACCCAGACTTCAGTTCAAATCTTTGTTCTACGAATACATGGCTATGTGACCTAAAGCAAGAAAGGTGATTTACCCTCTGAAGCTTCAGTTTCTCTCATGTATAAAATAGAAGTAATTAACCCTGGTAGTGTATGTTGATGGTGATAGCACATATTAAGGTCTATAATGATGAGAATATGTGTAACATATGTGGTCTCTAGTAGGTGCTCTATAAATAGTAGCTAAGTTGAAATGATATTATGCCTCTATGTCTCTATCATAGTCATACTAGAAGTCAATCAGAACTTCCATTTTTTTCATGAACCTTATTGTAACACTTTGTTTTAACACATATCAATTACTGGAGTCTCTGCCAGGACTTGCCCAAAGACAGGGCTTAAAAGTTCATTAATTTTAATGATTCCCTTGATTAGTTACAAAAAGAATTAAGTTAGATAATTTCTTTTTTTAAGTCAGTGGAAGTCAGTGTTTCATTAATATTTATTACAAATTAACTTATGTTTTATTAATTATATTTTATTAACTATATTTTAATTAAAATATATAATTAAATTATAGTTTATCAATTATATTTTTACTAGAAGAATTGTGAATAAAATTCTTTCAAATCTAGAAGGAGGTAGTTTTCCCTGTATTTAGGCAAGACCTTTTAGGCAATAGGCTGACCAGCTGAAAGACTGAAAGCTGAACTCCTTTCTGTATGCATGGGGTAAAACATATACACATACTTTTTCACACACACAGTATCAAACATAGAAGAAATAGAGAGGTAAGGTTTGAGGAAAGCCAGAGAAGACTTTAACAGCAAAAAAAGCAATCAAGAGAGCCACAGAATATAAAAACAAAAAAGAGGGTCACATGAGAGTTGCCCAGGAAAGATACAAAACATCATCTTTGAAAGGGATGTTAGGGCACTCACTACATAATATCTGTAGAAATGTCCGGGTCTCCTGAGAGACGGGCACTCTATCAATACAAGGTATTATGGCTTCTGTCTTTATAACTGAAAGATTGATATTCTTTGGTAAGATTCCATGTTCAGCATAGAAGGCGCACAATTGGAAGTCTGAAACAGCACTTTCCCCTTTTTCTCCAACACAAAAGCCTCCTTCCAGTGTGTGACCTTCCATGCAAAACAGCTCATTTTTAAAGCTTAGTTCCAGTCTCCTAAAGATCCTTGGTTACAAGCCATGGGAAAGGATATCATGTGACAGAGGCACAGTCCTTTCTAAGTGACAGGGGAAAGGTCCTGCTACAATCACTCTTAGTGAAGAGAACACAGCACCATTTGGTTAGTAAGAATTCTTAACCATACGAGAAACAGAGAGAGGATACTGTGCTCTCATTTTCCAACTTCTCACATTTTCCCTTGTGAAAATATTTCGAGGTTACAATTAATGTGATGTGGCAGTTAAATTCCTAAGAAGTTTTAAAAAGCATGTTATAGAAGTAAATATTGGCTTCAGCTTTTTTAAGGCCAAAAAAAAAAAAAAAACCAAAAGTGCTGACTAGAGCAAAGGAAAGTGGTTTTTTTTTTCCTATCCCTCCACTGTCAATAATTATTACATAAGTGTTGATGCCAGAATTGCTGAATGGTAGAAGACATCATATATTATAGGTATTATAAACAAGTACACAATATGCAGTCAGTGTGAAGGTATTTTAAAATAGTAAGTCACTTACCATGTCAGTAGAAGAAATAGTTGGCGAATACTCTGGGGCCAGTGTGGTGTCATTAGATATTGAGATATTAGCTGTAAGCAAAAGACAATTATTTTATACTATAAAACAAAAACAGAAAAAGACCTTAAATACATAATTAGATATTTTTAAAAGCAGGACTAGGCAGTAAAAATGTCTTTAATAACAACATAAGAGCACAATGAATTTTTATTTATTTTAAATGTGTTCACCTTTCACGTACATAAAACAAAGATTTGGACACATCTGCTGTGGACACATTTTGGACACAGCTGCTGTGCTCTAATCTGATAAGAAATGATGATGAATAATTCAAAGAGAGGGTATTAAAATTTGTTTCAGGTTTCAAAAAAAAAGATAAATGAAACTTCCCTGATACTACAAGGTACTCAATATATTTTGTCTAGTGGAACAAGAGCTGTTCATAATTGATTAAGTTAATCACTGGCTTCAGAATGTACAGGAAAATCTCCCATATTGAAGCTTTACTAATTAAGACTTAAATAATTTATAGTTTTGGGAAATTTCGACAGTGTATGAGAACGGTTATCTTTTTAACATGTGTGAAAACAAAATAAAGTACTAAATAATGTAAATATAATGGAGATGAATATTTAATCTAATTTTAAAAATTATTTTCATACAATTTGGCATCATTTATAGGTTTAAGATGGCACTTGAAGAATAACCTAATGTATTAAACCAACCTTCCTCTTGGAAAACTTTTGTTCCATTTTTAAAATTTTATGTGTCTGAAAATTAAAACATAGTATTTAAAAAGTATTCTATAAGTAAAATATTTTTTCTTTATCAGATAAGCCTTTTTCCTATTTTGTGAAGCTTTAGATATTATAAAATAAACTATTAGATCATATTCCTAATATATAGAAATATAAAACAACACATCAGGGTTTTTATTTGTTTGTTTGTTTAGGGTCCCACAGTTTATTAAACATCTGAATTGCTAGCTACTGTTTGGTCCCTACTCCAGTCCCTCTGAGCCACTAGCTTGCCTTTTCAGCTTGCCATGCTTCAAGTCCTGCCTATATAAACCTTTAAGAAGAAACACGCAGGTTTTGATAGCTGATGTTAGAATATGAGATCCATAAGGGAGGAACAGAAGAAGCTTATCTCGTTCACTGTTTTTCCCTAAAACCTACCCAGTGTAGCTCTTAACAGGAACTCAAAAATATTTGTTTACTGTCAATAAAGGAAGTTAGAAAAGAGGGCATTTCATGACTAAAAATGAGAATGAGAGCAGATAAATTGGGGAAAAAAAGCAACAAGGAAAACAAACTAAAAGAGAGAAAATATTTAGCTTGAGCCCTACTTTTGGTCAATTTTGGAATTCACTCTGATCTTTCAAGACTTTAGATTGTAAAACTGTTAACCTAAAGCTAGCTGTTGCCAGAGTTTCTCTATTTCAGCAGTAAAGGAAGTACATGTGCATATTATCTGTGTTCTTATTCTCTCTGTTTCATTACAGATCACAGAGGGAATTAAAATAGGCTGAAGCACATCAAAAAGCTAATCCACCATGATCAGGCAGGCTTTATCCCTGGGATGCAAGGTTGGTTCAACATATGCAAATCAATAAATGTGATTCATCACATAAGCAGAACTAAAGAAAAAAATACGAGATTATCTCAACAGATGCAGAAAAGGCTTTGGATAAAGTTCAACATCCATTCATGTTAAAAAACACTCTCAACAAACTAAGTATTGAAGGAACATACTTCAAAATAATAACAGCCATATATGACAAACCCACAGCCAACATCATATTGAATGGGCAAAACCTGGAAGCATTGAAAACCCCTTGAAAATCTGTACAAGACAAGGATACCGTCTCTCACCACTCCTATTCAACATAGTATTGGAAGTCCTGGCCAGGGCAATCAAGCAAGAGAAAGAAATAAAGAGCATTCAAATAGGAAGAGAGGAAGTCAAACTATCCCTGTTTGCAGACAACATGATCCCATATCTAGAAAACCCCACAGTCTCAGCCCAAAAGCTTCTTAAGCTGATAAATAACTTCAGCAAAGTCCCAGGATACAAAACCAATGTGCAAAAATCACTAGCATTCCTATATATTAACAACAATCAGGAACAAACTCCCATTCACAACTGCCACAAAAAAGAATAAATGCCTAGGGAATACAGCTAACCAGGGAGATGAACAATCTCTACAAGGAGAACCACAAACCACTGCTAAAGAAAACAGAAATGACACAAACAATGGAAAAACATCCTATGCTCATGGATAAGAAGAATCAATATTGTTAAAATGGCTATACTGCTCCTAGTAATTTATATATTCAATGTTATTCCTATTTAACCACCATTGAGATTCTTCACAGAAGTAGAAAAAACTATTTTAAAATTTATATGAAACCAAAAAAGAGCCCGAATAGCCAAAATGAACAAGGCTGGAGGCATCATGTTACCCAACTTCAAACTATACTACCTGGCTCTAGTAACAAAAACAGAATGGTACTGGTACAAAAACTGACACACAGACCTATGGATCAGAATAGAGAATCCAGAAATAAGACTGCACATCTACAACTATCTGATCTTCAACAAACCTGACAAAAAGAAGCAATGGGGGAAAGGATTCCCTATTCAATAAATAGTACTGGGATAACTGGCTGATCATAAGCAGAAAATTGAAACTGGACCTCTTCCTTATGCAATATACAAAAATTAACTCAAGATGGATTAAATACTTAAATGTAAAACCCAAGACTATAAAAACCCTAGAAGACAACGTAGATAATACCATTCAGGACACAGGCATGGGAAAAGATTTCATGACAAAGATGCCAAAAGCAACTGCAACAAAAGCAAAAATTGACAAATGGAATTTAATTAAACTAAAGAGCTTCTGAACAGCAAAATAAACTATCAACAGAGTAAACAAACAACGTACAGTATGGAAGGATATTTTTGCAAACTATGCATCTGACAAAGGCCTAATATCCAGTATCTAAAAGGAACTTAAACAAATTTACAAGAAAAAAAAAAACAAACAGCCTTATTAAAAAGTGGGCTAAGGACATGAACAGACACTTTTCAAAAGAAGACATACATGCAGCCAATAATCATAGGAAAAAAAAAAAGCTCAACATCAATGATCATTAGAGAAATGCAAATCAAAACCACAATGAGATATTCTTCACACAAGTCAGAATGGCTATTACTAAAATGTCAAAAAAAACAAAAACAAAAACAAAAAAACAGATGCTGGTGAGATTGTAGAGAAAAAGGAACACTTATACACTGTTGGTGGGAGTATAAATTAATTCAATCATTGTGGAAGACAGTGTGGCGATTCCTCAAAGACCTAGAGAGAAATAACATTTGACCCAGTCATCCCATCACCGGGTATATACCCAACGGAATACAAATTGTTCTATTATAAAGACACACGTACACCCATGTTCACTGTAGCACTATTCCTAACAGCAAAAACATAGAATAAACTTAACTGCCCATCAATGATAGACTGGATAAAGAAAAGGTGGTACATAACACCATGGAATACTATGCAGCCATAAAAGGAATGAGATCATGCCCTTTGCAGGGACATGGATGGAACTGGAGGCCATTATCCTTAGCAAACTAATGCAGGAACAGAAAACCAAATACTCCCTGTTCTCACTTATGAACGAGAGCTAAATAATGAGAGCACATGGACACATAGAGGGGAACAACACACTCTGGGGCCTATTAGATGGTGGAGAGTGGGAGGAGGAAGAGGATCAGGAAAAACAACTAATGGGTACTTGGCTTAATACTTGGGTGATGAAATAATCTTTAAAACAATCCCCCATGACACACATATAGCTATGGAACAAACCTGCACATGTACCCCAAACTTAAATGAAAGTTAAAAAAACAAAAACAAAAATAGGCTAAATGATGTTTGGCCTAAACAACAAAGCCAAATGAATCCATTCTCAAAAGGAAGATGTTAGTAAATAGTTACTAAGAAAATCTAGGTTTGTATTACTATGTTGTTCTAAAAAGCTGAAAGAACATTTTCTTATATTGTATTTCTTCATTTGAAAACATTCTAGAGCACATATGGGTGTACTTTTATACCCATTTCATATTGGATGAGACTCTGAAGCTTACTATGCCAGGTTACTTCCCCAGGGTTAGAGTTTATCAGAAGCAGAGTTGGTAGCAAGACCTCCTTCAGCATTCTTTCTTCTCCTATGCAGCATTTCTAACCATCAATATCAGGTGATTTATGTGGCCACAGAATTCAAGGTGAGATAGTACTTGCCAGTGTTCGATGATGTGACTCTCAACTGTGACCTGAAATGTCTGATCTGTCTGAGCTTTTGAGGAAAAGCAGCATATGTGAAATTACAGATACTATTTGGATGGTGTTGAGAAGCTTCCCTTCTTGAGCTAGATTCTTTAATGCAATTTTATCAGCTTCTTGTCACGAGAGTTTGAGGGTCTTTTTGCAACACACTTTTCTGCATAAAAACAAGGAGTAAAGACTGAGGAGGAAAGATAGTCAAGGCTCTTTCTTCATGAAATGAATGATGGATAATAAAGGCCAGGGGTGTAGTAAAACAGGATTGTAATCTGAACCGTTAGTAGCTGCTCTCAAATTTCGGATAAGCATCAATTCTGCTCATTTAAATTCCTTTTAGAATTTCAATTTTTTCCCCTAAGACAAGCTATTAAAGCACATTGGCTCTCAAAATCCTAAAAGACCAGCATCAAAAGGAGAGTAAAAAGTATATAACACGTTCCCTACTTATTTTAATAAGCATCTGCTTCAGAAGAAAGACTTGAAAATAAATACATTTAAAAAGCACTTTCATAAATGCATACTGGCAGGGTATGTTAGACTCCATAAACAAGATTAAAAGTAAATTTCTTTAGGCTCACAGAAAAGAAGATGATCAATCCCAATTGGAAGCTTGGTCTACAAGAACCATTGGTTATCATTTGGATCCAGGTGCAAATATTTTGGCAACCAATTGCAGAATGATCCATATATATGGAATCTGCAATCTCCTTAATTAGGATTCTGGAAAAGTCAAATGGGAAAACTAAAATACTCCACACTGTCTCTCCCATTTGCTCAGCATCCTGGCTCATGAGGCAAAGAAACCCTTTGCCCTGGGAATCTGGCTAATTTAGATTTAGCCAATTATCACTGGGACAATCTCTGTTTCATACTGGCTTTCAGGGAGCTTCCACAGGTTGATCGTTTTCCATACTTGGATTTTCATATCTCATTTCTCCTTCCCATGTATCAGATTTTAGCTGATTTTCCGGAATGAGGGAATGAATATTCTAAGTGAGAGACCTTTTAAAATGTATCTGTGGCTTTTCCTTCTTAGCCTATTTATACCAAAATTATTTTGTGTGTGAAAAATCAGACCTCGGCGATGACCTTGAGCAGTAGGATATAAATAACTCCCACCAGCTTAGCATTCCAATAATGGAACACTAGGCATTTAAGCTGACTTCTTCTTTATGTTTAATGAGAGATTTAGAGAAAGAACAAGGGGATCAAGCATGGCTGCAGTTGTGGGAGCTGTGAGAGAAAAAAGGAGGTGACATCCACATGTCAGTGTTGGCATACCTCTTGCATAGGGGAATATCTATTGCACTGTTAAAGGTTGTCCCTCTTTATCTTCTAGTGACCCGGCCTCAGGAACTACCCCAAGGCTCCTCTGCTGTACACATTAGCAGGAACTGTACCATAAGGAACAGGTACGAACTCACGTGAGACTGTGAGGTCAAGTGTAAGCAACAATTGGTCACTAAGGCCATAGCTGTCTGCTTTTATGTATAACCTAATACAATGTGGAGAAGGGAGTACCAGGATTGGGCTTGAATTCTAGACCCAGCAACTTCTGAGCACAGTACCCTTAAGCTCCCTCACCGCATAATCTTGAGGAGTTACTTCCCACCTCTTGACCACATGTCCCTCATTTGTAAAACTGGATTTGAAACCAACTACCTCATAAGGTTACTGTGCAGATTAAATAACACAATGTAGGCAAAATTGTAAACACAGTGTCCAGTATCAGGATAGATCTAAATAAATGGCAGCTAAGATTACTCCTAGCTGTGACCTGCAGAAAGCAGACCTTGTCCCTGGAATGAATGCCAGCTATCTCTCAAGATTTATGCGATGGTTAAATATACATACATAATGTTATTAAGATATAGTTGATTAAAATCCCCTAGTAAAATGTCTGGCACTTGGATGGTACTTAATAAATATTAGTCTAATCTGAACCTGTGCCCCCAACATGGCTTCTTAGGGTTATAATAATATGGCACTAATTAACCTGATGTGAACAAGAAAAACTTTAAGACTATTTTCCATGATAATACAACTCTAAAGTTTTATTCTGTTACATTTAAGAAACATCTTAAGGCAATTAAGTAACTAGAAAATAGATAAAGGATAAAATTAAATAAGCTCTGCCACACGGTCATGTCAGATTTATTTAAGGATTCTGGATAACTTGAGCACACTGTACCTTTTGATTAAGTCAAACATGTATGCTTTTAATTCCTAGGTCAATAAAGGCAACAAAAGGTAAAAATGGCTTTTAAGGGAAGACAAAATAAATTAGGAAAACTGGGAGAAGTAGCTTATAGAGAAATTATTTGCCACTATCTCAGTCTTAAGTCTTAAAACAGATAAAATCAGCAGTAAGTTTTTCTTTGTTTTTTTCTTATTATCCTTTTAGTTTTCCCAAGTATCTTCAGCAAGCCTTAATGCTTGAGATTTTCACCACAACTAGGCAAGTTCAAGTTGTATATTCTTTAATCTACAGGCACTATTCACAAGTTCACCTACGATGTTGTGCTGGAAGTTAAAGAGCTGAGCTACTGTGGAGATATTAAGATGAATATATTTAAGCTGCATGGTGGCATGCACCTGTAGTCCTAGCTACAAAGGAGGCTGAGGTGGGAGGATCATTTGAGCCCAGCAGTTTAAAGTTGCACTGAGCTATGATCGTGCCACTGCATTCCAGTTTGGGTGACAGAGCAAGACCCCACCAAAAAAAGAAAAAAAAGATAGGTATATTTTGTCACCAATTTCACAAAAACTTCTCTCTCATACCCACCCATCATTACATTTTGGAGATGTGTTATAGACATTACTGTGGGGAAACTTTTACAAATCTGCTTTTATATAAACCCAAAACAGAGAATTTTCCAGGTCTGATGACAATCCCATTTTCTGATTCCTGCAAGCATTATGCAGAAACTGCTGAAACATAGGTTAAGACATGAAAAGAAAACAAAATGATGGGTCTCTTCCAAAACACTATTACCATAGATGATAAAATGTCAACTGTGCCGGTAAAGGATTCTCACAAATGCAAGCCTGAGGGATGCTACAGCAGCAGAACTTGTACTTCCTTGTTTTACCATTAGTTTATTATTTAAACCTACTTCATAAAGAGGGAATGGCACACAATAAAAATAAAATCACATATATTATGTATATAGTTCATGGAAGGTAAGTTAGGATGATCTTTTATTTTCTAATTTTCTCTTAATGGGCTTTCTAATTATAAAACACATATTGACTATAATATGGGAACACAGGGGATGCAATCCAGCAGTTCTTTTCAATGGTTATAACATATTGGTGCACAACGCTTATTAATATATTAGAAAAATTATGTAGAAACAAATGATGTTGAAACTCTAGTGACAACTATTTTAGAGCATCTAGAAGCCTCCTTATGCTGTGAATGACAAAAAGGTATGGAAATGGAAGCCATGGCTACTTCTCGTCACTAGGCTTGGTCTAACAGTTTCATACCAGGAAAAAAGCCAACTTTTACTTGAAGATAATATACACAGGGATGCACTTGGTTCCTGAGAAAGAATTTACTCACCTTACTCATGCATCTATTATTAAGCATGTTCTCCTGGAACAGTCAACAATAAATCAATAAAATATATCCCTTTTGTTAACAATATAGTGTCTGTCCCTTTGAGGCTATTTTTCTTACTTTTATAGTTCATTATTTCTAGCAGTTTCTTTTCCCTCAGGATGTAAAACTGACACCTGGTCAGAAAATTTTCTTTGACCCTTTTCAAAATACTAACGTGCCTCGAGTATATACTCACTGCAAGATTTACACATTAGGCAAATGAACAGAGGTATTAGAGTAGAAATGTATTTCTAAAGTTTGGATTAAATGAAACTCTCATTTTTGTTCATTCAAAAAGCAATTAACACTATTTAAAAAAACAATACATTTTATAATATATGTGTGTATGTGTGTGTATCCTACTTCACTGCAAGTAGCACAATTCTTTTTTTTAATATTATACTTTAAATTCTGGGATACCTGTGCAGAATGTGCAGGTTTGTTACACACGTATACATGTGCCATGGTGGTCTGCTGCACCCATCAACTCATTATTAGGTATTTCTCCTAATGCTATCCCTCCCCTTCCCCCCAACCCCCTGACAGGCCCCGGTGTGTGACGTTCCCCTCCTGTGCCCATATGTTCTCATTGTTCAACTCCCACTTATGAGAGAGAACATGTGGTGTTTGGTTTTCTATTCCTGTGTTAGTTTGCTGAGAATAATGGTTTCCGGCTTCATCCATGTCCCTGCAAAGGACATGAACTCATTCTTTTTTATGGCTGCATAGTATTCCGTGGTATATATGTGCCACATTTTCTTTATTCAGTCTACCATTGATGGGCATTTGGGTTGGTTCCAAGTCTTTGCTATTGTGAATAGTGCTGCAATAAGCATACGTGTGCATGTGTCTTTATAGAACGATTTATAATCCTTCCGGTATATACCCAGTAATGGGATTGCTGGCTCAAATGGTATTTCTAGTTCTAGATCCTTGAGGAATCGCCACACTGTCTTCCACAATGGCTGAACTAATTTACGCTCCCACCAACACTGCAAAAGCATTCCTATTCCTCCACATCCTCTCCAGCATCTATTTCCTCACTTTTTAATGATCGCCATTCTAACTGGCCTGAAATGGTATCTCATTGTGGTTTTGATTTGCATTTCCCTAATGACCAGCAATAATGAGCTTTTTTTCATGTTTTTTGGCAGCATACATTTCTTTCAAGAAGTGTCTGTTCACATCCTTTGCCTACTTTTTGATGGGGTTATTTTTTTTTTCTTGTAGATTCTGGATATTAGCCCTCGTCAGATGGATAGATTGCAAAAATTTTCTGCACAATTCTTAAAAAGCAGGGAAACAGGCCCTCAGAAAATGTTTGTTGATCAATGAATGAGAATTTTAAAAGCACAGAGAATAGAAGAGAGAACAAGTGAGAGTTGGGGGGATGCCCATGTTCTGTTCCCTATTTCCAAAATTCTAGTATTTACGTTTTTGAATAAATTAAAGAGATTCCTCTTAGAAGAACTGAACACCTCACCTCTAGGACTTTAAAGTCTTTTTCTTAATGACTATGTATAGTATACAACACTTTTGTAGTCTCGAGATTCAATGGAATAGTATTAATTACTCTAACTACAATGCACTGAAGCCTTAACATTTTTTTTGTAAATATAGTTTAAATGTTTCATATTTGTCTGTAACAGCACACTGGTTGTTAATTTTTGGGGAGAAGGCCGACTTGCAGTAGAAGCCTTGTTAGTATCTTTCCCTAGGAAAATGTATGGGAAAATTAAATGTTTGAAATCTTTAAAGAATACAACTATTATAAGATTAAACTCACTGGGGCATCTTTTGTAGGATAGTGAGACGAAAAAAAACAAATTTTTACTCAATGTCCGTTAGGTGCCAAACAATTTTACGTATACTATCTCATTTAACCTTTATATAAAGTAACCTCTAAGAATACGCACAGTTACTAACCCAGTTCAGAGATTATCAAACAAAGACATTAAGTAATCAGCCTAGTTTAGGGTAACAACGAAATTTAAACTCAGTTTTGTTTACTCTAACGCACACAGTATTTATACTTTATCACATTAACATTTCTAAATTGGGATGTTGGTGATCAAATTAGATATTGTGTATTATTCTTCAACTGGATATTTTTTAGTTCTCGCTTTTGGCTTTTGAACTAAATTATCTTTTTTCTTACACACTCTGCTTTGTAATCGTCGAAGTACAGTGGAAAATTTAACATCCATTTCCTCTACTAATTAATAGCTATCCCATTTCTAAGAAAAGCAAATCTTAGCACAAAAACCACCCATGTATGGCATGTATCCACTCACATATGTCAAACTTTCTGACTGATTTTCCTACTAGTACTTGCAACTGAGCTTCCTTAGTTGCTCAGTAAACCTATGTGCATGACTTGGGTTACCAAGCAGTAGTTGGGAGTAAAATGAATGGAGAAAAAAGTGCATTTAGAAAAGAAAAATTAGGAAATGATTAGGCTTTCTGGAAGCAAGTGAGAAGTAAAAAGAAAAAAAAAGAGAAAAGGAAGTGTTGCCTTGACAAAGCACACACATACAAAAAAGCCACAATATATTGTGGCCATGAAGAGAGGTTTCTTTAGTAATTAGTGGCCCCTATTTCCATTCCTGTAAAATCATTTCTCAGTTTGCAGGATCACGACTCCATCTGTGCAATTGCTGGTTCACTGTTACATACTGTCCCAGTGTTGAAAAACAAGTCACATGCCAGTTTAAATATTATTGACTCATTGAATTATTTTACTAAGAGTGCATGTTGTGATGAAAGGCCAGTCTTTTGTTATTTTTAGAATACTTACTTGAGCTGTATATGCAACTGTATTATTCTCTCACTATCATCTTTCAGTTTGATATCAAGAAATACTAAATTTATGATGAATCTATTCAGTTTGCTACCAAAAAGCAGTAAGGTTATGGAGAAGTATTAACATTGTCAAAAAGTACTAAGGTTATGGGGGAGATACACAATCATTAATCTGATGGGGTTTTGTTAAATATGAAATTATCATGAAAATGCAAATAACTATCCATTGCCTTTTTCCAAACCACAAACAGATTTCATCTCCATAGTTTCAAATAATTCTTCACATTCACATATATATCTTTCATGAGTACCAATAAGAGGTACAACCAACACTCTTGTCACAAAATGGGCCAACTGCCCAACAATGTATGCCTAGAAGGAAGGATGACAAAGACAGGTCTGTTTATTCTATTACTTACACTTCAAGGCTAAATACTAACCCTAAATTTTAAGGATCAGTAATAGCAATAATAATGGCAGCTAATAGTTGATTACTTATTACGTATTAGAAACTGTCATAAGAATTTTATCTGTAATAGCTCTTCTTTTTCCTTCAAAATAAATCTATAAGGTAGGTACTATTATTAACCTTAGTTTACAGATTAGGAAGGTGGGGCTAAGCTACCTTGGGAAAAGGTACTTGCTAAAAGTCACACATTTGGCCTTAGCCAAACCAGGACTTGAATATAGGATCTTCTAACTTAAAAGCCTTGTGACACTACTTTATTGGTACCAACTAGAGGTAGCAGGAATTGCCAGAGTCCTTCTGGACAACTTCCTAGTTATTCAGCACTGACTTTTTACACAACCTGGGAAAAACTGGACAAAGGAAAAGCTATCACCACTGATGCCAGCACTTGCCATGCAAGTATATAGATTCCACCCTTAATGCCACTTTTTCAAAAAAAACAAAGATCCTTCTTGGAAGGAGGATTACATGTAAAACCATAGTACTTTTTATAATTTGAACACATTTAGATATGTCTTCCTTAGTTTCATGTTACCTTCTCTAACATCCAAATAATAAAACAACCAACACAAGTTTCCATTCGCCTCAGGTAGGTATGGGGTTGACATTAAATGGGTTTTTTCTGTGTGACAGGTGTGCTGATAAAGCCCTCATCTGGCTTCATGAATACCTCAAAGTACTTTTTTTCCTTTAGAAAATCTTAGTGTATGATTACTCAAACCTGTCTAAGAAGTCATAAATAAACGTATACATATATTTATATATAAATTAATACATGTAAGACAAGGCTGAAAAATCTCACAATTAAATGTTTATAAAGCCAATATTTTGAATACCTGGACTTCCCTGAAAGTCCAGGTTGTATGGTTATTGGGAGTTTTATCCCCCTTCTCTCCTAGGAAGAGCTCCATATAGTTGAGTGACAGTAACATCTGTGTTTCTCTGGGGAGCACATTTAATTGATTCTAATAATAATATATATCAAGGGTGGAGTGATATATATTGTGCTTGTTTCCAAGTACTTCTTAAATTATCAAATATTTCAAATCAGTATACAGCTGAACAGTAGTTAGCTTTTGTAACTATATGGCATTCTTGTTAGTCTGAATCTTTAAATTTCTACTTTGTATATCTTTCTGCATTGCTTTAAATATGGGTTTTATTTTAATGTGTGCCGATTTTTCTTAACACAAAAAGAATCCATGAGTGCAAAGCCCAACAAGGCCCTAGCTTGTCATCAGTGTTACTGACTGCCTCATTGTGAGGGAAGTAGTGTTCTCTTTTCTCTCAATTCAAGACACATATCGGTCTTCTAAGACTTCTCCACCAATGTGGCAGAGAAGAATGAGTTGCATACCAAAATATCTAGGAACAATCTGAAACGGCATGCCACAAGCATAAAAATAATTTGTAGTATCTTGCTTATTTTTTAAATTCGTAAGCATTCTGCATTCTAGTCTATAACCATGTTAGTTTTACGGTAAACATTAAGAGCTTTTTCCTCAGAATCTATAAATCACAGTGGATACTGCATGAATGTGCCCCACATTTGTGTCCCAGCCTTTTGAACACTGCTATACTTCTGGTACTAAAAGACCTCAGTAAAATGTATGGACTGTATATCAATTTTTATTTTAAGGGACACAGACCTGTAGCTAATTGCATGACCTAGGATCACCAGTGCTACTAACATTTAATTGTCTGACACAAATGCCTATCCCTTTTTCTGTTTCTTTTTTTTTTTTTTTGACAGAATCTTGCTACCCCTTCAGCCACTTGAGTAGCTACAGGTATGTGCCAGCACACCCGGCTGATTTTTCTATTTTTTGTAGGGACAGAGTTTCATAATGTTGCCCGGACTGGTCTCAAACTCCTGGGCTCAAGCAATCCACCTGCCTCAGCCTCTCAAAGTGCTGTACAAAGAATAATATAGACATTAATTCCTTGCAAATACTGCAGTTTGAGTTAATTTCAAAATTATAGGCAAGAGACACTGCACCCAGTCCTTATTCCTTTTTATACGAGAGAAGATCTAAAACAACTTCCCTCAGAGTAAATCCTTTTTTGAAATGCCTTTCATATTATAAAATGGAATTTTATCATGGAATTACTCCAGCAAAGAATTCCAAAGACCAAGCTGAACATTTTTTTTTTTTTTTTGTGAAAAACTTACGATATCAACTCATGTTTGGTATGATAGATTTTAAAGGGCTAAGATATAGAGAATCACATTCCTTTCCAGGAATTACTTTTGTTTTTATGTCCTTCTGGACTCTAGAATATAAATCTACTCCTAGAACATCACATTCCTTCTTTCATTTCTTCTTCCCTCTTCCTTTCTTTTCTTATTTGTCTAGCAGAGATAAACTATAAAATTCTACCGCTAGGCAATTCCAATCTGAATTTCTTTTTTCTTAATTTAATGCTTCAAATTGTCTGAAGTGGGTTAGTATCTTTTTCTTCTATAAGCTTAAAATCATGTATTAAAAGTTTACTTAAAGGAAGAGATTCCTACACCAATAAAGAAGCAGCAGAGGGTAAGTTTGTCACATATTTATATCTGTTAATACATGTATCCAGGTCTCCCCACTTATAAAATCAAGAATAATGTACACATAAATTCCTTGCAAATCCCACAGTTTGAGTTAATTTCAAAATATTGAGTTGGTTATTTTCACATTCCAGAGCTCCTGGTCTCCTTTCTGGTTGAATCATGCAGCTAAAATACCTCAGGCAATGAGACGTCAAATTCAGTAGCACAGTTTTTCAGACAAAAAACAAGACTAATTCCTGAGGACCATGACAGCATGCTGAAAATATGCAAGCAAGGAGCCTACACCTTCCTCCAAATACAAAGCAAGCATAAACACAAAGTGTGATGCCCTCACCTGGGTCAGGTGGCACACAGGCACAGGAAAAGAGAGTGTTGTAGCCCACTTTGAAGTTGGAGTTGATGGGGTAGTAATCTGCAAGCTTGATCATCTTCTTGAAAGCATCATAGATAAAGATGAAGCTAATCAGAGAAGAAAAGCCCTCCTCCGTGAAACGTGTGAAGTATTGAACCAAGAAGCTGGCATCAGTGGCCACCAAAATGAGACACAGGAAGGCGGACCACAGGCCAATCCAAAGGCGAAACTCCAAATAGTCAAAATTATTGTCCCTGGAAAAAAGAAAGAAAGGTGTTTAGATCCCTCCTCCTTGGAACACAAAGAATAATATAAAACTACCAAATGTCTACAGAAAGATTGACAAAAATACAAGATCACCTTTAGCCACTAAATGTGAAACTCTATTTCAGCCAGAAAGCACTAAGTTTAAGAATTTAGTCTAATGATACAATTTCAAAACAATAAAAATTTGAGGAAAACACATTCAGAGTAGTTATATCATTAATATGTGAAAACCTTATTATTTTTCTCATTCAAAAAATATGGTCCCTACCTTCCTAGAGTTTATAGAGTAAATAATTTGCAAACCTAACACTGGTACTTAGTATGTGCTCAATAAATGTTTGTATGAGCTTTATGGGTTCATAAAGACACTAAGATCAATATGTTTTCTGTCCCTATGTCATCACAGTCTACTGAGGGAAACAAATCGATAAATGTATCACACTATAAAATAGTAAGTGATAATGTTACAGAAGAAGGAGTAACTAATTCTGGTTGGAAGGAAAGAGGAAGTTGCAGAAAAAATTCAAGGTGTTCAGGGATAAGTAGTAGAAACTTTCTGGACAGACCAGAGAGAGCAAGGCCAGGAAGAGGAAAAAGTAGTTAAAAAGATAACATGGCACAAGATGGTCTGTACTGCTCACTGTGTGTGGACAGACTGCCACCAACATGAGGTGGAATTAGAAATATGAGCTGTCATCAGATCAAGAAAGGCTATCTTGCCATGCTACTGCCAGACCCTTCCACGTCTTATGGAGCTTATGAAGTCTGCCCATAGATCTGATATTCTTCTGCTGAAGCTGGGTGTGAAGCATCTTGCGACCAACATCCTTCTGTGTTTGTCCCACAGCAGACTTAGAATAGGCTACTTCTATCTAAGGAGATCACCGTCTTTTGAGGCCTTTCCCATTTCTTACAACTGAATTATTAATAGTTCAAGATTCACAACTCTGAAAGGATGGGTCAAGTGTTAATGTCTTACCATTTTATACTGATTCCTTTAAAAGTATGTGGAGAGTGCTTTATAATGATTTCTTAAACTCAATTTATTTGTGATGAAAAAGCGGGTAGTAGTATGTATTACTTGCATGAGAATAAGAAAAAAGTCAAGGATTGTGCATGCTGGACACTCTAGAACCTTGCTTTTAGACAATGAGTTTCTGATAACTGTTGATGATATATCTTAAAACTTTCCCATAGGCAATCAACTCTCCACCTTTATCAGCACCAACCCAATCTTACCCAACCCACAGGTAAGTTTTTGCCTGATACACACCCCCTCATTGATATCCTTACTGATATCTATACTTGCCTTACTGAAAGCCATTTTCCACACCACAGCCAAAATTATCATTTTTAATGAAAGTCAGACACCCCAGCTTAAAATCTTTCAATAGCTTCCCATTGCCCTTAGAATAAAATTCAAATTCTTTACCTAGCACAGTGTCTCGCACATAGAAAGTGCCCAATAAAGACTTGCAGGATGAATAAATGCATGTCTGTACTTAAGACTTGCCTGAGACAGTTACTGACACTGACCTATGAACTATATCTCATGCAACCAAGACATGACTGTTCCTGTGATAGCTAAAAATTATAGAATATTAGAATTCAAAGTTCTTTAGGTACTGTGATGATTAGTTTTATGTGCTGACCAGGCTACAAAGTGCCTAGACATTTGGTCAAACATTATTCTGGGTGTTTCTGTTAGGGTGTTTTTGGAGAAATAAACATACAAATTGGTGGGCTTTGAGTAAAGCAGATCACCCTCCATAGTATGTGGGGGGGGAACTCATCCAATCAGTTGCAGGCCTGAATAAAACAAAAAAGATTGACCTTCCCCAGGGCAGCAGAGAATTCTCCAGCAGACTGCCTTTGAACTTCTGCAACATCAGCTCTTCCTGGTTCTACAGCAGACAGCCTTCAGACTCAAACTGGAGCATTGGCTCCCCTGGGTCTCTAGCCTGCCAGCCTTCTCAGCCTCTATAATTGCATGAGCCAACTCTTTATAATAAATCTACACACACACTCACATTTTATGGGTTCTGTTTCTCTGGAGAACACTGGCTAATACAGACACCAATCTGTCAAATTACGTCTCATTTTATAGGTAAGGACACCAAGACCAATGGAAGTTAAATCATTTATCCAACATCAAGGTTTTAATGACAGAGCTTGACCAGAAGCCAAATCTCTTGATTCTCAGGTGTTCGTTTTAAAAATTATAGCATGGTTCCCCATCTGATTTGCATTTAGCTCTAGATAGGATGAATATTAAAAGTCATTGTCTTTTGTTTCTCTCTTCTTATCTAATCACGCAATTGAAATACATTACTGAAGAAGGAGATTATTAATACTGGGGTAAGTTATCTTCGATAGACTTTATGGGATCCTTCTGAAGATGACTTTTACTTTCCTTTGCAGTTTGCTTTATGTCCAGAACACCACTGCTTTAATCCTATGCATGCCTATGTGAGATAAGTAAACTATAGAAAAAATTGAGTTCTAGAAATTTCAGATAATTTACATTATCATACAATGAGTCAGTGTCAGAATAACAACTAAGAAACACAGTTTTGTTACTTCTGAGCCAACATACTTTTTCCCTAAAATAAAAATTTTAAACAATTACCTAGTTTTGCTACCCTAGCAAGAAGATGAAAGAGCAATCTTGATTTGTTTTAGGAATACTAGTAGTTGTTTATAGATTTAATGTTTACAGGATAGGATGAGAAACAAATCCATTAACTAGCTAATGGTTAGGAACAACATTACTTTGGGTACAAAGGAAAAGACACATGTATAAACTTAAACCTTAGAATCTAAACAATATACTAAACTAGCTGCTTTAAAAGACTTAAGCAATTCTAGAGTAGTTCAACAAGAATGACCCAAATAAAGTCAATAAAGCCAATGGCACTTCATTATGAAAGTGATATGTGTAGAGCATCAAGAAGAAAGAGGAATAAGAAATGAGAAAAATTTAAATAAGTTGATCATCAGTAATGACTGCAGTAAAATGGTATTATTACATCCAATAAATTCCCTTCGTGCCAAATTTAAATAGCAATTAAGTTTTAAAAAGCAACAGGAAATGATATTAGAGACCAAAGAAGAAATTATGGTGAATTAGAAGGAAAAAATAGATTCATATCGTTATGGCACCACTCAGTGTTCTAGATATTTCGAATCATAGTTTCTCAGTAGCATAAAACCAAGGATACAGATAAACCGAAGAAGTCATATCTGAAATATGCTACAGAAATTAATGTGCAGCCACTGACAAAGAAATATAAACTCCCTAAAAGAATACACCCAGTAATATCATGGAAGAATTTAAAATTTGAAGGCTTAAAAGTAAACTGTTTAAAGAATATAGGAAAAAAAATACTGAATGACCAAATGATAATAATACGAGTTAAAATTCAACCTTAATTGTGAAGTTTTTATATAGCTTAGAACACATTGCTGAAACATCTTTCAGATTCCTCACTCAAGTAAAAAGAAGGAATCTAATTATTATTGTGATAAAATGTGTAAAAACAATGCAAAACGGATTGCAGAATTTGGGAAATAAAACTACAAGTGTCCTTTGAAAAGCTGTGAGCTATTTTCTTCCTTCTATTACTGATTTTAAGAGATGGCAGCATATCATTCATATTCCTTTAAAATAATTCTCCAGTTTACAGGGCAAATATCAAAACCTCAGAAATAAATCCATTATTATACAGAGTTTGAGTCCAGTGAACCTACAAAGCAAGGATCTACCTATTCTTCAACAGTGGTAAAACATGTTGGGGAAAATCTAGGCAAGACAAAGTAAAATAGTTCTTACCTGAAGGACTTTTTCAGATCTCTTGCATGCTAAAGTCTAAAGTGAATTACCAAGAGGTGGGTATACGGTATACAGCACTTCCCAGACTTACTGGGACCACAGAAGTTTTTTTTCATGGAGCGTGGAATAAGACTAGTAATAGATGAAACACACTTTGGGAAATAGTGATCTATCCAAATATTTTGTATCTAGACAGAATATTATCACTGCAGGTGCTATTACACAAACAAATGATATAGCATTGTGATTAAAATAATGCTTGCCACATATTACTCAGTGATGGATTTAAAGCATGGCTTCTCCAATGTTTCTTGTTGATTTACAACTGTTATCAAATAAATCACTTGGAACTATGTTATGTTACCAATTATGATTAAAAAAAAGGAGAATGTGAAAGGAACTTGCTTAGTAAAAGGAAATAATCTGTATCTCACAATTACTTAAAACAAACTGGGATGCAAACATTTTCTGTAGATTAAGGCTCTGATCACATTTCATCCAATAAATCTTTCTGCAAAGTTTGTGCATGTTTGTTCCTGTTTATAGTACATCCTTGTTTAATCTTTCTACAAAGGCTTTCTTGTCTCACACAATGTTTCCTTAAACATATAAAAACTGTTTGACTCTTTCTATAAACTGACATGAATAAAATTCTTTCCAACGTTCTGAGAATTATGAGAAAGGATTTATAGTAATAATTACCTACAGAAAACTCACAATATTACTTAATATTTGGAACTTTTTACATTCTCAAAAGACTCCTGCTGATGTCCTCAACCCTGTTTTCAAAAAAACTGGTTTTAAATCTTCTTTCCCGCCTCCATCCTATGACTATTTTTGATAACACACACACTTTTAAAGGCTATATATGAGTCCGTTAAGTCCATGATGTACTATGAAGGTAATGACAATTCTAAAATTAAAATCCTAAAACTGTATAACAATGTAAGACTATGGGAATGCTGACAAGGAGTGCCAGCAAGGCATGACACATTCTTCAATCTACCTAAGGATTGAGATCTGCCAGTAAAGGCGATTCTCTCTTAGAGGTATCAATTACATTAGAAAGAGGGTAGAAGACCCAATCTGATTTTGAATCTACTTGTGTATTAATGTGGCCACTTGGATAATTCACTTAACTAATTTTTCCCCTTCTTAAAATGATCCATCAATTTCTAAAAGAAAATGCTGATATCATAATTATGATGCCCATTAGAAACGTCTAGTGATTCCTGAAGAGACTTGGACTCTGGAGTCAGAAAGCAAGAATTCATATCCCAGCCCCACTGATGACTTGTGATGTAATATTAGGCAATTTGCTTATTGTTCCTGTGCTTACTTTTTCATCTATAAATCAAGATGTGGTCCCTACCTCACAGGATTGCTGTAAGAATTAAATGAGTTAGTACATATATTAGGATAATACTTGGTACATGATCAACTCTCAATAAATGTTAGGTATTTATTCAGCTGAGTTTTGGAAGCTATCTTTAGTTAAGAACATGAAACTGGGGGTGAAGAGCAGTGGATTAAGTAAAGAGCATCCTGTCTCATTATTGAATGATGTGAACTTAATCAATTTAATTTCTCTAGTATGTTGGTCAGGATCATGGCAGGAAATAGAAGGCATTCTGAAGTAACAACAAATGGCAAGGCACTCAGGGACCATCAACAGCAGGAAGCCACTACTAACTTCAGGCTTGAAAAGGCCAAGGAAGGAATAGAGCTACCAGAGCCTGGTGAGGGCTAGAGTCAAGGTGGATAAGCCACTTGACAGGGGCTGAAGTCCTCAGGGATAAGCACTGCCAGAATGCTGTGCTAAAACAAAGATGGTGAGCTGGGGAGCTGGGGAAAGGCAGACATACTCAGACCTCTCTCTCTCTCTCTTCCTGTTCTGTTGGTGCTCCCCATTAGCCAAACCCAAGAGGAAGCCAGAAGGCAAAGGGGCATGGGTGCTGCTGTCCACAGGCATCAGCCCCTAGAGCATAGGGCAGGACACAGGAAAGAGAAGAAGTGGGAAGGGAGCAAGGACGCACACAACGTAACAGTCTCAGTCGAATCACACCTGAACAAGTGGTGACTACCTAATTGCTAAGACCCTTTCACCTCTCACATCTGAACATTCCAGTATTCTGAGTGATTTTTAGATCTGCCTAATCACTATTCTATGCTCTATCTAGCCTATAAAGGTTCTACAATTAAGCAATTCTAATTTGCAATTAAATATGTATGTACATACTTGCTGAAATTAAATAGAAGCCTCTCAAAAACTAGGACAGGTCCAGTGCTGCTCAGAATAGTGAGTGGTTGACCAGCAAAAAGGCAAAAGATGGCTCCAGAGACAGCAGTGCCTAGGAAACTCTCCAACACGCCCTAAAATAAAGAAAATATAAAATGTTAAATGAAACACGTCTTTTTTCTTTTCATTTGTGATGTCACTAGGCAAACAAAGCCACGTGAATATACTATTAGGAGGGTCTTAACATATAAAGAATGAAGAACAAAGGCTCTTACCAATATGCATATTGCCACCATTTATTTCACCTTACATACAATTTAGTCATTGTTCCCTACTCCAAGGGTCGACCTGCTCTAAAGCACGATAATTACTATGACGGCTGGTGTATAGGAGGCAAAAGGTGGCTCTGATCCTTACTAAAATACTAACTGAAGCTTCTACACAAAAAGTCAAATGGTTAGAAGTGACTTGGTATTTTTGGTGGCATTTTCCTCTTTGTGGTTCCCTTCAGTGTTTTAGCCTGATTTCGCCTTGCACATAGTAGGCACTTATAAGTAGCTATCTTTTATGCACAAAAGCTACTTTTTTTTCCCTAGATAAACACCTTTGAAGTAGAGAGGGGCACAAAGGGGACCAAAAAAGTGATCTTTCCTCCATTCTGCAACTTCTAAAACACCAATTTCAAAAGACATTCTCATTACATTTTCAGTGTCCAATGTAAACTTATATAAAAGCTTCAATTAACTATTTCTAGAGAAAATATATGTGCTGGAACATAAACAGGTAGTCTTTTATGGCCACATTTCCTTTTAGTTACATCTCTGGAAATCAACCCATTATTTTCCTTTAGCATAATAAAAACAAAGGATGTCAACAAGGATCATCAATGATGTCAACAAGGATCACTGACTTACAAAACTGTCCTAACTTTCCTAATCACATCACTCCGGACCAATGCTTTCAAGGATGACAAACTAGCCTGTTTCCTGTATTTTTCATTATTTCAAACTTTAGTTATCAGTTTAGTCAGTAGTTAGGTTGGTGCAAAAGTAATTGTGGTTTTTGCCATTAAAGTAATTAAAGTAATGGCAAAAACTACACGATTACTTTTGTACCAACCTATAGACAAGCATATGTGTATTTGTAGGAAGGTTCTTTTGTAGACATAAAATAATATTTTACGAAGACATGATTTTTAAACATAAAAAGATGACAGAAACCCTTTATTCAATACATGAAGCTATAAATCTGAACATTAAAATTTGCAAAATAAAACATTTTCAAATGAGTAAAGAAATTCTATAGCTTTAAAGGACACAATAATATACTCAGTGGTAGACAAAACAGTGGAGCAAAATCATGTGATCTCTTGGTATAGGAAGAGTTCTCTCTTCAATTAAACAATAAATTACCTGTTCTTAGAAGTATGATTTATGTCACAAAAAATAAGCCTTTTAATTGAAACCACCCCCTGACTGGAGCAGAGTGGATTTCTGGGGAATCTGCAGCGCCCCTCAGCCATTTCCTGTGACCCTCAACCCCTGAGTTAACCTATCCATCTGTCAACCTCACTAGGCCACCTCTTACCACTGTCCCAAAAGTTCTCCAGCAACTTCTCATTCACTTATCATTTTTAAAGAAAATACAATATACGTAAAATGATTATGAAGAAATTGTTTTTCAAATCAACTTACAAAACTTAAACACAGTAAGTTCCACTCAAAAGCTTAGGAGACCATTGTCACAATAATTACTCAAAATATTTCTTATGCTACTTCAGAGACAGCAATATTCTCCACAGACTGACACTAGCAGTACCACATGCTCCTCTTTTAAGGGTAGAATTCAATTCAGAAAACAAATGAAAGTCCTTTAGAGCAGCACTAGACAATAATAGAGTTGGGATGACGGTGGATAAAAAACAAGAGGTGACAATTAAGTAGTAAGACTGGTTTCTCTCATGGCAAATACACACACTCTGAAAAAATCCAGAACAAGTCCAGTTCATGCAGAAGTCTAGGTTTGAAGCCTGGCAGGAAGGTCTCATAAGGACTTCCATTTACATGGATGTAGGTCCAGCACATGGCTGAAGGGTGCCATCTCATTATTTATAGCCATTCCGCAGAGAGACTATCTTGCTCATTCTTCCTCACAGGGACAGAAACCAGAATAACAAGAAAGGGCAGCAGAACCAAGATGTATTTATGCAGAGAAGACAGAAAAGTTTCTCCTAGACCAACAAATAGCATTTACCTTGATTTCTTAAACATTTAGACATTGAGATTCAGGGGAGTTAAATGATATGAACAAATTCACATTCAATGTGACATAAGTCTTTGGGTCTTTAGTGTATGTACTTGCCCAACCAGACTTCACCCCTCGTAAGGATAAAAGGTGTACCATAGGCTGGGGTTTCAACCCTTGTGCATAGACAGTGGGCTTTCTACGTCTTTATAATTTATCTTTCTTTTTTTACAACTTACACCAGTGTGTGCATAAGATGAAAAGTAGAAACTTGAATGCTTCCTGTGGCAGAACAAGCTATGCTCTGGGTGCATGTGACAGGCAGATACACTACAACATTCTTTATCAAGCAAGGAGTGATATTTCTTATCATTGCTATGGGATCAAGACAGCACTGACTGAATGTAAGGGAGAATATAAAGGGGAAAGGAGCAATTCAAAAGGAGAGATTTTTGCATTCTCTACTTGATTTGACACAGCTACTAATCTCGGGGAGGATAAGAACAGGGTCTTCTGGCATCATCCATGTTTCTCTTTCTCTCATCATGCTATCCACCATCTCTACATGTGGTCTGTAGGCACTCAGCAAATGCTAAAGGAACGAAGAAGCAAGGCACAAATCATACTCCAGGTTCCACCTATCAAAGGTCAACAGGCGTTGTTGCTCATTCAGTAAAGATAACAACCAATTTCTTCCAGAAAACCACTTTAATTTATGGAAACCATGCAACTGTTAAAAGGCAGATTATTTTTATTTCAGTACTTGATCCTTTGGTAAGTACTACAGTTTCCATTCTGTTGCTGACAATCTTGAAACAGAGACAGGTGATTGATTATACACACTGCACTGGAAACTTGCTTAAATTTAGAGATGTTTCCAGTATTTCTGAGAAAAGAACTATTTGACATTTTCCTCTTCACAATACAGAAATTTAAAAAACAGTATCAATTAATAACTCTAGTTTAACTGTAACTAAAGTTTAAAGCAATTTATAAGGTGAACTATCAGAAATCTCTTTGCTGATTTATTATATTCAGTGTTCGCTGAGACAAAAAGGAAAACAATGTGTGGATATGTGTATTTTTAAAAGCCATAACTCATAAAGGTATTTCTACACCTGATTTCTCAGAGGAACAAATTTCCTAGCAATTTATGAGGCTGCGGACAGTTGAACTCTGAGGTGTGGAGCCACAGGATGCCACAAAGTGCTCCAGTCCATTTTGGTTGGGCTTTCATTCTATTCCACTTCTGATCATGTGACACCACTGTAGAAGAGTAGAAAGAGCAAACAACTGGCAGTCAGAAATCTGCAGTCGAGGCTCCGTTCTGCCAAAGAGAGCTGATGGTCTTAGAAATGTGACTTCACCTCAGTCAATTTCAGTATTTTTATGGAGAGGAAAAATTGAGATACTAGGGTAGAGCACTGGACTCCGGAGTCAGACAATCCCAGATTGACATCTATACCATATTATTTCCTAGACCAATGACTTTACGCAAGTTATTTAACTTACCTATGCTTCCTGGGGTTAGTATGCGTGTTAGATAGATAATGTATGTAAGGTGCTTAGCATAGTCTCTGACTGATAAAATGATACATGGCAACAATACGTGTACTGTATGTATTTAAATATTAGATGACGGCCAGGCGTGGTGGCTCACACCTGTAATTCCAGCACTTTGGGAGGCTGAGATCAATCTACCTGAGGTCAGGAGTTCGAGACCAGCCTGGCCAACATGGAGAAACTCTGCTTCTACTAAAAACACAAAAATTAGCCGGGCATGGTGGTGCACGCCTGCAGTCCCAGCTACTCAGGAGGCTGAGGCAGGAGAATTCCTTGAACCCAGGAGGCAGAGGTTGCAGTGAGCTCAGATCACGCTACTCCACTCCAGACTGGGTGACAGTCTCAAAAAAAAAAAGAGGAGGTTGGACTGGATAGTCTGTAAGGTCTCTTCCAGGTGGCTCAGCACAAAGAGCCTGTCGTGGAGTCAGAGACATCTGAATTTAAATCTCAGTTCTACCAGTGACCAACTGGGTAACCTTTCTAAATCCTACTTCTCTTCTGTAAAATCAATAGCTACTTCACAGGATAATTATTTGGATAAAATGAAAGAATAATATGTAAAGAGCTAAGAACAGAGCCTCGTATAAAGCAGAGATACAATCTAATGTTGATTTCTTTTCCTTGGCTGCTTTTCATCACCTTCTTTTCAGCCTCTCTCTATTATTTCTTTTTCCTTTAAGAGACGAAGCAGATAAAAAGAAATGATATGAAAAGATAAAATTAGTCTTCAGAAGAAACAGGTAAAAAAAAAAGCCTCTTTAGGTCTACAGTATTTCCCAGAGCAAATTTTCAATCAACAGAAATCTTAAGTGGCAACACTATGGCCATTGAGAGCCATTTTACATTCCTTTGCATCACACACAAGTCAATGATAATAAACAAAATAGCTTGTTTTACTTGACAGCAGTGAAGTCAAAATCGATATCCAAAAACATTTGTGAATATTTTTCAGCTTGTATTAGGGTACAAAATTAAACCAAGGATGGCCTGTGTTTTTTAAAAGTCAAGAAATTAGGACAAGTCCCAGAATAGTAAAACATATTTTTTACTAAAAGAAATTAGACCATAGGAGCAAGATTCTAAAAAAAATTAAAAGCCAACCACAATTTGTAATACCAGCATTTTATGTCTTTGAGCAACTTGGGACAAGGGCTGCCAAGGCCACCATTACCTGTCATGGCTAATGCAAAGCAAGCACATTCAAGATGATAAAACATTAAATATTAAAAATCTATGCTGTCAACTTTGACTTTATTGCAATTTGGTTTCTTCATGTAACACTAAAAAGTGACTTTTGTTGTTTTATGTCCTTTTTATTAAGGACTTATTATTTTGATTAATAATTGTAACCCTGTTTAGGGAGGCTGAGTGACAAAAACAGAAGGGGAAAAAAGGCTAAGGAGAAAAGTGGTAGAACAGCCTAGGAAAACAAAAAATTTTCTCTTTTTTTTGACAATTTCCCACCCAGTAAGTATGGAAAATAAAGGTGGCATCACAAGATAAAGCATTTACCAACATTACTGTTGTGTTTCAGGCTTTAGAAATTTTTTGTTTATAACAGTAAAAAGAAATGCCAGTCCTTGTGGTGGTATTCATAAGGAACTCTGCAGCATACTGAATAATAAATTAGAAAATTTAATTTTTCTAGATAAGCCTTTGAAGCTAAAGTTTAGTCAAGAATTATGAAGTAGCCCAATGCCACTGGAAATAAGTAGTCAGAGAGGAATTACCTATCTGAGTTTTGATGTCAGGTCACCAGCATAAGCCAAACCACATGATCAAAAATAAGTGGAGAAATGATTCAAGTATCTAAAGCAAATTTGGGTCACATGGGAGTCATCTCAGAAGATTTTTTTAATACAAAAAATACTGATTCTTTATTTCCACCCTAAACAATTAAATCAGAACCAATGAAGATAATGCCTAGGGATTTGGTATTTTTTTAAGTTCCCCAAGTGATTCCCATGTGCCCCAAATGTGAGATGTACCTCCCCTTCTCCTTCAGAATAGCAGTAACGATTGGTCACACAGACCATTCATCTACACTAGGGAAGGAGACTGGATATGCAACCTTCATTTTTTATTTCCCCTGTGTAGCTGCAGCCAATAAATCAGTGATTTCTGTCCTGACAGATCACAGCTGCCAAATCCTTATTGCCATCCACTCTGCCTAAACTACTTTGTCGTCATAAGCAGGATTTCTGTTTACAATGCCAGCAGGAAATGATAAAAAGGCAAGACTTGAAAGACGAATTATCTCCCTGCTTGAAGAAAAGTACAAGCCAAAAATCTTACCAACAGTTCCAAGTCTAATAGACTGGATGAGCAAGACATGGAGGGCTTTCTAATATTTTTTGTTTGTTTGAAGAGCTGTGAATATGTATCTAGATCATCGGAAACATTAGGCCCGTATAACCTTACACAAAAACCAATTCCAGATGGATAAAAAATTTCAATGAAAACAGAAAAGAACTAAAATATGTGGGTAAATATTTCTTTAATCTTGGGGTAGGGAAAGCCTTTCTAAATATATGATGAAAAGAAGAAACTATTAAAAAACTGACAATTTTAGCTACATAAAAATTAAGATCTATACAGGAAAAGAAATCATAAATAAGGTTAAAAGACATGGCAGCTCTAAGAAAAATACAGTTTGTAATATTTCTCACAAGCAAAGAGAAAATATCCTTATTATACAAAGAGTTCTCATAAGGCAATGAAAAAAACCCTAAATGCTCCAAAAGGAAAATATACCAATGATACAAGTATAAAGAGTATAGACAATCAATAAAAATGCGAAAGGAGATTCACCCTCACTAAGTAATCAAAGAAATTAGAATTAAATAAAAATGAACCATTATTTTTCAACCCACAGAATGACAAAAATGAAAATATGGGACAAAATTCTGTTTTCACAAGGGTATAAGAAAGTGGACATCCTTGTCTGTTATTGGTAGACGTATGAACTGGTATAGCCTTCTGTAGTGTATTTGAAACAAATATCAAAAAATAAAATGAGAATATCCTGCAATCATTCTGCTAGAAATTTGCCCTAGGAAGGTAATCTCAATAATAAACATGTAGTTAATCACCTACATTTTTTTTGTTTATTAAAAAACAGGAAAAACTAAAAGTCCACTAAGAGGGGCTCTGTTATAGTAAATTATAGCACATGCATCATGTGTATAAATATATGTAGTCATTAAAAATGATGTTAAATATTCATACTGAAGTGGAAAGACATCCATGAAATACTAAAATTATGTAACAGCATGTATAGGATTTTATTTATATAAAATCCTATGTATAGGATTTTATTTATATAAAATCCTATGTATAGGATTTTATTTATATAAAATCCTATATATCAATCTATCTGTATACACATGAACTTTAAGATATATGGGAAAATGCTCATGACAATGTTAATAATGATTAATTTATTTATATAAAGTCCTATATATCAATCTATCTGCATACACATGAATTTTAAGATGTATGGGAAAATGTTCACAACAATGTTAATGATTAATTCTGGTTGACGGGTTTCAGGGCAAAATTACCTTCTACATATTTTGGGGGGATTTTTGGAATTTTCTACAATATATAATTATATCTTATTCTCAAAACAGTTGCAGACCAAACACAAAATAAGAATTAGAATTTAGCATCAGTTGAGACTCCCCACATTCCTGCCTAAATCACTATCATTTTCTGATCACCAAGAAAATAGGGTGGCAAAGGTCTTTCAAATAAAAAACCCACCAAATACACATTACTTAACCTCAATCAAACAGGATTTAATTTACAACTTGCCCATGAAGCAAAGCACATTATTTGAAGTTCCTTTAAAGAAGGAATAGCTAATAAATTTTAGAGGCAACCAGGTAATGCAGAATCCTTATTTTGTTGCTAAATAGGTCTATTTATTTTTACCTACCAAAATTGTGTCATTCCAACAGATTATCTCTACCTAACTTTGAAACTGGAATATGTTGATAGTGTAGACTAACGTCACCTTATATTTTCACTTCAAGGAGGAAATGCATTTTGGTGCCAAAGGACAACACTCAGCTAAATTGAAATTCTTGTACAATTCTCAATATAGTAAAGCAATTACCAATTTGCTTTAATCTTGCTGTTATAAATTACACATAATAGGCTTTTTAAAGATTCGTCTATCTTATCAAGGAACATCACATGTGAATAAGAAATGATATAGTTCCAACTTAAGCAGGTTGATTAAATATTCTCAGCACAGCTTTATGTTAAAATAAAGTCTCAAATTTGGAGATGCCAACTATAAATGTTCCTTATTATGAGACAAGTTCCCTTAAAATGTGCTCTGTTAAGCTCCATAAATATCACAAAATTCACAGAATCTAAAAATCTTACTGTATTCTTTTGCTAAAAGGTTTGTGAAAATAGGATTATATTTACTCCTGGAAAAAAATTAAAATTACTTTCTTCACTCAGTCTTCACTCTAGACTGTGCTTATTCATTCACAATCAACGATGTAGTTTTAAATTAAAAGACTTTCTGTATTTCATAACACTAAAAGGAACAATTTTTTAAATAAGACTTGTCACAAGGTATCAAAAATTATTCCTTACATAAGTATCTTGCCCATAGACTAAGTAATCCATAAATATTTGTTGATTTAATTTGCATTAAGGTTCCATTCAGACAGTACTTTGAATGAAAAACCAATGGTAGTAATACATTCTACTGAAATATATTTATACACTGACATTTAACAATGTAATTATAAGTAGCTAAATGAATTGAGCAGTATACTTGTTTGGCAACCAAGAGTATAAATGAATTGGCCCATCCATATGAATGGGTTCCGCATCAGGGGATTCAACCAACTCCAGATCAAAAATAGTCAGGAAAAACTAAAAATAAAACATAACAATATAACAATAAATGCTAATACAAAATTTAAAATATAGTATAACATATTTCATAGTATTTGCATTGTATTAGGCATTATAAGTAACCTAGAGATAATTTAAAGTATATGGATGTGCAAAGGTACTACACAAATAGTACCCCATTTTGTAAAAGAGATTTGCACATCGATGAATTTTGGTATCCATGGGAAGAAAGGGGGTCCTGGAACCAATCCTCTGCTGATAGCGAGGAATGACTGCAACAATGCAGTGAGTTGGCACACATGGTTACAGAGAGTTTAGTTGTGAAGGGGACATGTTTTTTAGGATGGTAAGGCTGAAAAGTCTTTGTTTACCTGACAATATGGCAAGGACACCAAAGCATTACTGTGGGACTTACTATAAGAAAAGGAAAATAAGAGTGTTGCACAATTCTCGGACTTCAGAAAGCTTATGTTCGAGTCCTCCATTGCTGAACTATAAAAAAGGGAAACAGTCACAAGTCAGGGTTGCATCTGAGATGAATGTAAGATCAACTCTTGGCTGAGTGGTTCAGTTATTCCAAGAAGCCCCAGCTAAAGTTTACTGCTGACATTTAACAAGAAATTTGTGAACACCCATTCTGTAAGTCCCAGAGTTCTCTCAGAGCAGCATAACGGGCAAAATGTGTACGCCAAACTAGTGAATTCATGCAATCATCTATGTCAGCATTATAATTGTATGATTGTACTTAGAGTCACTGTAGCCTCAACTCTTCTATTTTGAACATAATTTCATGGGAAATAATCTACATAGCTCCCAAAATAATCTGCTTCTAATTATATATGCATATATATATGCTCTAAGATAAATGCTTCAAGCAGGCAAGACCTTCTGAACAGAAGTTGGCAGAAGAGTTTGCTTAGACAACAGCCATGCAGTGACTCATCTGTGTTTTCACAACACGTTTCTACCCAGCACCCATGTCTATTTGTAGCCTGACAATAAAGGCCCTATGTGAACCATCTCTGAGCTGTCTGCCTTTAAAAGCAAGGACACTGTTCTCATTTGACTCATTTGAGCTGCCTGTGCTTTTGAGAATAACCCACTGCCACATTTATGAAGGCATGTGACATAACTGCAGACTATTTCAGGCTCTGCCAATGCTTTTCTGCTTAGTCTTGGTCTACTGTTTAGAAAAGCAAGTGAAGCCAGAGGACTTCATCCCCTAAATAAGCCCACTACACCCCACTACTGGTATCTCTTGGGTGTAACTGTAAAAGACTGTTTTCATCAACACCCTACACTATAACTGGGATTCAAAATTGGAATTCCTGTCTATTTTCCTCATCTATCTTTATCTCCAGCACTTAAAACAGTGTCAAACACATAGTAGACACTCCATAAATATTTGCAATGAATGAATCAACTTCTGCCATAGACTTGTAAAATGACCTGGGCCTTAGCACCAAATCCATAACATATTTTCTTATCCTGGTCCCAGGTCAAGAAGACTTCTCCTGCCAGAAAATCAAAAATTTTGTGTGGTAAAGTACACACCCTTTCAATCAAGAGATTATCTTCCACATACGAAATCACCTTACCCCCTAGTCCTTAAAATAGATAAAATTATTAATATTTGTTAAGTTTCAGTTCAACGAATTTAAATTAATAGTCATTAATTTTCTATCCCTCTTTTTCAGTGTTTTTGCCACTTACTGTGACTTCTAGATGTATCAAATTGTAGTTTAGGAGAAAGACATTACCAATATGTTTCTTAAAGGAAAAAAGCTTCAGAAGAGAGTGAAAACTATATTCTTCAGTATTTTCAAACAATCCACCCACAGTTTCAGTGAAATTATCAATGGATGTTACAAAATCTATTAATAAAATAATCAAATTACATCTGAAAAATTTCCCCATACATTTGAAAGTCAACTCCTAGGAGTCACATCCAGCAAACGGTTATTTTAGTGGACTACTTAACATCCTGAAGCACTGAAAGTATTTACGTTTCTCCTGAAATGTTTAGAACACAGAAAATAGCTAATTCCACCAGCAAGGCCTTTCCCAGGTCATACATCACAGAGGAGAAAAATACCGATTAACTATGTATGTTACATAATAGAGTCCTCTACTTTCCCAAAACTTACTCATATGGAAGTTCATCCATCTAGGAGGGATCAAAACAGATCTGAACAGATTTCTTCTCTACAGTTAGATGCAACATTATAAAGTCAAGTCTTATGAGGTTGCAAAGAATTACAATTCAATTCAAAAAAGTCAATAAACTAATACACATAGGCAATATTGCAATGTCCCCATCTCAATGAGGATGTCCACCAAAAAATGTTTAAAAATTATCTGCACAACACAAGAAAGTCTCTATACATTCTGACAGACTGACAGACGGAAGACAGTTTTGTTCTTACCACCCTCTCAAAATCACAGCTTTCTTCTATTTTCTTAACATGTGGTTGCCTGTATTAACTTCTTCAAGCTGGCCGTAGGGTGTTCCCCCAGTGCCATCTTCTCCATTTTTTTTTCTTGAACGATCTGTTTTAGTTATCCTTATGCTGTCATTTAGATGAAGAATAGCTGTGCAACTTTGATATAGATCAACTTTTATAAAAATTCTATTACTGACATCACTCCTACAATTTAATGTATTCATTTTTGTCTTACAAATGAGAGGAAAGGAGACAAACACGCTCTGTGTATTTCATCTCTATGTCCCATTAGAGTTGGTTCTTATAACCCATGCTGCAGATCTCTCACTGGTAACACAGAGATATGTGTTCTTTGACCAGCACGATGTTATTTTCTAAAATGTTAATCAGTTGCCAATATTTAAAAATCGCTGGTTTCACTAAGAATTAGAATTTTCAGCCTCTCTTTGAAGATCAGAGAATGAAGCAATACTGGGTACACATTCACATGGGAAAAAGCAAAGCTGAGTGGCAACTGCTTCTTTCTGATGGAGCATGAACTCTCAGAAGTCATCACAGTCTCCTCACTGTGAGAAAGTCCAAGTTAGCTATGTGAAGAAGTCGTGAGGAGAGTATCCAGACCCCAGATATTCTGGACATCCTAGCTTAGGCACCAACACATGAGTAAAGAAGCTGCTGCATGACCTCAACCTCTGCTGCCATCTGACTGCAACTGGATGAGGGACCAAAGAGAGAACTACTCAGCTGAGCCAACTCACCATCCAAACCATGAAAGACAGTCATCAAATGGTTGTTTCAAGCCTCTAAGTTTTGGGGTAACATGCTATGAAGTGCTAGATAAGAACTAAAAGATAAAACTGCACTTGACAAACTAAAATACAATTGTATAATTTCTCCCTTTTTACTTAGGTCAACACAGATGTTATAATCTCCATAGTATTTTTGTATTTAGACAAAGATCTAAAATATGCATGTGCCCAGGAAAGAAAGCCAAAGTAGAAAAAAAGCAATCCTATGGAATCAGCTGCATTTTTTAAAAAATAAGCTGGCTGGCATCACTTAGAATACCACATATATTATACAATACTATACAGTAAAGTGGAAGAAAAAGTATGAAAAGGGCTTCAATCTGGTCCTTTTCATAGGAATATAACTTCATTCACTACTTTGTATTCATCACTTAGCACACTACCTTTTTTCAAATGATTGGATCAACTAAAAGTAATTTTGGACAAATTTTTCTGTTTGGTGGAGGGAACCAAAAACATCTTTTCTTTAGCTATTATTGTTGCAAAGGAAAGGTAATGCTATCTGCGAAGTAACCAACTAATTGTGGTTACAATTAATCATAGAAAATAAGTCAAGCCAGAGTTGTTACAGCGTAACAAGAATCAGGTCCACCTACAGGAGATGTAACTGTTAGCTTGTATTCATTAAAACCAAATTTTACTGGTAAACATGCAAACCCAACTTTGAGCAAATCACTCAATGGTTCCATGCTATTTGCTCATGTGTAAAATTAAGCTAATCATACATTCCTGAAGAAAGTGTAATCATCAAGTTTAACAGAATATGTTTCACATAGTCAAAGTAGTAGAAGATCTAAACCTTGTGCACTGTACAAAATTAAAGCAGTTGATATGCTTTTGCCCAAATAGAATTGTATATCCTCATTTCCTTCCCTTCCTTTCCCCACTTGTGACTCAAGCCAGATTTCATCGAGCTATTTTTATAATTACTAAAATGCTGGAAATACAGCAGCAGGCCAGAAGCAAAGTAAAATGCAGCATCCAGCAAAAGAAAGAAAATCACGCTGAGTAACTGAAAGGCCATCTGCTTCTAACGGAGCTGTAGGGGTGAGGAAGGCAATCTGGGCTGTACTATTTGTGTCCTCCTCAAAACCATACCCACCTGCATGTTGTCAGTGGCATCCCCAAGCAGTCCTCCAAAAGTGATAGCATTAGTTACAGTTGCCAGATAAATGAAGAGAATTGCCGAAAGAGCTTGAATATTTAAAGCATCATAAAAATCACTGGCAAAAAATGGCGCTTTCCTCTTTATGTCTTTAATTAGTCCACCACAGAACCTGGGCAGAGAGAATGCAAACATCCACTAAATGTAAAGTAAATTACCATCAAATTAATCAAGAAGTAACTCATTAAATCAAACATAACATATTTAAAATGCTTGAATCAGTGACAAGATACTACTTAACCACTTATGATGAAACCAGAAAACTATAAAGGAATAAATTTTCTTCTATCTCTTTCTTTTTGGGTCACCAAATTAGGTGTCACATTTCCTGAAGACCAGCCAGTTGGTCTTTAGAAAAGAGTGAACTGTGTAAATACATTAACATTTTTCATTGCCTAGAGAAAAAAGTCCAAATATGTGAGCAGATCATATAAAGGCCCTTCATCATCTTGCCATAGTACCCTTTCCACTCTCATTCATTCATTCACTCACTCATTTATTCATCCATTCTTTCATCCTCAATAAATGCCGTTAAGCACTTGAAATATGCCCACACTCTGGCACTCTTCTGAGTGCTGAGGACACAACAGTGAACAACATGTGTCAAAAAAACTCTGCTTTCATGGAGTTTACTCTGGGGACCAAAAGGAGGCAGACAATAAATGAATAAATGCAACACATAGTGATAAAAATCAAGAGAAAAATTAAATGGGGAAGAGCATTATGTAGTACTGGAGAAAAGGTGGTTGAAATTTTAGACAGAGTGACCAGAAAAGGTCTCCAAGAAGGTGACTTTAGGTTAAGGACCTGAAGGAACTAAGGGAGGAAGCCATGCAGGTGTGTGATAGGAGGAAATGCAGCTGAGCCGCATGACATGTGTCAGCAGGTCAGTTGAGTGACTTGCACATCAGTCTACTCACCCTGCCAACCAAACCTCAAACCTCAGTCTTCCCCAGGGTTTCTGCCTAGAATGCCCTATTCCAAAGCTCAACAGCTCTCTGAAGCCTTGACCTTGCACTTATAGTTCATATTTCCACTCTTGGCTATCGCACTTTATTAGGATTGTCCATCTATCTGTCTGCGTACCCACTGGACCTTAGCCGCACTCAGTGCCCTGCTTCAGTTTTCTTAGTATTCACAGGGCTGTGCATGGTACCAGGTATACTACAGACACTCAGTTTAGCAAAGGTGAAATATAAAAGAATGAAATATATTCTGATTAAATTAAAAATTAAATCCCAAAACTCCTATCTGTAGAAAAAAGAAAGGCTATTCCTAATGGAAATAATTTTCAGAAAACTATTCAAAGAAAGGTTAGGGGAGGAGAGGAGAGAAGATTTTATGTTCTCTATCCTTTGAGAATAAAGGAGAGGGGAATAATATCCTGTTAATTTGGGAGAGAAATCCAAGTGGGTCATCAGGAGAATGAAATAACTTCATTTCATTCAGATTCAATTGCATATTATAATGACATACCTTTTCATTTTCAAAAACCCTCCAGTGTTTTTAAAAAGTCATATCTTCATAAAATAAGTATCCCACTTAAAATCTTACTTAACACCCAATAAAAGGAAGAATCTAATGGGAGGGAAGGAAGAGTTATCATGGAAAGAAATTAGCTGAAGCAATTTAGGAAACCTGAATTCCCAACTGCAGGCTAAGGAGGCAGAACAGTGAGAACTCATTCCTGTATCATGTTACTCACTTTTAAATGCACATACAGGTGAGAAATGGAATTATGAAAGCCAAGAGGTTAAGGCTGGTACATCTGTCAGTCCTCCGCCAGCTCTCTGACCCTAACATGCCCTCAGTCATTCTCCCCTAGTTTCTCTGGCTTTGGTGCCAGCCCTACCACACACCAGACACTCTATTGCAGCCCACCCCACACACCCACCACACCCACATGGTCTGTCTCCCACCTCCTGTAGCACTTTCTTCAAACATTGCCATTCTCTGTAAGGCCTTCTCTGACCACTCTTATCTAAAATTGGAATACAATACTCCCATCCTCAAAGTCCCTACTTCTGCCTTAATTTTCCTCATAAAACCATCACCACATTTACTTATTCACTTATTGTTTATGTCTTCTCACTACAATACAAGATCCTTATGGGAATACAGTATCATTTAATTCACTGCTATATTCCCAGGGCCCGTGACAAATAGGTATACCGCAAATATTTGTTGACTGAACAAATGAACAAACTAGTGAATAATATGCTGATAGAAAGATGAAGAGGGAAATTTACGTTTAAGGAGAACCTCATCATGAATGGCAAAGGAAACTGTCAGTTACCGTCCAGTTCGCTGCAGTTCTTCACAATCCCCATGTCCTCCTCCTCCGTGTCCTCCATCATGGGGTGTATCCCCATTCATCTGAACATTCTCTCCACCTGAGTACATATTCTTTCTAAGCAAGACAACAGAGCCCAAGAGTATATTAGTTTATTTTATTCATTTGTTTCTTAGCTGTATCATGCTCTGGCTAATGGAGAGATGGAGTGAAAACTCTTAAGGTGAAAGATTGTTATTTCTTTCTGCTATCTAACAGACAATTCTTTTTTTTTTTTTTTTTTATACTTTAAGTTCTAGGGTACATGTGCATAACGTGCAGGTTTGTTACATATGTATACTTGTGCCATGTTGCTGTGCTGCACCCATCAACTTGTCAGACAGACAATTCTTTAAGTGTTACATTTAGAACCAATACAAATGACTGGATGAATAGGAAAGTTGAATGAACTGTGTGTGTGTGTGTGTGTGTATGTATGTGTGTGTGTGTGTGTGTGTGTGTGTGTGTGTGTATATATATATATTTTTTTTTTTGAGATGGAGTTTCGCTTTGTCGCCCAGGCTGGAGTGCAGTGGCGCGATCTCGGCTCACTGCAACCTCCGCCTCCCAGGTTCATGCCATTCCCCTGCCTCAGCCTCCCGAGTAGTTGGGACTAAGGCGCCCGCCACCTCACCCGGCTAATTTTTTGTATTTTCAGTAGAGACGGGGTTTCACCGTGTTAGCCCAGATGGTCTCAATCTCCTGACCTCGTGATCCGCTCGCCTTGGCCTCCCAAAGTGCTGGGATTATAGGTGTGAGCCACCGTGCCCGGCCATGAACTGTGTATCTTAAAAGAGGGAAACTGTTTCAACTGGGAAAAAATAGACTTCTAGAAAATTGTTTCTCTTCAACTATTTTACCCAATTTCTTAACCGTGTACATCTACAAGGACTCATCTTCAGTAAATTTGTGTTTCCAGAAATACAGGGGGTCCCCAAAACATCCCCTAAGAATGTCTGTGATACATTCCCATGTAGTAATCTGAGATCTCCAATATATAATAACTGAAGAACATCATACCACATAACATTTATTTTACAGTGTCAAGGAAATGTGAAACCAAGGCACACAAGTGATCTATCTGAGAAAATACATCCAGTTAAACAGGAACCTGAAAATATTAGAACAATAGGTTGACTTCACTTTTTTTTTTTTTAATACAACCTCCTTCTCAGGGTCATCCCAGCAACTGAAAATTATCAACTGCCTATAATTTACCTTTTGTCAGAGGATGGAAGACTCTTAGGAGGCTCTATCCTAATTGCTGGATCCCATTCCCCAGGTGGAAGGACAATGACTTCATCTAGGAACTCATCAATACCAGCAATCAGGTCGTGCCTGTCTTTTGCTTTATAAGCAATGTCATGGAACACCTAAAGAATAATAAAAGATGTGTTCATCCAAAAAGAGAACGCCGTACATGCTTCACACCATGTCCAGCCTGAAGAATGCAGCCCGTAACAACTGTGCCATTAATATTAATCCAGCCATGCTCTGAGAGTCCCTGTTATTCAGCCTGTCACCCAAAACATAGGCATTCAGACTACGATTTCAAAGAATAGAGGCAGAGGCCTGAAGAAACAGCTATGTTTTTATGTGTTTTTTTTTTCCTACCAATAACACAGAACAACATTGCCTTTCAGCTCCCACTGGTATGTACCACTACTGATACAGTTGCTATGGAAGCCGGATTAAAATGGCTTGGAGAAATACACTGAAGAGTCACTCCCTGAAATAAAAACTACTGGGATAAAAATTGCTGATAACTCAAGACGGAAAAGATCAAGCTGAGTGTTAAGATCGGGTTAAGACCCAAACACTGAGTTCTCAAACACATAATGTGAGACATTTAAAAAAGAAAAATCTGGGTTATATTGGCAGCACATTAACCAAAGGGCCTTAAATAGTCGATCATCTGTCTATCTTTTAGCAAGGCAACAACTAACCCATCTAATGCAGCAAGTGCTTCGTATCTTTTATACAGATCTCCAAAGAAAGAGGTTCCAAAATGTACACAATCCTTTCTGCCAATCATTCCATTTTTCTAACACAGCTGATGAACTGAAATTTCTTTACACATAACCTAAATCTTTCATACTTCATAAGTCAAATTCTTTAGTCTTCAGAAGAGAAGATGGTCCCACTTCTCTAGGAAAAGAATTTTTAAAAGCTATCAATTAAGTAACATTTAATGGTCTGGGGGTTGTGGGGTTGAGCGGAGGGTGACACAAAATGCCAGCACATAATCTGTGGCTGATACAGCCATCCTCAACCTTATTTTCTCTTGCTGTTTCCCATGATAGAGGCTGGAAAGTCACAGATTCACTTTCCCAGCCAACTGTGCAGATAAAAGATGAACAATTTCAACTAATAAGATATAAGAAAAAGGTTGTCTGGGAAAGCTCTAGAATACCTGTTTAAAAAGGGAGATACAGCTAGCATTACCACACCATTCTTCCTACTTTGAATAAATACAGATAAGATGACTGGAGCTGATGGTAGGCAATGTCGTTTTACCATACTGACAGGAAAAAAAAAACCATGCTATTTTAAGACCATAAATTTAGCAAGAGCCTTCGCTCTTGATTTATCATTAAGCCATTATGTTAAAATAACCCCAGCAACTACCTGCCTCCAAACTTCCAAATAAATCCCAAATTGTTTAAGCCACTCTAAATCTCACTTGGTAAAGTTTCTTAATTGATACATCTAAGGAGAAAGTATTTTTTAAAACAGAGCTAAATTATAAAAATGCAAAAAATAAAATGAATCCACTGAGATGAATAAAATAAATGTTCCATTGAGGGGAAAAAGCAGCATAGCCATAAAGCTCTCAGTCCCAGAATAAAATAGCTACCTGAGTAATAACCACATGGAACATCTATAACTAAGGTACCCCTTTCTCTACTTAACACATAGAAAAACCAACAAATCAAGCAATGAAGCAAAAGCAACACATTCGGGGGAATAGTAAGCCAGAAAGACCCAGGAGCAGAAACGAATGATCCTCTATTCTAACAGTATTTCTCCTCCTATGGGAATAGTTCAGAGTTTTGTCATATCTCAAATGCAAGTAACAACATCCAGGCTGTTATGAAAATAAATGGGGTCATAATTCCAAAGTACCTGTATAGATACTCTGCCATAATGGTTGCTAATGCATTTTTAGATGTGTATCATTCCTTCCCAGAAAATAAGAAAACCATAAAAACGTGTACTTTCTGACACCTAAGAAAAAATGCATTATCCATTTTATTAGACATTATTTTATAGAACCCATCATGTCTGAAACAATATAGTATATAGACATTTGAATTCCCAGAATTAGTGTATTAAAACTTCAAGAGACAAAGTTTAAATTAATACAATGACCTTGAACTTTTTTTTTTCTTTCTTTTTGAGATGGAATCTCGCTTTGTTGCCCAGGCTGGAGTGCAGTGGCGCGATCTCAGCTCACTGCAACCTCTGCATCCCAGGTTCTAGCGATTCTCTTGACTCGGCCTTCTGGGTAGCTGACATTGCAGGCATACACCACCAGGCCTGGCTAATTTTTGTATTTTTAGTAGAGACGGGGTTTCACCAGGTTGGCCAGGCTGGTCTCAAACTCCTGACCTCAGGTGATCCGCCCACCTCAGCCTCCCAAAGTGCTGGGATTACAGGCGTAAGCCACCGTGCCCAGCTGACTGTGAACTTTTTAAAGAATATTTAACATATATCAGTTTTAATAAATGAAAACATTTGGCAAAAGAAATACAAATATGTTTTATTCCAACAGAGTTTAGAATCCCATAGAAAACCAAAAGGCATGCCTTGAAACCATATAGGATTCAGCTCACTTGCCTCAAATGACTGTACCTCAGGTTATAAGGAAGTGTAGTAACCACATAATTCTAACTGAATAAATTATCACTGCCAATTCACAGTATGACAATAACACAAGTAGGACATTCACAGAACTCCATCTTCCTGATTTCCTACCTCATCAGACATCAGGGTGGCAATGGCTCTGCCAATCTCATGGTAGGACTTGGCTTTCCCCTTAGGACCTAAGAGAATGAACAAGAACCTAATGGAAAAGGAAAGAAGCAAAGGCTATAACACACATTTCATCAACCTCAACATACATAAAACTCAGAAATGTTTAACTTAGTTCATTACAAGGTTAGGTCTAGAATTCACCTTTAGAACAAAGGTAACATATTATTGGTAATACAGAATATACTCTTTTGCACTATTGCAAAACACAGTTCATTGTTCAGTTTATTTGGAAGCAAATGAGAATTTAGCATAGAAACCTGAGAAGCTTCTTCACCGAGCAGGAAAGGTGCACTTCAAGCACTTAATATGAGTCATTCAATCTTTCTATTTTAAACTTTTTTTCTCTCTCCATTTCTACTGATTTTCGGAATCTTTGGAACAAACCCATTAAGCACAATAACTAGAAAGACTTAGTGCATCTTCACATTTCTCTGACTTTTCCTTACCCAATATGGGCAGTGACAGATGATCGTCTCCACACTTTTAAGAAATATTTCTACTCAGAAGTGACTGGGAATCAGCAAAAACCAAGTCCTCTACAAGTAAGCCACATGCTGACAGCCAAAGTAAGGAAAGAGAAATATGAGAGAAATTCAAAATAAAGCATCATTCACAGACAGTCAAAACTCTTTTGTGGGTGTCCTCTTGTCATTTACCAACATTTTTTTCTTCATAATGCACAAAACATTGCTCCATAGCAAACAGGTCCTGAGACATGCAATAACAAATTTAACCCCACTTCGGTTCACCTCTAACCATGTTGGAAAAAAATCCCTCACTGATCCCATCCTTTGCCCCTGTGGCATGTCAGCACTGGGGTTGAGGGAATCTGATAAGTAAATGAGTAAGAAAAAATTTACAAAAAATATACAAAAGGTGGCACTGGATAAATCCCACCTTGATATTGATCATGTATCAGCTAACGGGGAGATAATGAGGACAATAAAAATGATAACATCATATGCCTGCCCAGCTTGTAAGGCCTCCAAAGCACTTCACATTCATCACTTTATTTACATTTCCATATGACCCTCTGCAATAAAGAAGGTATCCTATTCCCATTTAATGGTGAGGAAAGTGAGGCTGATAGAGGTTAATGGAAGAGCTCAAGATCTGTGCCTAGTAAATGACAAAGAGCAGATATATCGGCATTCTTACCTCCTGTTCTTTTCACCACATATTTCTGTCTAATACTACCCACCCAACTGATATACCAAGGTTGTGATTTAACAGAAGTCCAAAAATGACTTCCACAGGTCACTCTGGGGAAAGAACTTCTCGATGCTTAGCCAGGGACAAGAAATCTTAGGTAAGATTTTTACGGTACCAGAAACGGCTTGTCATTTTGCTTAGCAGAATTTTATTTTTAACTTACTCATTTATGTACCTCACTTCAAATGAAAAAGGACTGACAGCAAATACTTTAAAAAATGTTTGGGTCTGTTCTAAAATGCCCTTGAATGTATAATTACTTTTTTTTTATCATAAAATTCAACCCAAAAGGGATTCTAAAATCCCAGAAATTAAGAATGTGAAAAGGATCTGAAAGTTTGAATACTCAGGTTTTATACCAGAATAACCATAAAACCACTTAGCACTTATTTGCTTAGAAACCAGTTCTGAAGTGAAGTAGTACACTCACTTTCACATGTTACCATAGTAGATAGCAATCAGCAAGCACCAAAGTCTGTTCAAATATGAAGGAAGTCATTATTTGAATTGAATTTCAGCTCTTCTAACACTGAAGTTCAATTGACACTGAACTTTCGTTCCTTTGAAGCTGGCCCCTAATTATATGCCACTATGTATAGTATTATAAAGTGCTTCTTTGGGACTGTAAAATGCATTTTTCTAAAGGGACTGATCAATGATTTGAGTGCAACAAACACAAAAAATATTTAATGATTAAGGCAAAATAATGCTTTAATCACATTCAGAAACACAAATACTGGTCACATTTCTCAATTTATTTTGCCTGTCTACAAATGGTCATCTTTCAATTCAATAAGGGTGTGGGTTTAGGCGAAAAGGAGCAGATGCTGTGCCACAAGGGAAAATATCTAACACCTGGATCCTTAGTACATTTTTAAATAATGGATTTCTTCTACTTCCATTTATTATTATCTTCATATATCTAAATATTAACTTTTCAGTAATGCATAATATCCAAAACTTTTCCAAACGCTCTGTATCTCTTCCTACCTCTCCCTAGCGCCTCCATCATGATTATAGCTTACAAATACACATTATGGAAATGTATTTATCAACTGACACATGAGTTAATTATCAGGTTGACTATATAACAACAAAGCCAAAACACTGTGCAGTTAGTAAGAAAACATTATTAATAGTCCTCAAGCATAAACTTTGGCAGGCAATGGGTATTTCAATAGCTGATAGAGTAATGAATGGAGCCTCCAAGTTACATCCTATGAGATGAGGACAGACATTTTCTATAAAATATTTACTCTTTATTCTCTGCTAAATAGAACCAGTCAAAGAATGAAAGGAAGCAGCAGATCAATGGTGTCTACACGACAGCAATAAACCCAGTATATGAGAATTATATTGGTTTAGTAACACAGATATAAAAGTAGTATTCCTTTTTCCTGGGTAATGCAATTTTTATGTCTTAAAGAAGGTATTTCTTCATTAATGGAATAACACCAAGTGCCAAACCAACACGGTGGATATACCAGTTAAAATGTTCACATTACTCCAATCAGGAATAATTCAGTAAATCTGCCTCCTTAAAATGACACGTAGAGAGAATCCAAGCATTCATAAGCAGCAGGAAACATAACCTCCAGCCAAAATGTCATCTGGAGGAGTTGAGACCCTTAAGAAGCTTCTAATCTGGACCTCATTATTGAAATGGGATGAGAAACCTGAGAAAACTGAACACAAAACAATCCAGCAAGTCGAAGTTCCCTCTGCCTGAAATATGTTTTCTCTCCTTTAACCTTCAAAGAAGCGAAAGCTGTTACAACTTTTATGATTGAAGTACATCCTGTCAAACTCGGCTTTTATAATGTACTGAAAACTCCTTTCATGACCCAAGCTGTTTTTGGTCAATGGACAGATGTTATTTTTATCCAGAAGCTTTTTTCTTTATTAACAAATTAGAGTAAACATCACATTTGTGTGACTGCAAGGGCACAGCCTACTTTGACAGCTTGGGAAAAAAAAATATGTTACCAAGTTCTTTTTATTCACTCATAAATAGAAATAAGTCAGAGTTACAATTTTTAACACCGTCTAGTTATCTGAAGAACCTTCATGAGGCCCTTTTCTACTTTTCTGAGCTTTTTCATATAGTTAATTGTGCCTGCAGAGGATGCCTCCAGCATTCTCCACGACAAAAGGAAATATTAACCAAATAATTTGTGTCTGGAACCAATGGCCTATACTCACATTCACAAAATAATTATAGGCAGAAACAGAGCATCATATGAGAAAAGGAGCTAGCCTTCCTAAACCACTTGATGTTTTCGGAAAAGATATGCATCCCCCTCTTTCCTGATACATCACAGCTATTTCTAGCATAAACTCAGCATGTACCAATCCTTTATATCCTTCTCTGAAAACAACAGTGAATTCAATAACCCATTATTCATCTTTATCAGCTTTGGAAAATGTGGCTAAACTGTGGCTTCCATAATGGATTCATGAGGACCACAAACCCACCATAACCAACTGCCTTACATGCGGTAAATACTAATAGCAGCTAGCAATTAAACTGGTGGATATGACAAAATTGAACTAGCAGGACCTCCATCCCAATCCCTCTAAGTGTTTTTAATGGTTTTGACAATCACAAACTACTTCTTTTACATAAATAATTACTTGTAACATATATATATACACACACATACATATATATACACACACACATACATATATATATATAAAATCTTACAGTGCTACTAAGAAGGTAAACATTTTAAATTTTTAACAGTCTGGAGCTTACTTAACAACCAATTGCATTACATGTGCAAATCAAGATCAGAAAAGCACAAACTAGGGTTTTTATTCTTCTTTCTAAGAGAACCCTAAAACATTTTGTTCCAATCCTTTCTAGAATCTCCCTAGGCTCTCCCTAAAACTCTTGCCTCAGATTCAGAAATCTATTTAAAGTTCTATTCCCAGCACTGATGCTGAATCTTCCCTTTGCCTTCATCTCTCAACTGTAAAATGGTATAAGAAGAAGAACATACATCCCCTATATAGCTCAAAAATATGAATGAGGCTGGGTGCGGTGGCTCACACCTGTAATCCCAGCACTTTGGGAGGCTGAGGCGGGTGGATAACTTGAGGTCAGGAGTTTGAGAACAGTCTGGCCAACATGGTGAAACCACGTCTCTACAAAAATACAAAAATTAGCTGCGTGTGGTGGCATGCACCTGTAAACCCAGCTGCTCAGGAGGTTGAGGCAGGAGAATTGCTTGAACCAGGGAGGCGGGAGTTGCAGTGAGCTGAGATCACGCCACTGCACTCCAGCCTGGGCGACAGAGCAAGACTCCATCCCACACCCCCCCACCAAAAAAAAAAAAAAAAAAATATATATATATATATATAGAGAGAGAGAGAGAGAGAGAGAGAGAGAGAAGTGGCCTCTGTGGACAGATATAAGATGACAGCAAGCAAAGTGCCTGTAAGATACTAGGAAAATCATAAACATATCCTATCAAGTCACCAAAGATCAAAGAACAGGGTTTGTTTCCTTTCACATGAATGGCAAGAGGGGCCCCTACATATATAGACATCCACCCAGCTGATAGTCATCCAGCTGTAAGTGGAGGCTAAAACAGATCAAGCAAGTAACAGAGTAAATAGTGAAATTGGTGAACTCTACACAAGAAATGAGAGCTGCTAGAGCCATATTTCCTAGAAGGTGCATAGTGATAATGCTGTTTATTAGCAATAGTAATAATCATTAATAATGGCAGCATAACTTTCCTACACCTTTAAAAGGGAAAATGACCACAAAAAGATATGTGCAAACACAGATTTTTCAGGTTTCCTTTCAGTACAATACAGTAGCAAGCACATGAAAACACATCATGAAATGTAGATGCAGTCCTTCATAATGCCTACCACATTCCTTGTGGGATTTCCTTTATTGGATTTCACAGGATGCAGACACTGTAAATGGCCCCACATTACCTACACAAAAAATACTAATGAGACTCCCTACTTAGTGATTATGGCTTGTACCAGTTTAGAGGACAGCAAATGAATGAAACTATTTCCTTGAAAAATGTTAACATACAAGGATATATTGTTCAGATTATTGCCCTGAAATAGTTATATAATATTACTGAATTACATTGACTTGAATTGCCTGGTTCCTTTTGCTAATTTAAGTGACGCTGTATTTTACCTCTACACTAGCCCTACCATCCAGTATAAAAGAAAAAAGTCAGTGAGCAGACAGAAGTAAATGATAAGCAGAACACAAAAATGGTCATGATTTGCCACTCAATGCATGCATATTTTGTTAAATAAAAAGCCTTTTAAAATATTTTTTATTTGTACCTTCTGAAGAAAAATGGTAATAAAAATGAAAAGCCAAGAGCAATTTTCTTTAACACTTCTCGGCATGTTTTTTTCTTTCAACCCCTAGTAAAGTTAGTCCAGAGAGACATAAATAAAGCCATAGGGCACAGAGCTGGACTTCAGCCATTATCTGAGTCAGCTGTTCACCAGGTGACTGCACAGATAGAACCACAAGGCTCTGCTGGAATGTTTTCAAGCAAAAAGCTATGTTACAGAAAACACAAATCATCATAATCCTATTAAGTGAATAAGCTATGATCATCTCTTTCCTACTACTATTTGTCCAGTCACAGCCCTATGTATCATTCCTATTTTAAGTGTCTAAGAAATATATAAATGGGTTGAAAAAATACCTGTATGATGAGGAAGAATGGCCTGCAATCTATGAATTGAGAGGCCTAGAGAAAATTTTCTTTTAATTTTCCTCCTAACCAGGCTCTAAAGAAATCTTGAGCCTCTTTACACTGTTGGTTAATCATGCTCAGACCATCGGCGCTGAGGAGGATCCATGTTTCACTGAGGAGGATTCACAGCCCTTCCTGCTCACATGAGGAAACCTAAAGGAAATTCACCTGTCCTTGCCCTGGAACCCACAGAAAACAACTCCCCCGCTCCAAACCACAAAAAAGTCCTACTCATGACAATTTTCTGTCAATCTAAAGACCACAAGTTTTCTTTAAACTGCCTGCAGCACAAATTTAAGTGAAACATTAACTTCTAGTCAACTGATTGCACTCCCAAGTCAAGCTTCATAACTCTGTGGAGCTCAGTTTCAGAGGCAGATGAAGAGGATGACTTCTCAGGTACTATGCAGTGAAATGAGTACGTGATTATGATAACATTAACATACTTCACTTCAAAATAAAAATTTGCGACAAAACATAATAGTGAAGTACACAAATTTAAGTATACGGCTTGATGATTTTAACATATATATATGTGTGTGTATAAACCCACTACCAATTATCTGATAAAACAGAGTAAATGAAAGCAACTATGACCTCTGAACCATTTACTAACTGTATGACCTCGGACAAATTACTTAAACTCGTAGACCTTTCTTCATCTGTAAAAACCAGATAACCACAGTTTGTCCCTTAAAATATTATTATAAGGATTAAGTAGAATAATCCATAAGAAGAACCTAGTACATTGCCCAATAAACTATTATAATTGCTATTATTTTTATTATATAAGTGCCAAGAAATTTGATAGTATAAAAGTCAGTCATTATTTAAAGTTAAATGTCTCCAATGTGTTTGCACTAAATATTTCCTCATTCTATTGATTCTCCAGCCTGAGTGGGAGGAGATAACCCTATCAGCACATTGTAGAGCCCAGCAGGTAGGAAAGCAGCTTACCTTGTGGGCACAGGAACTTCAGTCAGGGCACCCAGCATGACAGCCTGCTGTAGCCTAACAAAGGCAATGAAAGGAGTATCCAAAAAGTCAACCTCCCCAACAAGCACGTTGGAAGCTTCTGCATCACGTGGCAATTTTTTCATGAACTTATTCTTCAGCTGCATGAGAAGAACCAAGGAAACACAATTTACTTCCAGAGAAGGGAACAAAAAGAGCCTTCGCATGTATCACTCATAGGAAATTCCTTTTTACAAATTTACATGCAACATGTTCTAGCTAGCCACTTTTATATTATGTTTAAACATTCTATTATAGTAAACATTTATCTATACCTTGGATTCACAAATATCGAGGGAATAATCACATGGTTTACATATAAAACAATGTATCATACAACTCCATTCATTTACATATTCATTCACTCAACGAAAACTTGCTGAAAATCTACTATAAGCCAGGCAATGCTATAAGCCTTAGGGAAACAGGGGTGGATAGACTAATTACATGCCCTCCTAGACTCATATTACCACAGGGGAAAAATAAAATATAAAGTGCTGATAAATACTAAGAAAAAAAATAAAACAAGTAAAAAAGGTACTATTTTAGACAGAGTGATAGGGGAAGGCCTCTGAAGAAATACATTTGACACCGGAGTAAAGATACAAGCTATGCAAAAATCAGAGGAAAGAACATTCTAGGCCAAAAGAATGGGAAATACAAAGACTTTGTGACAAGAAGCTGCTTGGCAGTTACAGGAAAAGTAAGAAGCCCAGTGTGATGGAAACTGGAGGAGCAAAGGAGAGAAAACAGCAGGTAAAGAAGTTGCATACGTAAGGGGTGAACCCGACTGTAGGACCCAATAGGCCACAATAAGGAGCTTTGGAAGTTTTAGGCAGGAATTACCTACCAAAAGCCCAAGGAGAAAGATGGTGCAGGAAGATGTAAATTTGGGAGACATCACCATGTAAATAGTATTTGGTACCATAAGACAGGATGGCATAATCCTGGGTGTGAGTGTAGACAGAGAAGAGGGGTAAGAGATAAGTCTTGGGTCACCCTAACTTTTATAGGAATAGGAGAAGATATAGGCAGAGAACACTGAAAAACGAGAAGAAAACCAGGACTTCAACAGTAGCCAAGTGAAGAAACAGCTCAATAAGGAGAGTGAATCAGTTAAATCACAGGCTGCTGAAGGTTCAGGTAAGATGGCAGCTAAGAATGGACCAATGAATTTGGCAAGATGGAGGTGCTGGAGATTTTTTTTTTTTTTCTTTTTTTTTTTAATTGAGATGGAGTCTTGCTCTGTCTCCCAGGTTGGAGTGCAGTGGCGCAGTGGCGCGATCTCGGCTCTCTGCAACCTCTGCCTCCCGCGTTCAAGTGATTCTTCTGCCTCAGCCTCCCAAGTAGCTGGGACTACAGGAACATGCCACCATGCCTGGCTAATTTTTTTGTATTTTTAGTAGAGACAGAGTTTCACCATATTGGCCAGAATGGTCTCGAACTCCTGACCTTGGGATCCACCCGCCTCAGCCTCCCAAAGTGCTGGGATTACAGGCGTGAGCCACCGCGCCTGGCTCGGGATCTTGACAGGAGCAGTTACAGTGGACACCAGAGAGTAAAGATAATTGTTTTGAGAAATGTTGCTACCAAGTAAAGCTGAGAAAATGAGGAAGCTAGGGGAGGAGGGAATAAAATAGATTTCTTTCTTTCTTTCTTTTTTGAGATAGAACTACTATATTTACAAATAGAACGCATCTTGGTACCAAATATTAAACAACTGGTTGAAAAGTGAAAAGATTCCATCAAATTTCTTATTTGGGATAATATAAATAGGTAAACACATATTAAGACTTGCCAACTTAAAGAAAATGTAGTTTAAAAAGTTGTAAGGCAAAATTTCAGTATATCATTTTATATATATGATAGAGAAATATCATTTTAATTCATGGGTTAAGCCTTTTTGTTTTTCATAGTCCTCACTTTTTAATTATAAAGGAGATGGTGACTGGGGAAAGAGGCAGACATTAGATTTTGAATAAATGTTACTACAGTTCTAGTAGAAGGATTTGAGATTATCTAAACATTACTAGTTATCGATTGATTTCATTTATCCATGACTATCTTATCTTCAAAAAAGCAGATAATTGAGGACTTCTAAGCTTTTATTTCTTTAATTTTAATGCATCAATTTCATGAAGAAGGAAAAATCATAAGACTTGGTTTTGTCACTGACTCAATGACATAGTTTGTCAAATAGTTACAACACTCTTTTTAAAGCTCCATAGACTTTTCACCCTGACTTTCTCACAGGAACCTTATAAAGTAGTTAGGACAAATCTTATTATCATATTGTAATACTGACTTTTTAAAAGAAGCTCACATAGTCAAACTTCTTAAAGTCCAAGTGTGGAGTGGAGATTAGAACTCTCATCTCTTTCTCTTTGCATCTATCCTACTTAGTTTCAGCATGTTTGAGCACCATGACAAAAATAACTGCAAAGGTGCAACGCTTCTCTAAGCAACAAAATATGGCACTTTGAAAGGCAAAGTTAAAATTACTTTTAGCCTTAATGATCACAATCCATTTTTTCGGAACTGTCTTAATGGTGTAAAAAATATCACATATTTGTAAAACCAAAAACAACATATTAAGGGGCCAGGTCTCTGTGAGCCCTGCACGAGCTGGGAGTGGCCTTGCACAGCCGCAGTAGCAGAGGGCGAGGGCGCCTTCAAACCCTCACGGTTTCTTCCGCACCTCAAGATTTCTGCCGCTGCTTTCCTCGATCTGCTTCTTGCGTGAGCTACCGACCATGAGCTGGGCTGCAGGAGTCCTGCCCACCAGCGAGAGAATAGGTGCTGCAGGAGCTCATTTCCTTTGTCGGGGGGCGGCTGGGCCTTCACTCCCATTTCCAAGATGGTGACTGCCAAGCGTGAACTTGCCAAGAATTTCACTTTGGAGGGGGCCGCTCATCCCAATAAGATCTCCATTATAGGAACTGGATCAGTTGGCATGGCCTGTGCTCTCAGCATCTTATTAGAAGGTTTGGGTGATAAACTTGCCTTTGTGGATGCTGACGAAGGCAAATTGAAGGGTGAGACAATGGATCTTCAACATGGCAGCCCTTTCATAAAAATGCCAAACATTGTTTCCAGCAAAGATTACAGTGTCACTGCAAAGTCCAACCTAGTCATTATTACAGCAGGTGTACCAGCAACAGGAGAAACACGCCTTGATATAGTTCAATGAAATGTGACCATTTTTAAAGTAATTATTTCCAGTATTACCCAATACAATCGCCACCACAAACTGATACTAGTTTCTAATTTAGTGGATATTGTAACTTATGTATCCTGGAAATTGAGTGCCTTTCCCCAAAACCGTGTTACTGGAATTGGCTGTAATCTGGACACTCCCCCTTTACGTTTCTTCACTGGGCAAAGGCTTGATATCCACTCTGAAAGCTGTCATAGGTGGATTCTTGGAGAGCATGAGGACTCAAGTGTTCCTGTGTGGAGTGAAGTCAGTATTGCTGGCGTCCCTCTGAAGGATCTGAATTCAGATACAGGAACTGATAAAGATCCTGAACAATGGGGAAAAGTCCACAAAGAAGTGATTACCTGTGGCTATGAGGTGTACTAAAACGAAAGGTGTACTAATTGGGCCACTGGCCTATCTGTAGCTGATTTAACAGAAATTATTTTGAATAATCTTTTTTTTTTTTAAATAGAAAACAACAACGAACATTTTTTAATAGGCAAACTCATTTCCCATTGAGATGTCTTTCACTGCAGTGGGAAAGAGCAACCAAACATAGCCTGGGTTTTAATGACATGACATTGTCAATGGGAAGTTACAAGGAAAAAAAAGGTGCATTTGATTTATTAGTGAATTCTGGAAGGATTATGGATAACTTGTCAGAATTTATTTCAAATGAATATTTTTGAGAATTAATTATCTCTAAGTCATTGAGCAATGAAATGAATCTAGAAGTCCATCAGAGGAATTATCTTTGCATCTCCTAAATAGTAGCCAGCACTGACTTTGGTCTCTGTTTCATACTGGTCAATAATTCACATTGCATGAGCTGGTTAATCTAGTCAATAGTTTTCTATTAGGTTAGTGCAAAATATTTTTTATATACTTTAATTTCTGGGGTACATGTGTAGAATGCGTAGGTTTGTTACATAGGTATACACCTGCTATGGTGGTTTGCTGCACCCATCAACTCGTCATCTACATGAGGTATTTCTCCTAATACTACCCCTCCCATAACCCCTGACCCCCTGATAGGCCCCGGTGTATGATGTTCCCCTCCCTGTGTCCATGTGTTCTCATTGTTCAACTCCCACTTATGAGTGAGAACATGCAGTAACTGGTTTTCTGTTCTTCCGCTACTTTGCTGAGAATGATGATTTCCAGCTTCATCCATGTCCCTGCAAAGGACATGAACTCATCGTTTTTTATGGCTACATAGTATTCCATGGTGTATATGTGCCACATTTTCTTTATCCAGTCTATCATTTATGGGCATTTGGATTGGTTCCCAGTTCTTGCTATTGTGAACAGTGCTGCAATAAACATACATGTACATGTGTCTTTGTAGGAGATTGATTTATAATCCTTTGGGTACATACCCAATAATGGGATTGCTGGGTCAAATGATATTTCTAGTTCAAGATCCTTGAGGGATTGCCACATTGTCTTCCACAATGGTTGAACTAATTTACACTCCCACCAACAGTGTAAAAGCATTCCTATTTCTCCACATCCTCTCCAGCACCTGTTGTTTCCTGACTTTTTAATGATCGCCATTCTAACTGGTGTGAGATGGTATCTTATTGTGGTTTTGATTTGCATTTCTCTAATGAACAGTGATGATGAGCTTTTTTTCATATGTTTGTTGGCTGCATAGATGTCTTCTTTTGAGAAGTGTCTGTTCATATCCTTTGCCCACTTTTTGATGGGGTAGTTTGTTTTTTTCTTGTAAATTTGTTTAAGTTCTTTGTAGATTCTGGATATTAGCCCTTTGACAGATACATTGCAAAAATTTTCTCCCATTCTGTAGGTTGCCTGTTCACTCTGATAATAGTTTATTTTGCTGTGCAGAAGCTCTTTAGTTTAATTAGATCCCATTTGTCAATTTTGGCTTTTGTTGCCATTGCTTTTGGTGTTTTAGTCATGAAGTCTTTGCCTATGCCTATGTACTGAATGGTATTGCCTAGGTTTTCTTCTAGGGTTTTTATGGTTTTAGGTCTTACATTTAAGTCTTTAATCCATCTTGAGTTAATTTTTGTATAAGGTGTAAGGAAGGGATCTAGTTTCAGTTTCCTGCATATGGCTACCCAGTTTTCCCAACACCATTTATTAAATAGGGAATCCTTTCCCTGTTGCTTGTTTTTGTCAGGTTTGTCAAAGATCAGATGGTTGTAGATGTGTGGTGTTATTTCTGAGGCCTCTGTTCTGTTTCATTGGTCTATATATCTGTTTTGGTACCAGTACCATGCTGTTTTGGTTCCTGTAGCCTTGTAGTATAGTTTGAAGTCAGGTAGTGTGATGTCTCCAGCTTTGTTCTTTTTGCTTAGGATTGTCTTGACTATGTGGTTCCATATGAAATTTAAAGTAGTTTTTTCCAATTCTGTGAAGAAATTCAATGGTAATTCGATGGGAAGAGCATTGAATCTATAAATTACTTTGGGCAGTATGGCCAAATTTTCACAATATTGATTATTCCTATCCATGAGCATGGAATATCTTTCCATTTGCTTATGTCCTCTCTTATTTTGTTGAGCAGTGGTTTGTAGTTCTCCTTGAAGAGGCCCTTCAAATCCCTTTTCAGTTGTATTCCTGGGTATTTTATTCTCTTTGTAGCAATTGTGAATGAAATTTCACTCATGATTTGGCTCTCTGTTTGTCTATTATTGTTGTATAGGAATGCTTGTAATTTTTGCACATTGATTTTGTCTCCTGAGATTTTGCTCAAGTTGCTTATCAGCTTAAGGAGATTTGGGGCTGAGACGATGGGGTTTTCTAAATATATAATCATGTCATCTGCAAACAGAGACAATTTGACTTCCTCTTTGAATAATCTTAGGAGGGTGCATCCAGTTTCCACCATAATTAAGGGCTTTTATGGGATAAATGAAGTAATATTCCTTAGCATTCCTTGTATCCTGGGACAGAACAGTGTTACAGATCTTATAAAGATCAAGCTGACCCCTGAAGAGGAGGCCCAGTTGAAAAAGAGTGCTGAAAGACTTTGTGAATTTAGAAGGAGCTCAAGCTTTAAAATTGTTTAAAGCTACCAGTCTGAAGGGTTTTTTGTTGTTGTTGTTGCTGTGTTTTGGTAGCAATCATTTTATTTTTAAAATTGTTGTATTAGTTTTATACTTTTTACCTGAAAAAAATTTCAAAAGTACCTGCGAAATAGAGTATGTAATAACAAATTCCTGTGTATCAACCACTCAACTTTATCAGATCTTACCCTTATGTCATGTTTGTTTCAATCTTCATTTTTAAAGAAAAAACATCCCACAACTACAATTGAGTACATTCCAACTCCACTTCCTTCACTTTTTCCCTAGGGTTCTAAAACCAGTGTTTATAATTCTTATGTAAAATGTATTATACTTGTGTATGGGCATACATGTGATATAGTATTATTTCTCAGGCATTTAAGCTCTTTATAAATAGTATCATACTCAATGCATCATTCTTTACCTTGCTTTTTGAATTCAACATTATGCTTTTGAGAGAAATCCACACTGATGAAAGTAGCTCTACTATATTCATTTTAAGGGCTGCATACTACTTCACTGTATAAATATATCACAACTTATACATCCTACTATTTGGCAGTTATAAATATTTCTGCAGTGTTGCAATGAACACCTTATAATATTTTCCTTATGACCTCAATATTTGAGCTTGTTTAATATGTATAACTAAAAGTAGAATTCCTGAGTCTTAGAGAAGTTCCTCCCGGCTCTCAGCTAAAGACTTCATGACTAAAAACACCAAAAGCAATGGCAACAAAAGCCAAAATTGATAAATGGGATCGAATTAAACTAAAGAGCTTCTGCAGAGCAAAAGAAACTATCACCAGAGTGCACAGACAGCCTACAAAATGGGAGAAATTTTTTGCAATCTATCCATCTGACAAGGGGGTAATATCCAGAATCCACAAGAAATTTAAAGAAGTTTACAGATTTCTTTTTTTTAATGGGAGATATTACAGCACTTTTGGAATGTAAGTGAGAATGATCCAGTAGGGACAGATGAATGCTGCAGGAGAGATAGGGGATAAGTGCAGAAGCAGTTTAAGCATCTTTAAACTACTGAAAAGAGACAATATCCACATCACAGGTAGAAAAGTTAGTTACAGATGGGAACACACAGAGTTTATCAGTCCTAACCAGGGAAAGCAGACTAGATGGGACTAATGGGGGAGATTGGGAGATTTGGTGGGACGACGACGCAGATTTCTGAGGACTTATTTTTGCAGTTCAATACTAGTGAGCTAATGGTGAGAAGGAGGAAGTTGTATGGGACTTTGAGAAAAGAAGGCACAAAGTGGTTTTCTTGGAGAATGAAGGCTGCTTAACACAGTCACTTTGAAAGCTTATCTTATAGGTGTTATTCTGCAGTACAGCTTAATAAAAATATTTCAACAATTATGGAAGAATGGAGATAAGAATTTTGGAAGACCATCCAAAAGACACAGACCTCTGATATATACTTATCCAATATAAATGTCCCTCCCTTCAAATCAAAAGTACCAGTGAACTTAACATTTTATATAATGGATTGTTGTGGAGATGGAAGTGGCAGGCATGAACCCATTTCCCCATTAATAAAAAGGTTATACCAACATTTTCAACTTCCATTTCAGAGTTCTTAATTAGGGAAAACAAGTGACATGAGAACTAATCCCTAAGCTCCATAACCCTCTGTAGGTTTTTTATAGATTTTTTTTTAATTTGACACTTCATATAAGAAGAAAGCTGTGAGGCAAAAAAGCAAGGAACTTAGGGCTAAGAATTTAGTGGAAACCAAGAAAAGAAAAAGAAAAAAAAAAAAAAGCAAAGAGAAGGTATATATATCTTACATGCTACAAACAAAATCACTTCTAAGCAGTAGGGAATTTTCCAAAGTTTCTCCCATTAATCCTTCAAGAAATACTAATATTTAAAAAAAACTTTTTTACATCTTACAGATATGAAAAGAATAGCCATGGGAAGGGTCTAAAAAAACATCAAGTTGCCAAGACTGTTATTATTACCTAAGGAAGTTGCAATTATAAATTGTCCCCTATAACACAGAGCAGAGTGTGGAATATGGCCAAGTGACCCAAACCCACATGACATAACATTTCTAGAATAATCTTCCTCAAACTCTCTCCAGAGAGAGTTCCCATTTTGAACACAGACACAAAGGTCTCTAATAATCTGATTTCACTTCCCATTTTCTCCAGCAGACTCCTTGCTTGAGTTAGGCAGCTGACCTGATCATAATCCTCTTCTGTTTTATATGCTTACACTCCTACACTTCTTATCAAAAACTGCCTTTTCCTCACGTCTGTCTTTTATAAACAGCCTTTAGAGCTCAGCACAAGACTTTCTACTATCTCAGCCCAATTCCTTGGAAACTTCATAAGTGCTCACTTCTGAATCACATTTTTGCCAAAGTGTCTTTTCCCAAGTTTCACAAGGGTAAGAGCAGTTTATTCTCCACGGTACCAAACAGTTGCTTTGCATATCATTCAGCTGTAATAAATATTATGAAGGAATGGACTCTGTAGCACTAAAATCAGGCCAAAAGACCATAAAATGCCCAAAGAAATAAGGATTTTAAGGTTCAATCTGGAACCTACTGACTGGATTTGTCACAGCAACTACGTTGCTCACAACACATGCAGATTATCTCACAGTTGACTATATTCTTCCATAAATCATTTTACCAGTACTGCAATCACTATACCTGTACTCAAAAATTAGGAGTATATATTTTAAGGCAATAGCTAAGAGAAACCAATAGCTATTCTAAAATAAAAATATGTGGTGCCTGAACAGCTGCTCTCACATAATCCAGCTGTAATAAATATTAGGAAGGAATGGACTCTGTAGCACTAGAAATCAGACCAGAAGACCATAAAATGCCCCCAAAAGTTAGGATTTTTAAGGTTAAATCTGGAACCTACTGCCCACACTCTACCCTCCGTGTCCTCCATGGTCTTCTCCATGCCGACACTCTACTCTCTATGTCCTCCTTCAGACACACCAGGCACACTTGCCCCAGGTCCTTCATATCTGCTGTGTCCTCTGAATGGGATGTATGCAGGGCTCCCTCCTTCACTTCCTTCTGATATTAATTGTTACATTCTCATCAGAGAGGCTTTCCCTGGACACACTAAAATTTCAACTCCCTTCTCCCCACAGATACTTCTACTCTTCTGCTTTATTTTATCTGCCTTGTACTTATTGTAGTCAAACATACTGTTTTCCTTATCATTTTTATTCATTTTATTCGAATGTTGCCTTTTTATTACACTGCAATATAACCTCCCTGAAGGTAGGAATATTCATTTATTTTGTTCAGTGTTATGTCCCTAGTGCCTAGAAAAGTGCCTGAGGAGCTGAGGAAACAGGTTCAATAAATATTTGTTGAATGATGAGTGATGGCTATTATTTCTGCTCTTCCCAACAAGTCTTCCTAACTCTCTTCTTAAAGAAGTGGCTTCTACACATCCCACCCAGGCCACATATGTGGACAAAAGACCTAGATATAGCCAATCTTAGTAAACTCCTCCCCTGACAAGAGTGATTGGTCTACAGGATGGAGGCCAATCACAGGGACCAAATCTTTTGGAAAAATCAATATCTAGAAGTGTAGAAATCAACATGTTCCCTTTCAGCTGTGGTTGTTCCCCATCATGTTGAAAGAGCACAAGACCATCCACACCAGGAAAGAGTGGGGTCAGCACCCAAAATGAAACCAGCAGAGTCAAAAGAGGAAAATGGATGAAGAGAAAGAATGTTGAGTCTCCAGGCTCAGTCAGTGACATCCTGCAGCTTGTCTGTTCTGTGAACTCACCAAGAATTCTTCCCAGTTACATAAGCCACTAAATCTCCTTTTGGGCTTCAATTAATTTGAGGTGCGTTTCTGTCTACTGCAGAGCCCAGATACAAAATATATTTGTCAGATAAATGTGAGGAACAGCAGGTTAAATGAAATTAAACAACTGTCTATACTACAGATTTTTTTTTTTTTTTTGAAACTTTAGTATACCTAGGAATGCTTTATCTCCCATGGGGAAATAAATAAAGCACATTATAATATAGAATCAGAATAGAAAATTCTGCTTTGGACAGAAATTTTCTCATCTTCCATCTAATCCCACTCTCAAGTGTACTTAATTGTCCTCAGACTTTATGGGTGCCTACAATGTTCAAAGTCTGGTAATAGGAAGGCACTGTAGAAAACAGACACCCTGTAATGCTGCAATGAAAAAGGAAACATAAATGCCATATGAAAAGTACACTGTGCAATGGGAGGTCACAAGACACACCAATCACACCTAGTGACAGAGTTCAAAAAAGGTTCTTCTCTAAGTCAAAGTTTAAAAATCTCTCCCATAATTTTGGTTTATCAAACACTGATTCACACGTTATCTTTTCCAAGTACAATAATATCTGATAAAGGAAAAGTAATGGCTAAAGTATGAAAACCAATTCTAGGCTTATACAATAAACTGTGAACAATAATAAAGTACTAGAAAAAATGTAAAGATTAAACAAAAAGGTAAATAGGACCAGGAAATATAAAGAACAATAAAAGATAAAACAAGAATAGAATATATGGCTTTCATATCAGGTTGAAATCACAATAAATGCATCTGGACTGAATTCCTAAGGTAAAATTGAACATTCCTTTCTTATAGATTGTAACTTGTTTTTTTCAAAAAATAACCAGCCTGGACTTTATGCACGGTCAACTACAAGAACACACAGAGTGAAAAAAAAAAAAAATTCCTTTAGCCAACGTAGGCTTCAGAGGAGTGAATTTTAAATGGCTACCTTGCGGTACTACAATTATTCAAAAATACTTTGACTAGTTCACTGATTTTGTGACCTTTTTGTCTTTACCAGGCTATTAACACCAGCTCTGTGAATCCAGATGTTACATTCCAGGTTCCTTTCACACTAGCCTGTACTCTTTCTTCCAGAGTATAGTCATGGTATGGTTACTCAGAAGTAATATTTTGCCTTCTGCTATAAATGTTTTATCTTACAATTTTTTTAACCTTTCTTATTTTCTGAGTGGTTTTCTAACAACAACCCAGCTATCACAGTATTAGCATAAGAGGTCACTTAACTTGAGATGACAGTTCTGTGTGATGATGGAAAAGTTATTCATACATAAGTAATATGCATCACACACAGCTATTTTTAAAGTTCGATCTTTCACACTCCACTCAGGTCTTGGATTCTTCTGCCTTCTATGAAAGCAGTTTACATATTTTAGGTTTTCTATATGGGTGGGATAATCATATGATTAATATTATGTCCTCCTAGCTTCCTTACCATTGCTCTCAGACCTGCAGCATTACCTGTAGGTCCAGGATATTATAGTATTCCTCAGTCACTGGGCAGATATTTAAACTCTACCTCCTTTTCTCTGCCATTTTTCTGCATGTGTTAAAATAACTGCATCAATAATAAAGTGTTATTTATAACCAGGAATACTCACGATTTGTCCTTTAAATCTGATTTACTAGAATGCTATCCTGTAGGCTCTTCAATGTCCTTGCTATAAATGATATTATAACATCATCTAAACTTGAGTATACTTTCTCATTCTTTTTACAAAGCTTACACCCATTGCTGTCTCATTCTATACATTATATTTTCCCCTCTATGAGAATGATTTTAATCTTCAAATCTGTACCTGTTTTCTATTTACCCTGCCTCATGTCCACATGCTAACATTCACCTGATTTCCTGGGCAAAGAACTGATTTCTGGCATTCTTATTGTTCTTTCCTCTCTTCATTTCTTCTTCTTAGCTTATTTTCTCTTCTTCCTGCTAATTTTCTCCTGTCCCCCACCCTTCCACTGTCTTTGGGTATTTTCAGCTCTTATTTTTCAAACAAACTCATGTGGTAAGCTCAAAATCATTCAATGTCACCCAATTCCACAACCTTCCATTGCAGAAGGTATCTGTATCAGTAGTAAAGTAAGATCACCATACCTACCAGTTGGCCCATAACAGTCCCAGTTTACACTATTGTCCTGGTGTAATGACTAATAGTACCTCTTTTCATTCTCAAAAATGTCTTGGTCTAAAAGAAAAATTTTTATGGCCACTCTACATTTTAATCTCACTGAGACTGGCTTTTAGGTAGTACTGAAAATAATAGTATTAGAAAATAATTACATACTGTAGAACCTTAAGATTCAAGAAACTCAGAAGTGTAAGGGAGAGCCCAGGCCTAACAGCATCTTAGTAGGTATTTATGCTCTCTGAGTATGAATTTATTCATTTACCATATGCAAACAACAATATTAACTCTTAAGGTAGAAAAAAGTGTTCTCTCACCTTACCAGGTTTCTGCCTCTGCCTATTTATTCCTCTTCTCTGTACCTCAGGGAATGTGGCCAATTTCATGAATTAGAGTTTGATAAATTCAATGGGACTTCCTTTCTAATGGGATGATTAAAGTGCCATGAAGACAGGAAGCGAGTTGACTTCTTTCTCTTACAGTAAGACAATTAAATAGAAAAAAACCAGACTTGACATTTTCATCTATGTGGCTGGTTAGATAAGTTTACTCAGAGTCTGTTTCATAGGCCCAATTATATTTCTCTATCATGGCGGGTATCTCTGAGACTGTGAATCCCAAGATTTAGATTCTGTGTGGATGGTTGTAAGCCTATGTACTTGGTAAACTATGTTCAGCTTCCAATCGGCTTAATTCCAGGCTGAATATTAAGGTGACCTGCCCCTAACCCAAATGCCAGCCAAAAGCAAAAGATATAATCTCCGAAGGAAGATAATGTCATCTAGAGTATAAAAATTATCTCTACTATGGATATTTTATATCTGACATTTAATCAGAAGTTGTTAGACATAATAGAAGACAAAATCAAATGACTGGAATCCCAAGAGGGGGGAAAAACACAAATTAGAAATAACCTTAAAGGAAATTATATACTGTGGTTATCAGACACAGACTTTGAAATAATTTCATATTTTTAAAATATTTATTTCAAAATGGGAATTTAAATGAATCTATTTTAAAAACAATATACTTGTCCTAGAGATAATATGTATCATTGGCTTGTTAAAGTCAGTATTACTCATAATATGAACACATGACATATCAAAACTTGTAGAATGAAGCTGCAAACATGCATTCAGTAACATTCATGCCCTTAACTGTCAATGTTAAAAAAAAGAAAAGCTAAAGTCTAATGATCTAAATAAATTATCTCAAAAAATAAGAAAACAGAACATTAAATTCAAAGAAAGCAGAAGGAAGAAAATGAAAACTAGAGAAGAAATTAATTAATTTAAAAACAAATATATAACACTGCTCATGTTCTGTTTCATAATTTGAGTGACAATTATATAGGTGTGTTCACATTGTGAAAAATCATCAAGGAAACATGATTTGTGCATCTATCTATGCACACCCAATGTGTGTTTTACTCTAATAAAACCTACTATAATGAATTTCTCAATAAATTGCTATTTCGCTGCAAATATGGCATATATGTAGCACTCCCTTGGCAGGGAATCCTTAAGGGAAATAAAGGACAGTGAAAAACTAAAAATATATTTTACAGCCGTAACTCATACATTAAAGATTTTTATAAAGATTAGAAGTTATAGAAATGTACACACCACACCCAAGCTATGTCTGAGTTGGTATCTTCCTACCTTTAACATCCAATGGTAACCAAACCCTAATATTCCATTACTTTAGATAAATATAATATAACCTTAGCAATTATATTTTTCTTAGGTTAAAATTAGCCTCCAACAAGGGCTGGGATGTAGAAGGAAGCCATCAAAGACAGCCTTGTGAAAATTTATCACTGGGAGAGTTTTGAAATAGGTTTCACCTACCAAGAACGATATGTATCTATGGGAGCACACAGTCTCAAACTCTGGAAATCTGAGAGCATGATGGCTAGAGACTAGTACATTGCCTACAATTGGCTTCTTTGGTTAACAGAAGGCTGTTCCTATCTCCACCCTCCCCACACCTTTGAGCAGCCCCCTTATTCCATACATGGGGAAGTAGGGGGCTTATCTGAACTTTTTGAATTCTAAAGACAATTATCCTACACCAGCTCTGTTTCGACTATCAAGTGTAAACTAAAACTTCTAAGCCCCACAACCATCTAAATGGACCCCTCCTCTCAGCCAAGGGCATTCCAAAGTTAACCTGAAAAACTAGTTCAGGCCATGATGGGAACGGTGGGGTCAGGGTAGGGTAAGACACGCCTCATTATACCCTCCTCCCCATGGAATTCATACACAAGTGACCAGCATTAACATTGAAACAGAGATCTTAAGACTTTTTGCAGCAATAAAAGAGTTTTATTGTAGGAATAAAAGAATTCCAGCCTTACTCTAGTATAGTATCATATGGCACATAGAAGGCCCTGAAAGAAACTGAAGTGTTTTACCCTAAAATATATTCCTTTGACATATTTTGAAATGGCCCTACAAAGCTATCTCTTGTGAGGATAACTGGCAGTCTATAGAGAATCCCTTTCCCTTTCCAGGTCTTTTCCTTGATCTTCTGGCACCTTTTTAAGTCTGCTAAGAAACATTTATAATCTATTCTCTCTGAAGCCTGCTACCTGGAGGTTTTATCTGCATAAGAAGAAACTTGGTCTCCACAACCCTTTATCTCAACCCAGATACTCTCTTCTCTGGATTCTAGGTCTTTAGATAAACTCTTTCAACCAATTGCCAATCTGAAAATCTTGGAATCCATCTATGACCTGGATGCCCATCTCCCTGCCCCACCCTCCACCCCTGCTTTGAGTTGTCCTGGCTTTCTGGACTGAACCAAGGCACATCTTACATACACTGACTGATGTCTTATGTCTCTCTAAAATGTATAAAACCAAGCTGTAGCTGACCACTTTGGACACATGTCAGGACCTCCTCACACTGTCACAGGCATGTCCTCAATCTAGGCAAAATAAACTTCTAAATTGATTGAGACTTGTCTCAGATACTTTTTGGTTTATACAAGACAGGAGTTTTTCCCACTGAAAGCTATATTCTGGCCTTTCATTGTAGAAGAGAAGGAAGACCCATGATTCAATTTTGGTTCCAAGTACAAAGAGCAGGCCTAGTACAACCAGCTTGCTTTGCTGCAAGGCTATTCACAGCTAGAAGACAAAGCAGAAGGCTCTGCATAGTTCACCAGTGTCCTGCTTCTGGGTTTGAAGACAAAGCCTCAGTCAACAATAAAGGGTACCTTGGTCTTTGTTTCTCTGTGTACACATTTCTCCGATGATCTTTTGGAGAGAGTGTTGAGCTGAGGACAGGGTTTGGGTGTTCCTGAATAGCCTGGACAAATACCATCTTAAACACACCTCAACATTCCATTTCTAAATCTCGCTTCTTTGCATGGTTGCCCAACTAGGAAATGGTAGAAGAAGAAAAGGGATAAGATTCAGTGTTCTCTAAACTTAATCAGCTATTGCCTTTTATTCTTAGACTACACAGGAAAAAATACCTTTAAATTTTTCTGTTAAATAAGGATATTATTTAAGTGTTTGTTAGGCTAATTTACGGGATAGGACTCTTTTGGTGTGATAAAAGAAAACCACTGGAAAAATTACTAGAAACATATTTTTGTTTTGTTGTTAACAGAAATGCTGACTGCCCTTCAGGCTATCTTAAAGGTGTGATTTAGAAGAATATTTCCAATGACTAAATTTACATACCATTGGCCTAATATCTAAGAGGCCTAAAAAGAGCTATTGCTTGATAGCCCATAGAATCCAAAATTTAGACAATCACTTTTAATGTTTTTGGAACTTAATAGTTACAATGCAGAGATTTCCAGTGTGTATGAAATATGAAAGAGTACAGACAAAATCATCAAATAAGACAAGATGCCAAAAGGCTCTGGTGACATGTTTTTACTTTTTGAATACTCTTCTACTTTTGTTTATTCCATTTCTAAAAAAAACCACTACTTCAAAACGAAAACAATCCCAAGGGTAAAAATTTGATTTTCTAATTTTTCCTTCCAAATATAGACATCTCACCACCATTAACGCAAATGATTCTGCAAAGCAGCACATTTACAAATGGCTATTAAACTAAATATAACATTAAGTACAATCCATTAGTTCTGATTTCCTAAACAGGATGAAATTTCAAGTACTGCCCTAGTTTAAAAATCAACTTGTTAATATCTCCAAGTCACATTTTCTTAATGTCTCACATTATTTTTTAAAAAGAATTGTCAGTATGCATATAGCTACTTACAGTTTTTAAAACACTTTCATATGTACTATGCTACTGGAATTCTTACAGCAAGCTTGTAAGAAATGTATTATTACACCATTTTACAGATGAGGGAAATTAAGTCTCAAAAGCGTAAGGGTCTTCACCAAACTCATACGGCTAAGGCCAGGCCATGACTTGAATATTCACTTCACTATATGGTGAAACCTTTACATGTCTGAGGAACTGATTTTACTACCTAAAGTTTAGAACCTATTTTCCTGAAATATCGGAGTCTTTAATACAGCAAAACAGTGTTAATTAAGTATCTATGATGGTTTGGGCTCTGTAAAGATAACCTTTAAAATGTTTAATGAACATGTTTTAAAGTATTTAATAGTATTTAACTGCATAAAATAAAGTGGGACAGAGACAAGGAAAGGAGAAGACCAAATAAAGACAACAGCACTTTAAAAAAGATTTAAAGAAAAACAAGAACTGCAGGTTCTAGGTGCTAGGTAAGTTAGGTATTTTTTTGCTTTCATAAGAAGTTATTTTCCTCTTTCATTGTTGCGTCATGAACTCCACTGTATATAAATACAGGTCACTTGCTCCATGCCTGAAAGAAGTAGACTTGAAATATTCATTCATCTATCTAAGATGGAAAGTCCCAAAATTCCACCTATGCCTCTGAACTCTAGCTAGGCCTTTGGAAAAGACTAACTTCCCTGACTACCCCCAGCTTCCCTGACTACCCCCACCTTCCGGGACTTTACCTAGCCTTACCTCTGAAATTGTGCTTATCACTAGGCATTCACTGACTGACTTGGCTGTGACTTTTATTAGACTACAAGTACTTTATAGACAGGTCCAAAGTGCCCTATGAAAAGAAACCATGTATTATTCAACTTTGTTTCCTCAGTACCTTACAAAGCCAAGGCCTTGAAATAAGCATTCTGTAAATGTTTGTTAAACACATGAAATCCATGTGTTCATACCTGTGTTGTGGCATCTTTATACCATGCATAGAAACAAGCAGGGACACTGACAGCTCCACTAAAGGTGCTCCATCTGATGGTAGTCAACTTCAGAAAGGTTTCTGGTAAGAAGCAAAGGGCCTTTACGAATTCCAAAACTTATGATCAGGGGTCCCTACCATTCATTGTTTAAAAAAATTCCCTGCTGAAGTGGCTAAAAGTCCTACCTTTGTCTGGGATTTCTCAGTGAGATTTTGAAAAAGAGTCTTTCTTTGGGAGAACAGCTGTACACTGAATTCCTTCCAAATTTAAGATTTTGAATCTCACATTGGTAAGACTGAATTCTAAAGACACCACTGTTACCAACAGGCACAAAGAGCTTCAATAATAATTCTAAAATTACTAGTAGTAATAATAATAATAATAATAATTTAAAATGCTTTAAATCAATCATCTCTGGCCAGGCACTGGACCAAAAACTTTGTATGCATCATCTTATTATACTCTCACCACATTTCTATAAGTAAGTTATTATTGTGGTCTCCATTTGCCCAATAAGAAATTGAGATCTAGAAATTCCCCCTTATCTAAGGTTTCGCTTCAGCAGTTTCAGTTACTTATGGTCAACCAGGGCCTGAAAATAGGTGAATACAGTACAATAAGATGTTTTGTGAGAGAGCAAGAGTGAGCGCACATTCACATAACTTTTATTATAGAATATTGTCGTAATTATTTTATTAGTAATTATTGTTGTCAATCTCTTACTGTTCCTGATTCGTAAATTAAACTTTTATCATAGTATATGAAAACTCACAGTATATGTAAGGTTTGGTACTGTCCACAGTTTTAGACATCCACTGGGGGTTTTGGAACATACCTCACTCAGGTAATGGGAAACTGCTATATATAACTAACATCACAAAACTAGAAAAGGCAGAACGAAGATTCAACCCAAAGCCTGGCTGTCTCCAGAGTCCAAGCTTCACCATGCTAAGCTTGCTAATTGTTATCCAGTGTTTTAAATTCAAGTAGAGAAAACCAGAATGAGCTTTGGAATTAGAGCTAGAAGCAAATCTCAGTTCTTCCATTTATTAGCTGAGGGACGTTGGACAAATGACTTCATTTCTTTCAAATGAGTTTGCTCATCTGTATAATGGGAATAATAAATGATTACTTTGTGGAGTTCAGAAGACTAAATGAGGTGATCTTTGCAAGTATTTATGCACAATGATGAGCAGATAATAGGTCCCCCAATAAATAAGTTACATGGAGGAATATTATGGGGCCCTGAATCAAGAATGCATCATTAGGCCAGGCACGGTGGCTCAAGCCTGTAATCCCAGCACTTTGGGAGGCCAAGACGGGCAGATCACGAGGTCAGGAGATCAAGACCAGCCTGGCTAACATGGTGAAACCCCATCTCTACTAAAACAAAAATACAAAAAACTAGCCAGGCGAGGTGGCGGGCGCCTGTAGTCCCAGCTACTTGGGAGGCTGAGGTAGGAGAATGGCATAGATCCGGGAGGCGGAGCTTGCAGTGAGCTGAGATCCCGCCACTGCACTCCAGCCTAGGTGACAGAGCAAGACTCCGCCTCAAAAAAAAAAAAAAAAAAAAAAAGGAAATGCATCACTGGGACTGAATGCTGAAGACAGATTTGAGAAAAATTAAAAGGCAGAATGTATAGGACTAGTTAAATGCCTGGATAAAGGGGGTGACAGAGCAGGAAGAATCCAGCATGACATACAACACGAGAATATAATTTCTTCAAATGCTTAGTGCTCTCCAACATTAAAAGCAAATATTTCACCAATACTAGTGATTCGCAGATACATCATTGAAAATTCAGCTGTGCATTAAAAATATCTGTGTCTTAAATTTTTTAAAGTTTAACCTATGCAACAGTTGCTGAGAAGATTACAAAGTTATCATCTACATTTAGCCTACTCATCTGTAAAGTAAGGTTAATGATAATATACAACAAGATATAGGTAAAAGCTCCTGGCATAGTACCTGAAATAGTATAGTAGATAGTCAATAAATGGTACCAATAATTATAATCACATTAGAGTTCTAATATAATCCGAGAAAAAAGGGGAAGAGGTGATTGACAAAAATAAAATTTTTCTCTCCCAAGGGAATAAAGTAAAATACAGCTAGATTGCCACCACATTCAATTCAGATATACAATCATCTGAACTTTAAAAAGAAATTTCTTCCACCAGTTTGTATCATAGACTTAAAAACATATTATCCATACAGAAACCTCCCTAGGTAAGGTCACTCTACCAAGTGTATAGATGCATGCACTTTAGCTTGAGAATGTTGCAGCGAGAGCATCCCATACTAAGGCTGCAAAATGAACCGCAGGCTGAGGTGAGCGTGGGTGGTTCAGTGCAACTACACTGTAAAACAAATATAATATAATTCCTCACGATAACTGCACCCATTTTAATTATCTGCATTCCCTCAGAATGACACCCTTATCCTTGAATGACTATGTTCAGCAGGAACACTTTGTTTTAAAATGAAATGCTTTATTTCTAACTTTTGCCTTACCTATTATTATCTAAAAAGCAGTATCTGTTAATAGTCTTCCCTCACCCACCCCAAAAAGAAAGATGCTAAACATAGGGCTTCTTTTATTCTTTCTGCCCCACAAACTCCAGCTGCCATTAGGAAAGAAAGGTTGTGGAAGGAGCAACCATATGAAATCAAAACAAACAGACAAATAAAAAAGCATTGTGGGGCCAGTGACTTCAAGAAAAATAAAAAAATACAGTTTAAGGGGAATTGTTTTACAGGCGTTCTCTTCTGCACATACCCCGGTTGGGGTAACTAATCAAAAACATAGACTTCTCTCTTAAGAAGTTCAAGGCATGCATGGTAAAAGGGTAGAATAATCAGAGGCAATATAGGCAACCAAGAGTTAAAAGTTAATAGTTTGAAAATAATAAATAAATAAAAGTTAATGGATTGACAAACACTTATGCAGAATGCCTATCTTGTGCAGAAACTGGAAAAAAACACTTTCCATTGCTTCTCTCACCCTTTGCTCCACCCCAGTACAGTTTATGAACCCAACAAAGCTTTGCCCTTGGCACCATTCAAAGCTCAGGGCTGGTGCTTCGGGCCTTAGGCTCTCTACTTCACTGTTCTCAACCTCACCTGCAGGCAGAACAAAACAGAGATGTCAGGGCTCTTATCGAAGCACAGAGCAATGGTTCTTTTTTTTTTTTTTTTTTTTGAGACGGAGTCTGGCTCTGTCGCCCAGGCTGGAGTGCAGTGGCCGGATCTCAGCTCACTGCAAGCTCCGCCTCCCGGGTTTACGCCATTCTCCTGCCTCAGCCTCCCGAGTAGCTGGGACTACAGGCGCCCGACACCTCGCCCGGCTAGTTTTTTGTATTTTTTAGTAGAGATGGGGTTTCACCATGTTAGCCAGGATGGTCTCGATCTCCTGACCTCGTGATCCGCCCGTCTTGGCCTCCCAAAGTGCTGGGATTACAGGCTTGAGCCACCGCGCCCGGCCAGAGCAATGGTTCTTAAGGTTGGCTGATGGGGATCCAGGGAGTGCATGGGCACCTGGAAATTACACACAACTTTTTGTCCTACATATTTATTGTGCATCTTTCTGATGAAAGCATCCACAGTTTCATCATAAGCTCAAATGGATCATTGACATGAGAAAAGCTTAAGAACCACTGCATTAGACAGTCCTTGCACTGAAAAAGTACATAAGAATGGTCACAGCTCTATTACTCTATGAGGCTTTGACCTCTAAACAGAGTTCATATTGAAAGATTTTTGTAGCTCAAGAAATGGGAAATCTGGGCTTTCTAAGCACAAGGGGGAAGACATGCACAGAGCACCACAGTGGGAAAAGGAACCACCACCCCTCTCCTCCAGATGCGTTTCACTGGCAAGAGCATGTTCCCCAGCTGATTCTGAATCACAGAATTTTGGAACTGGATGGGTCCTAGAAGGGCTCAGCCTTGGCCCTCCTGTGTACCAGAGAAGCTAAATACATGCTCAAGGTTATACTCCTAGAACAGCACCAAGTGCCCTTTGCCAAGTCCTCTTCCATTTCCGCTCCCACCATACCACTGGGACAGAAAACAGTTAAAAGAATCATCCACTAAAATACTTTTTTTTTTTTTTTTCCAAAAAAGCCATTGAGGGAAAGTGCTTAAATGTAGAAGTATTTTTCACTTAGCACATCAAATATGATGACAAAAATCAGACTGTAAAACTAACAAGTCAACATAGCTCTTAAGACCTGTCTGGATGAGAGCTTTAATATCTGATTACTTGGGATCTAATAAGAAATTGTCAATAAAACATCCATTTGCAGGAAGACAGTTGAGGTAAAACACACAATCTATTGACTTCCAAATGACTGCTAGCAGTTCTTTGAGAATTCAATACTATAAGCAGGGAAACAATTAAACCAGGTCCTTCCAGGGCTGAGATATACAAGGGAACATATGGCCCCAGCAGAACACTTCAAACAGGCAGCTGTACAGCTATAATTAAATCTGTAGTAGTCATGCTATTATTTATTTAGCAGATTTTTTTTAATGTACCCTTCACGGAGGTCTCAGAACATGTACCAAATTAGAACAATAAAGAATACTGGGCCGGGCGCGGTGGCTCAAGCCTGTAATCCCAGCACTTTGGGAGGCCGAGATGGGCAGATCACGAGGTCAGGAGATCAAGACCATCCTGGCTAACATGGTGAAACCCCGTCTCTACTAAAAAATACAAAAAAAACTAGCCGGGCGAGGTGTCGGGCGCCTGTAGTCCCAGCTACTCGGGAGGCTGAGGCAGGAGAATGGCGTAAACCCGGGAGGCGGAGCTTGCAGTGAGCTGAGATCTGGCCACTGCACTCCAGCCTGGGCCAGAGAGCGAGACTCCCTCTCAAAAAAAAAAAAAAAAGAATACTGAAGAAGCAGAAAAAAGGAATCAAGAGGAAAATAAGGCTCTGACACAAAAGCAGGCAACAACTATATGGAAGTTTGGTTGAGAGGTTCTTCATCTGCATCTGAGGGCTTCTGGCTGAGTCACCAGTAGGTTATGGTTACTTAACTGACATAATGACCTGAGATCCCTTCACTCCTTTGTTCTAAGGTCCAGCCCAAAGTCGGCTTCTTATTTTTTAATTCCTATAAATCACAAAGTCTTTAAATTACTTAAAGACTGACTAGTTTATAATACCCCACGCAGTGAATACATTCCTAACATATAGTCATTTGCTTCTTCTGGTATATTACAGTGAAAGAAGGAGCATCAACTCAAGAGTTAAATTCAGAGTCACCTCTGCCCACTCCCCAGTTCCTGACAAAATTCATACTTCCATCTCTGTGCTAGGACATCTAACATCCTACATTATTTACCAATTCATCTCACAGTCTATAATGAGACCTCCTAGAGAGCAGGGATTGTGTGCTGTTCGTTTTTGTAGTCCTGATACCTACTGTAGCACTTAAGTGCAAAGAAAGACTTTTAAAAGTTCATATATACATTAGTGACAAAGCTCAATTTCCTATATAATTCATCCTTACATTGAAATGAAATCTGCTTCATGAAACACATCCATCTGCTATTGCAATTTTATATCTGGAGCTAAAAACAATAAATCTATTCTCTCTCACTGGAGGGCAACTTTCATGAGCCTTGTATCCTTCAAGACTTCTCATCTCTAAAAGTTTTGGATGAGTTACTTCTATTATTCTTCTTGGGTTAGTGCCCAGGCATCTCACTACACTGTTACCATAACTACATCTCAACTATTTCTGAGTAATGGACACCTTTGAAGAGTCTAAATCTGCTGAAAGTCATAAACTTTCTGTTCAAATAAAGTAGCATTTTTCACGTTCTTATTTGCTCCATATTTAGAACTTACATAGTTTATCTTACTCTTGTGAAATTCCTGTGGTTTCAAGCCTGTCAAGATCATTCTCTATCTTAATTATATTATTTAAATTTTAGATGGCTAACTTTGTTAGTTTTGTGTATTTGAAAATCTGATAATAATGTATTATGTCTTAATCTAAATTGCTAATACAGTTGTTTAGCAGAGCAATACAAGCTAAAAAGTACCATGGCATTAGAAACCTCTTCCACTTTTACACTGGCTATTAATCGACACACTTCAAAGACACTTGTTTATCCAGGTAAGAACCTTCTGATATTCATGCAACCCTCAGTTTGTCAAAGTGCTTACAGCAACATCACTAGTCCCTATAGATGCTACACTACAATGAAGTGCCCTGCTCAGGAAAGAAAACGTAGTACATAAGTACACTTACATTCTTCTTCTTTTCTTTTTTTTTTTTTTTTTTTTTGAGACAGAGTCTCGCTCTGTCACCCAGGCTGGAGTGCGGTGGCCGGATCTCAGCTCACTGCAAGCTCCGCCTCCCGGGTTTACGCCATTCTCCTACTTTAGCCTCCCAAGTAGCTGGGACTACAGGCACCCGCCACCTCGCCCAGCTAGTTTTTTGTATTTTTTAGTAGAGATGGGGTTTCACCATGTTAGCCAGGATGGTCTCGATCTCCTGACCTCGTGATCCGCCCGTCTTGGCCTCCCAAAGTGCTGGGATTACAGGCTTGGGCCACTGACACTTATATTCTTCTACTCAACATGTATAGCAACAACTTAGACCACAGATTGGCAAACTTTTTCTGTGAAAGACCAAACAGCAAATACTTTAGGCTTTAGGAGCCAACATACAGTATCTGTCACATTCTTTTTTTTTTAACTGCTTTTTAAAACTGTAACCATGCTGAGCTTGCCAGCCATTCAAAAGCAAGTTACTGGCAGGCTATGGTCCATGAACTATAGATTGCTGGACATCATTTCTCCAATTTTGAAGCAAATGGCCTATTGGTGAAGATAAACATTTATCCAAAAATTAAAATAAGCAACTATTTGATGACAGCTGTGGAAGGTGTCATGGTAGAAAAGCATCATGCGCTGTAACAGCTTATAACTGCAGCCCCTGGCAGAGACTGGAAGCGAGGAGGGGGTGTCACAGAAAACTTCCTTGAAAAGGTGTCATTTACAGAGAAATAATGGGAGAACACCAGTTGCCTGCACAAGGAAGAGCATTTCAATGAACAAAAGCAGCATGTCCAAAGACCCAAAGGTAGGCGGGAGACTGCCATGCTAGTGAAACTGGAAGAATACCATATGGTTGTAGTAAAGTCAGGATGGGAGAAAACCTGGCACATCAGCTTTGGAGAGAGACACCAGGCAGGATAATGCAGGTCTTGGAAGGTCATGCCAAGGATTCTGGGCTTTATCATAAAGGCAACAGGTAGTCATCCAATGGTTATAAGCCATGAGTGACACTTTGTGTACAGTCTTTCAGCACAAAAGCCTGTCTTTCATTTGCTATATATGCCCACAGTGCTTTGTCAGCTTTCTACAGTCTCAGCTTTAAAAATCACAATAGTTTGCATCAATGTAAAAATAATGATTAATGCACTACCACAGGCTGGCTAGTGGCTTGTTATTTTCAAGAAAGGAGAGGGGAAATAGAATACCACCAATACAAAATTTGCCTGTATATACTCCTGTGAAACTAATCAATGTGGAATCATTCTAAATTCAGATCCATTCCAAAACAAAAACAAACAAAAAGAACCTCACACTAGTGTTCTATTTTACAGCTGCCTCTCTCTTGAACTTCTCCAAAAATTGAAAATGTATTCCCAACAGTCCCCCAAAGTCTTAACTCATTTCAGCATTAACCCAAAAGTCCACAGTCCAAAGTCTCATCTGAGACAAGGCAAGTCCCTTCCATCTGTGAGGCTGTAAAATCAAAAGCAAGCTAGTTACTTCCTAGATACAATGGGAGTACAAGTATTGGGTAAATACAGCTGTTCCAAATGGGAGAAATTGGCCCAAACAAAGGGGTTGCAGGGCCCATGCAAGTCCAAAATCCTGTGTGGGAGTCAAATTTTAAAGCTCCAAAATGATCTCCTCTGACTCCAGTTTTCACACTGATGCAAAAGGTAGGTTCCCATGGTCTTGGGCAGCTCCACCCCTGTGGCTTTGCAGAGTACAGCCTCCCTCCTGACTGCTTTCATGGGCTGGCATTGCGTGTCTGCAGCTTTTCCAGGCACAGTGCAAGTTGTGAGTGGATCTACCATTCTGGGGTCTGGAGGACGATGACCCTCTTCTCACAGTTACAGTAGGCAATGCTTCAGTAGGGACTCAGTGTGGGGGCTCCAACCCCTCATTTCCCTTCTGTACTGCCCTAACAGAGGTTCTCCATAAGGGTCCCACCCCTGCAGCAAGCTTTTGCCTGGGCATCCAGGCATTTCCATACATCTTCTGAAATCTAGGCAGAGGTTCCCAAACCTCAATTCTTGACTTCTGCGCACTCGCAGGCTCATCACGATGTGGAAGTTGCCAAGGCTTGGGGTTTCCACCTTCTGAAGCCACAGCCTGAGCTCTACGTTGGCCCCTTTCAGCCACAGCTGGAGCATCTGGGACACAGGGCACCAAGTCCCTAGGCTGCACACAGCATGGGGACCCTGGGCCTGGCCTATGAAACCACTTTTTCCTACTGCGCCCTCTGGGCCTGTGAAGGCCAGAGGCCTTTTTCCTACTGCGCCTCTGGGCTTCTATGAAGGTCTCTGACATGACCTGGAGACATTTTCCCATGGTCTTGGGGATTAACATTAGGCTCCTTGCTACTCATGCAAAGTTCTGCAGCTGGTTTGAATTTCTCCTCAAAACATGGGTTCTTCTTTTCTACTGCATTGTCAGGCTGCAAATTTTCTGAACTTGTATGCTCTGTTTCCCTTCTAAAACAGAATGCTTTTAACAGCACCAAAGTCACCTTGTGAATGCTTTGCTGCTTAGAAATTTATTCCGCCAGATACCTTGAATGACCTCTCTCAAGTTCAAAGTTTCACAAATCTCTAGGGCAGGGGTAGAATGCCTCCAGTCTCTTTGCTAAAACATAACAAGAGTCACCTTTGTTCCAGTTCCCAACGAGTTACACATCTCCATCTGAGACCACCTCAGCCTGGACCTAATTGTTCATATCACTGCCAGCATTTTTGTCAATGCCATCCAACAAGTCTCTAGGAGGTTCCACACTTTCCCACATTTTCCTGTCTTCTTCTGAGACCTCCAAACTGTTCCAACCTCTGCATGTTACCCAGTTCCAAAGTTACTTCCACATTTTCGGGTATCTTTTCAGCAACACCCACTTCTGGTACCAGTTTACTATATTAGTTAGTTTTCATGCTGCTGATAAAGACATAACCAAGACTGGGAAGAAAATGAGATTTAATTGGACTTACAGTTCCACATGGCTGGGAGACCCCAGAATCATGGCAGGAAGGGAAAGGCACTTCTTACATGGCGGTGGCAAAAGAAAATGAGCAAGAAGCAAAAGCAGAAACCCCTGTTAAGCCCATCAGATCTCATAAGACTTTATTCACTATCATGAGAATAGCAAGGGAAAAGACTGGCCCCCATGATTCAATTACATGCCCCTGGGTCCCTCCCATAACATGTGGGAATTCTGGGAGATACAATTTAAGGTGAGATTTGGGTGGGAACACAGCCAAACCACATCTGTGATGAAAATAATAAGTACTAGATGGTATTAGAAATTCAAAACAGGAGTAGTTAACATGAGCTGGAATATTCAAGGATGGATATAAAGAAAAAGCAACACTTGACAAGTTTTGAAGTAAAGGTAAGACTTGGAAAAGCAGAGAGAAAAAGAGAAATTTGGGTCCAAGAGTAATGTGCATTCAATAACATTCATGAAATGACAATCGGACATAATTTCTTTGGAGTGTGGATAGAGCAGTATAGTGTGAAGTTAACAGCATGAACTCCAAAGAACCAAATTAACAATGCAAATTTAAAAGATAAGGAATGATATGTAAATGAAATGGACTTTCATCCCACCAAATCTTACTGCAAAACAAAACCAAAAATAAAAAAGCAGTAGCCCATTTAAATAATGAAAATGGAAGTATATTTTCCTTTTCACAAAACAACTAGAAAAAACAGTTCAGACTGAAGTATAATATCTGTTTTATGAATCAGAAAACTGAAGTTCAGAAGAGTTAAGGTTTACCATGCTTATTTAAGTCTTCAAAGCTATTCCTATGATCCTGGATGGATGCTTCTGCTGCCACAGTGATTAAAATACTCAATGTTATATGCTGATACTCTGAATGTGATTGGTGAAGGTCAGTGAAAAAAGACTGATATAATAAAAAAGTACAATCTATGATCTCAGATTGTGAGTTTATATCTTAGCTTATTAATAAAAAAAGTTCAAAAATAATCACTTTTTCCTCTTACCAGAGCAAAAATTTAAGGTTATAATGATGTGTATTTATCAGACTAAATGAACTACAGTTGACTCTATCTATAGTGAGAATGAATACTTAACAGCCTGGAAGTCAAAAAACCATGAGGTTTAGCAAAGCACAAGTGAAGATCTGTAAATTAAAGGTGTTGTAACTCTCTCTTCATTGTGGTCTGTGGACAAGTCAACTAACTAATCTACTTTTACTAATTCTATGTGTGACACTAATTACAAAAAAAAAAAAAAAAACATTGAAATGTTGTATTTCCTCAAATTTGGAAAGTTTTAGGCTATTATTTCAAATAATTCTAAAAGCCACAACATTTTCCATTTATTAGATGAACTAAGTCTTTTACTTGTATTGCTAAACTCTAGATAGTTGCATTCCAGTTTATTGCTCCCATTTCTTACCTAACCTTTTATCCAAGGAACAATATTTTATTTGGTTAAAACTCTTTTCTTCCGTTATTTTTGTTCTCTAGAATGGAAAGCTACTTCTAAAGTCCCTGGTTCCTTTCTGATTGATGGCTTTGGCCCACACAGTTGTGTCTTTCACTGAACTCCAGCTGCACTTTACTGTCAGCACCACAGTTTATTTGGTGTGAATAATCAGCTAAGATATCAACTCACAATCTGAGATCATAGATTATACTTTTTTTTATTACATCAGTCTTTTTTCACTGACCTTCGCCAATCACATCCAGAGTAGCAACACATAACATTGAGTATTTTAATCACTGTGGCAGCAGAAACATCCATACAGTCACCATAACACCCTTAAAATTTTTTTAATTATTCATTTTTTAATAGTAATTCTGATAATTAGCCTATTCAGCATGATGTGTGCCTCAAAGACAAACCAAAGGCCAGAAACACCGATTGAATACCTGTCTATTCCACTGTGGCTTTCAGGGACCTAAAAAGATCCTAATCCAACTAGGAAGAACTCATTGTACTCACTAAGAGCACAGGTCCTAGGACTAGGATGCTGCTCTACCACTTAGATGTTATTTAACTTTAGGGAAATTACTTAATTTCTTCATGCCTCAAGTTTGCCAATATGTAAAATACAGTTGGCAGTACCAACCCCAAAGCATTACTTGTAAGTAGGTGTCCAATCTATGCTAGTTGTTAGTTATTGCTTACATAGCAGTAGACTCAATACTATCAGATAGAGCTACCAAATGAAGAGTACAGCTAATTTTGAAGTTCAAGCTTTACAATCACTCCCTATGCAATGACTCAGTTACTTCCTACCCTCTTATATGTGTATGCATGGAACATTGATTAGTCAGGAATGTCATCTTGGCATGATTAACCCCTGGCTTTCAGATTACAGAAAACATTACTGCTGTCCTTTTAACATGGTGGCAAAAAAAAAAAAAAAAAAAAAAAAAATCATTGTTTTCGTTTCAGTTCAGTTCTAGGGAGTAAAGTCAGCCCATTGGTGGGTAACATGTGGAGAAACCAGAAAGCTGTGCTGGTGACTGATAAGGTCATGAGATTCTGCTGAGACACATAAATCAACCAGCCACTGGATCAATCAGACAAGTGAGCTGGAAACAGTGGGGAGCTCTTCTCTTTCTAAAGAAGAACAGGAAAAACTTCTTCCCATGGTGTGACCTCCTCATAAATTTATTCTGCAGAGATTCCCTATTGAGAGGGAAATTGGGGAGCAGTAGAATCTGCAAATATGCCCCAACATGTAAAAAAAAAAAAAAAGTGTTGGCTGACCTTTTTATTAGCCATTTCAGTTGACAACACTCCTTCAAAGTTTCTAATAAAGCACTCGTATAAGGTATAAAACTTTTTATTTAACTAACTGTATAGCCTGGCATATGTTCATTTAAAATTATCTTGGGGGTTGGGGGATGGAAAAGAAGGAGATGTAGATCCAAGCTGCAAATGTGTTGAATAATATTCAAAGGGAACACTTGTCCAACTCTTTTTGCAATTTTTCTTTTTGTTCCAAATGCTGACCACCAAGAAGGGCTCTTGAGATGAAGCCATTTGTTGTTTGCCAAGGAAATTCCCACAGAGCCTGAAAAGCCCTCTCAGAGCTGGGAACAGCAACATCTTCAGTCAAAGCAAGAAGAAACAGACAGGTGGCCAAGTCTACCCACTGCACTTTTCACCTCCCTACTTCAGAATACAAGTGATTAGCCAGCTCGGACATCCAATTACATAAGGAAAATAAACCCAGTTTTAATTTCTATACTTTAAGCTTCTGACAAAAGCCCCCAAAGTGAGCTGGGAGGCAAATGCTAGATATTGAGATTCTTTTCATTTTGAGTCGCTAAGCTTTCAGTGGAGTGAAACATAAAGAATAAACTAAAATCTGACCAGCAAATAGTATCTTAGCAGTGGAGGCGGATTCAATAAAGTGTTTAAAGATCCAGAATATAACTCATATAATCTTTTGGGAAGGTAATTAAATTTGCAATACATGGTAATCCAGCAATTCCACTTATAAAAATTTCTCCTCCAGAAATACTCATGAAACAATGTAGAAAAATTACAATAAGGGTACTTCTTAAAGGCTTATTGGTACAGCAAAGAACTGAAAATATCTAGTCACGGAAGATAGAATCAATAAAATATAATTCATATATACTATATAGCCTTTAAGGAGAATAAGGTGGGTGCCCACTGCATTGTTAAGTTAAAAAAATCATATTTTAGAACAATACAATCACATTTTTATTATTTATATATAAATATATAAGTATTCATATATCAGAAAAGTTCATTAGACTCAACATCAAGCTGCTAATGGTAGTTATTTTAAAGGATTTGACTTTAAGAATTTTCATTTTTTATTTTATTCATTTTTGCTTTGTTTAAATTTTACAGCATTGTTGTATATTTTGAATCAGAAAATTCTAAAGTTTTTTTAAAAATTGTGGATAATAACATGTTACTACAGTAAATAAAGAATGATTCCATGGGCGGGGCATAGTGGCTCATGCTTATAATCCCAGCACTTTGGGAGGTCAAGACAGGCACATTGCTTGAGCCCAGGAATTCAAGACCAGCCTGGGCAACGTGGCAAAACTGCATGTCTCTATATATATATGCAAAAAAAAAAAAAAAAACTGGCTGGGCATGGTGGTGTACACCTGTAGTCCCTACTATTCAGGAGGCTGAGGTAAGAGGATAGCTTAAGCCCAAAAGGTGGAGGCTGCAGTGAGCCAAGATTGTGCCACTGTACTCCAGCCTGGGTAACAGTGAGACTCTGTCTCGAAAAGAAAAGAAAAAAAAAAAAGAATGATTCCCGATATATATATTTACAATTACTATAAAGTTTTAAAAACTGTACTCAGATGAACTAAGAGTGTTCATCACAAGGTATTGCTGTTTTCTGGTTTTGTAACAATTTGCCACTTCCAAGAAGAAAAATGTTCGTTTCTTTTATGAAGTTTCTGTCAGATGTAAGTAACTTGTGATGTGAGAGTATACGTCCATCAAAGATTATTGCTGACAGCATGCTACTGTTCTCTGAAATATATTCTAGGTATATTCCTGGTATTGGCATACTGGCAGAATGCTACATATTGAAAAGAGAAAAAAGTGACATCAAATGTAAAACATGCCAGTTTATTAATATATGTAATAGCTACAATTTCTTCGGTTAAATGTTGAATACAGGGATGCAGTGCTACCAGAGTTCAATTCTTTCACAGGAACAGGTAAGAATGTGGCACAGAATCCCTTTTTGGCTGTTCTGTCCTGTTCCTACACATCCTGATGCTCCTTTCTGAACCATAAAGACTAAGAAGATTTCCCGTTACCATTCCTCAGAGAGGACTCCAGTGAAGGTTTCATGAATCATGTGTCATTAGCCAGTTGGCATGCCTGATGTTAGCCAACAGTAATATCAAGAGGACCACAGGAGCAAATATAATTACTCAGAAATTCAATCTCACTATTCTTGGTGGCTTACACCCACTTCTAGTGCATTAAATATTTCAATAATTAATATTTACTAATTAATAATGTAATATAATTAACAGTACATGGATGATCTTTTAACTGGGAAACTCTTTTTCTTTCTTACAATATTTCTACAGCAGAGAAGAATTTCCTTTGCTGATAGTAATAAGGTCTTAATGGCTATAGCTAACACATTAAGAAATGGGCTCTTATGGGTCTGCGAGCTCTCATTTTAATGCACTGGGGTACTCATACAATACTTAATATAGGAATAACACCAGATGATCCAAAACATTCACAAATTTCTCCATCCTATCACATTGTATCTCTAGTGAGCTTTTTAAAATGTAAATCAGAACATACAACACTCTAGGTAAAAATCCTAAGAGAGTGTCTCACTGCACTTAGAATAACATAAAAAGGGCCTCTGGCATATTTTTCTGACTTCTCTACCACTGCGCACCTGCTACATTTGCTCCAGTCACTTATGACACTTTTTTTCCTGTTTCTTGAATACACCATCTTCATTTCTGCCTTAGCTTTCTACTCTTGCTTTTTGCTCAGCCTAGAAACCTCTCTCTCCAGATCCTCTCCTTACTGGCTAACCCTCTTCCGTAAAATAGTTTTTAAAATAGTTTTCCTGTACCTCTCCACTTTACCCTGCTTTATTTTCAAGATAGCACTTATGATTATGTGAAATTATCCTACGTATTTATTGTTTTTCTTGTTTACTGTCTCTCTCTTCCCAAAAGCATGGAAGTTCCACGAGTCAAAAGATGTATCTGTTTCATTCACTTCTGGAACCCACAACTAAGAACATTTTCTAGCACAGAATATACATTTTGAATGAATGAATGAATGAATGAATGAATTCAAATCACAGCTGCATGCAGTGACGGGGTGTTTTAGGAGTTCAAATTCATTGTAGCTGCAGTTAATTAAAACCATAGCTCTAAATTTCACAAAAGGCTCCTTTTTTCCTAAAATAATACACGAGATAGAGTTCAGTTTACTTCATATAGGATCATCTGCTTCATTTTAAAGCTGATACAAAACCCATTCTAAAATGAGTACTAATTTTCTATTCCAGACAAATAGCTTTTAAGAATGTACAACATTAATAAATGCAGAGATGCAACTGTCCCAATTTTAAAATACATACATTCTATAAATCGGTACTAATATCAATGCTTCTCAAACCCCACTAATCCCTGTCAACTGTTTAAGCTTTAAGAATATGGGAGAAGCATAGAATGGGAAAAGGAAGCTATCTTAAGCCAAATTTCTCGTAGAGAGGGAAAAGATAATGACAAACATGTTTTGTTAATTAGCTAAGCACAAGCTGTTCCCCTGTGAAAGGGGCCCAAGGATATCATTGCATGGCTATACAAGTGCCCCTCAGGAACACCTGGCTGAAGGAAAGCTGTAGGTGCTGAGCCAGAGAGATGCTCACCAAAGTCACCAAAACTGTAGTGACTAAGGACCTCTAAGGACCCTAACTACCTTCTCACAACACGCCTTTGTTCTTAGGTTTTCACAGATGTGATTCCATCTGGAGCTCCTCTGACACAGTAATGTCTCACTGCTCCCTGAAAACATGCTAAAGACAATTATTATAACCTCAGAAGACATGAAGCTTTCTTAGACACTGTACCTCCTCTGAAGGGTGAAGTAAGACCACCCATATTCAGTGTGAACTGTAGGTTTTTTTGACTGAGCCATGGAAAGAAAAAGGAGGTACTTTTGTCCTTTTCCTTCACTGTGAGCATGAAATAACTATAATGCTAAGAGAAGCTTTATGTGAGCCCTGGGATGGAACTCTATGTTCAAAATCATGAAAAGAAGTCATCTCAGTGGACTGGGTTGACTCACTCCTATATCATGTATGTGTAAGAAAAGGATTGGGGGTTATTTCCCCAATAATCACAGGATGTTTCCTTCTAGATCTCATTTTAAGATAGTTGTGGCATAGCAACTTTAAACTTATACATGGTTTAATGGTTTCATCCTCATACTTTCTGACAAAATACTTAAATTCAGGTCTATTTCTTTAAAAGACCAAGACTTCAAACATAGGAATCAAGGCAGCAAAATATATTTAAACATAATAGGCAATAGACAGTGCTAAAAATGATCCTAATACGTTTTAGAAATTAACCCTACACAAAACTCCACCACGAGACCTATGGAATAGATTCTCAGATTAGCCAGTTAAATAATGAATATCACAGAAATAATAACCAGATAAGCAGTTACAAGGTTATGTGGACCTCAAGTGTCCCCCTGAGAATCTGCAGGCTATTTCTACATCTACTGCATCCACTGCAATCAACAGACTACAATTTCACTTGAGGTTGGACATGTAATTGTGAGATGTTATTGCATTATTAATCAACCTGGAAAAAGTCAACTTTTTTTAAGCCATTGCACCACTCAGCACAGTATTTCTACAAGAGTTAAAGCTAAGGGGTAAAATGAAGAAAAAGGCTCTTTCTTATTCTCATAGCTGAAGCCATATTCATATGAAAACTGTAACTAAAGCCACTGCAGTTGATAAGCACCCACCTCACATGTAAATTTCTAAAAGAACAGAAAAAGAATAAGAAGAAATAGAAAAATAAATCAAAGGTAATCAAGAAATATAATTAGATAATGTAAAAAAATACTCCATAGCAGCAAAATAGAAGAGATTATTTATGTAGATTTACAACTAGATGAACTCCAGATGTATTTTTTAAATCTATTTCTCCACAGGTGTTTTTCTGCTTAATAAATATAACATCCAAGTTGGAATATGGCTAAAGCACTGAATCACCTAAATTTTGGCTATGCTCTTCTTCTGCTGTTAACTATTTTAAGCCATTTTTCAATAAAGCAGCCGCTACTGAAATCGTAAGCACATAGGCTTGGCAAAGCCAGAAAGAAAAAGTGCAGCCCACAGATTTGTTTCTTCTGTTTTCCCAAAACAGAATCTCATAAAAAAATATGCCCTCAAATTCTGTCACTATGTAGCTGTCAGAAAGAGCAATTCTGTTCCTCTTCATAACTCTGAACATTAAACCCATTCTTTGTGCTACTAAGAAGTTAGACAGCTCCAAGAAGTTGCAAGGCACCATCACAACTGTTCAGATTGTATCCAGGCAGAATAATCAGTCAATCAGAAATTTCAGTACTGGTCAGATGGAAGATTTTGGGGCCAACTTGGACAAGTACACAAGACAAGTTTGAGTTTACCGCCAAGATCACTTCCAGGACACTGGCTAATTAATTATAAAAGCTTTCTCAAAACAAATATAAGCCTGGAAACCTTTTTTTTTCCTGTCCAAACAGAGAAAAAATGGGTTAAAAAATAAATAAATAAAAGCCAGGGTTTATCACAGCTTCATCTTACTTGCAAATCCACTTTCCTTTTTCTTGCCCTAAAATGATCCAGGAGTTTTTGTATTTGAAGTTACCAAAATAGTAGGTATAGAAACTGAAAATGTTAGTTTGATTTCTGTATCTGTACCTTTGGTTGTAGAAGAGATTATGAATTAGTTACAAAAGCCTCTCTTCAAACTCTGGTAGGAAGAGAGAATGGAGTTTCTTCCTGAAGAACTCATTGGATTAACTATAAATCCTGTAATAGACACAAATTAGATTAATAGTTGCTCTTATAATTATATATTCATCAACCTTCCTTTGCTGGCTTTGAAAACAAAAGGAACATTCCTGAATTAAATTTTCCTCGCTTCATCTTAACATGAACCTTGATCACTATGAGATGCTAGTGAAAGGTACTGAAGATTTTGGTTTTAAAGACTCCATTCCCATGGGCTTTATAACAAAATCAATACCCATAAAAAATGTTCCACATATTTCTTCTACTACTGGAATCAAAATTTTATGTAATATGCATCTTAAGCCATCAGATTTCTTCTGCATATGCCCAGATATTAAAAGACCCAATAAGTTAGTAAATGTATCTGTCAGCATTTACCAGCTGCTTCTTGTCAAATTCCTGGCAAGAGGAGAGCTGCCCTTAATAAAAGAAGGCTTCCTCAAGAACTCAACAAGATATTCCTAAGCCTAATTAGTATACCGCCTTATCCAGTACTAAGACTCATGGCAAACCTTACAAATAATCAGCATGGCTTGGTAAACAATGAATGGAGACAAAATGTGCGAAATAGATTTAAGAAAACTTCTAGTGGCCTGAGTTCTCCCTTTTCCACTACTGATATGTACCTACCAATGTACCCATATTTAAATGCTCTTCTTCCTGATCATTTCAAGAGGTAGACAGATGAAAGGAAGGTGACAATCCACATTAGCATCTGAAGGAGCAGCTCAAGGAGTCAAGAATTTATCTCAATGTAAAGCGGGAGGTAAGTAAAGAAATTAGTCCTGACCTAAACAGAGTCCCTCTTCTGGGGAACACAAATGAATAAATGAAGACAAGATGGATAACTTGAGATTTCAGAGCATCATAAAGGTCATCAAGAAGTCCTGAACTTAAAATGATAGGAAGCCATTATCCATTTTTAATGTAGAATAGAAAAATGAGAGCAACTATGTAAAAAGTATACTGAATTGAGAGAAAATGGGGACAGGGGATCAATTCCAACAGCTTTTCTAGCAATTCAGATCTGAGATGATGAAGACACTACTACGGAGGAAGGGAGGAAGGGAGGGAGGGAGAGAGGGAGGTATGGAGAAGGGGAGGGGAGGGAAGGGAAGCGGAGGGGAGGGAAGGGAAGGGGAGGGGAGGGGAGAATAGAATGGAATGTACACCCTTCCCGTACTTTCTAAAATTCACCAAGGCCTAAAAACCTCTATGACTACAAGTGCTGTCAGTTAAAGAGGAACACCATCATGAATATGGCTTTTTGGAAAAAATCAGCAAAGTGTGAAAAGAGGAATCTTCAAACTCACCCACTTAAAAGGCAGAAAGAGAAAGAACAAGTCATCCCTCAGTATCCGCTGGGGATTGATTCCATGACCTCCATCAGATAACAAAACTGGACAATGCTTAAGTCCCTGATATAAAATGGCATACTAATTTGCATATAACCTACACACATCCTCATATACAGTTTAAATTGCTCTAGATTACTTATAATACCTAGTATAAATGCCATGTAAACAGTTGCTATGATGTATTACTTAGAGAATAATGACAAGAAAAAAAGTGTGCATGTGTTCAGCACAGACACAATTTTCATTCTGTCCATGGTTGCTTAAATCCATGGATATGGAGGGCTAACTGTACAATTAGCATATCAAGCATCAAGTCAACTAGAACCATACTCTTCTACTATATCAAAAGACAAATGGTAAGTTAAAAGAGCAAGAATCAGATATTTGATTTTCTGGGGTGAGTTATATATTATAGTTTCCTCTTAGCAAAGAACAAAACTAGTGTCCATCATCACACAACTAGCCAGTTTTGGAATAAGTAGCAAGACCAGATTTTCTTGCTTCATGTTCCTTCTTCTTTCCAGTATATGCTACTTCCCCTTCAACCCTGGGGAAACAGTCTTAAGATTTCTATGATTTTTTAAATATGCTGCTTTCATTTCTTCAAAACTTTGAAATTTTTTAATTTAGGAGGCATCATTTTTCCACATGCTATATTCTTAAAATACAATTTTCTTGCACAGATATTTACTCAGATGAAAGAAAAAACGGCCCAGTTTACACCACATTCTCTTCAAAAGAAAGCAAACAGATATTCAAAACCTGATTGCTCTTCATTCAACTATATGTTTTAACAGACAAACAAATATATATGGTGCGATCTCAGCGCACTGCAACCTCTGCCTCCCAGATTCAAGCAATTCTCATGCTTCAGCCTCTGGAGTAGCTGGGATTACAGGCCTGTGCCACCATGCCTGGCTAATTTTTGTGGTTTTAGTAGAGACAGGGTTTCGTCATGTTGGCCAGACTGGTCTCCAACTCCTGGCCTCAAGTGATCTCCCCACCTCAGCCTCCCAAAGTGCTGGGATTACAGGCGTGAGCCACTGTGCCTGGCCAGTATTTCTTTATAATTTACCAAAATACTTTTTTCATAAGTTATCCCACTTAATCCCTAGAATAAACACAAGTCAGAGGTTATTACTATTTTAAAGCTGAGACAACTATTTCTCTAAGATTTTAATTGTCCAAGTGAATAAATCTGCAACAGCTGAAGTAGACTGAAATTTTTCCCTTGTGATTCCAGCTCCCTTCACACACTGCTTCTCCTTCTCCCAAGGAAGGTGAAAACTGTTGTCTGCACATAAAGGTCCATTTTAAGTGAAGCAACCATCACCTCTAATCCTTTCTCAGCATCTTTTAGATATATGTTCTCTTACATTTCAAAGAAGCAAGAATTTTTTGCTTACCTGGTCCTTCTCCGGTTTATCAGAAATATCATTCAGACTGGAGGAAGTCAGATTCCTATGGGTCATGGCTGGGCTACCTGGAAAAACACAAGTAAACTCTAATTAAAGACTTCTTTTCAAGAACACAAAGATTGTGATGGTATACTTAATAAACACTAGTAGATGATGATGGAAATGGTGATGATACTTTTAACCACTCTAGGATTCTTCTGAAGAGTTTTCCAGAGTCTAGGTTGGAGTACAAACATAGTTAAATGCAAAGTATATAAAATCCCAAATACCGTAGTTAAGACTTATTGCCTGGTTCAATTTCAAGGTAAGCTAAACTTTGAAAGAAACTTCTAAGACAATAAGCATAAAAATAAATTTGTTCCTGGTTTTGTTCACTCTTTATCATTGCCATTTACATACATGCGAATCTATCTGGTTTCCTTTCCTTTTCCTGTTGCCTGCAGAGAGCAGCTGCTTCCTCATCTTCAGCAGGGCTGACCCTGGATGCCAGGCCCAGACCTCCTCTCCCCGAGGCCTTGGCAGCCCTTCCTAGAACGCCACTCACTCCGATCCACCTGAAAAGTCTTGGTCGAAGTGTTCCCTTCTCTGGCTAACACTTGGATCAAGCATATTTCTCCTTAGTGGGCATCTGATTTAGAATCCTCACTCTTTGCCTCAATGTAGTGTTATCACAGGATCTCTTACTTCTCTGCATTTCCATTTGCCAGAATAAAATAAGCATATCCTCTTTTCCCCCTTAACATGTTAAATCTCTTCTCCAAGTGAAGGGATGGATGTCATCGGAATACTACATGGGAACCAATCTCCCTGACCATATAGCAGCTGCCAATATGGTTCACTGGTGATCCATCCAGTGATTTCAGACACTATCATACATGAATAGAGAGGAAGGACATGTAGAAGAGCCACAGACTGTTTTCAAGTAGACCATGTTAATCAACAGAATATTGGACTTTCATTCTGCAGTTGGACCTGAAATTTCTAGACTTGCTAAGCAAAAAAACTAACTTTTCAAAGCCAAGACGTTTGACCCAACTGCTGCAGGGTGCTGAGTAATACATTCATCCTTAATCCTCAATGATCTGACTCAGGCTGGTCTTTACAGCAGAAGGACAAGGGTTGAAAAGAAGCAACGAAGTTCTAACATAGCTTCACATTTGCTTCCAAATAATTCTTTAGATTACAGACTTTAATTCCTTCAGATAAAGACTTCAACATATAATTTCACAAAAGACTAAAATCTACCCCTAATAAGTTAATGCCTACATAACAGCAGCTCTTTAAATATAATTCCTTTTAACTCCAGATCAGAAAAATTGTAATTTCCTTGAACTGGCAAGACAGGATATTTTCCACTCTGTTGCATTTCATCGAGTAAGCATGGCCTAGATCTCTTAAATCTTTTACCTGGTTGGGTGTTTTATTCTAGGAAAATTTAAGCACAGGGCATTATTCAAAGGAAAATAACATTTGAAAATGTGCTTTATGTGCAAAATTAAAAGAACCCCTTTGCAGGGCACTTTTTCTTCCTTGAGCCACATATTAGATTTCTAGTGTCCACTCAAAACAAAAGACACTAGGTACAATCTTGAATGCCCCCAACTAATGCTGAGATTGAAACTAATAGAAAATGATGAGTACAGACAATTTTGCACTTTATATTTAAAAACAAAACTAGCTATTTGGACTAACTGGGTAAAAGTTCTGCCTGAATAAGTGAAGAAATATGAATTATACAATCCTAAAGCAATGAAGCCTTAGCAATCCTAATCATAAGTTAAAAATATCTTATGTAAATAAATAGGTAAGACAAATTTCTACTCATCAAATCATTTATATGTAAGTGGCAGTACTGAAATAAATTTAAGTCAGTTTTCCATTAAGTAATTTAAACTTCCTAGCCAATAGCCTAAAGTCATTGATTTGCTATAGGCACTCTTTATAAATACTGTAAAGGCACATTTCAGCCCAAGCGCTGTCCTAACTGCTGCAAAATCTGAATAGATAGAAGCCAAATTAATGAGGTTTTCATTATAATGGTAATCTTGATTGATGTGACAGCTTTTCCAAGAAACCTTATATACCCATCATTCTTTGCATTTCTGAAAGACAGTGATAGTATGGCTATCTATATTTATACTATATGAGGAGCAAGAGAAAGGTGCAGGTCCAAGAAAAATGCAAGAATCAGATGAGGAAGAGAAGACTAGTATTAAGAAATAATCAAATCTGTTTCCTCTCCTAACTTTCTCTGATTCTCACTGATAAAAGTAATTAATATTAACAGCTTCACTAACGCTTAACACTGCAAGAATCTGCTAGTCAACATTTCTAGTAACTAAGCAAGATGATCAGCATTCTTCAATCTTTTTCCATCCCCCTCCCTACCAAACTCCCCATCCTGACTTCCCAAGACCTTGAGGCAGAGACAAATCCTTCCCAATGCTCTAAATCAGTGGTTTCTATAGTGAGGTCTCCACACCAGCAATATCCACATCACCTGTAGACTTGTTAGAAAGGCAGATTATTGACACCCAGGCAAGACCAATTCTTTATTTTATTTTTCTCATAAGTGACTGGGGTACAGGCAGTATTTGGCTATGTAAGTTCTGTAGTGGTGATTTGTGAGATTTTGGTGTAGTCATCACCCAAGCAATATATACTGCACCATATTTGTTGTCTTTAATCCCTCACCCCCTCCTACACTTCCCCTCAAGTTCCCAAAGTCCACTGTACCATTCTTATGCCTTTGCGTCCTCATAGCTTAGCTCCCACACACCAGTGAGAACATAAGACATTTGGTTTTCCATTTCTGAGTTACTTCACTTAGAATAACGGTCTCCAATCTCATCCAGGTCGCTGCAAATGCCATTAATTCATTCTTTTTAAGGTTGAGTAGTATTCCATCCTATAAATATACCACAGTTTCTTTATCCACTCATCAATTGATGGGCATTCGAGTTGGTTCCTCGATTCTGCAATTGTGAATTGTGCTGCTATAGTAGTTCTACTTTTAGTTCTTTAGGGAATTTCTACACTGTTTTCCATAGCAGCTGCACTAGTTTACATTCCCCTCAGCAGTGTAGAAGTGTTCCCTGATCACTGCATCCACACCAACATTTACTGTTTTTTGATTTTTTGATTACAGCCATTCTTGCAGGAGTAAGGTGGTTTTGCATTGTGGCTTTGATTTGCATTTCCCCGATCATTATTGATGTTGGGCATTTTTTTCATGTTTGTTGGGCCATTTGTATATCTTCTTTTGAGAACTGTCTATTCATGTCCTTAGCTCACTTTTTGATGGGATTTTTTTTTTTCTTACTTATTTGTTTGAGTTTGTTGTAGATTCTGGTTATTAGTCCTCTGTCAGATGTACAGAATGTGAAGAGTTTCTCCCACTCTGTGGGTTGTCTGTTTACTTTGCTGACTGTTTCTTTCGCTGTGCAAAACTCTTTAATTAAGTCCTAACGATTTATCTTTGTTTCTATTGTATTTGCTTTTGGATTCTTGGTCATGAAATCCTTGTTTAAGCTAATGTTTATAAGGGTCTTTCCAATGTTCTCTTCTAGAATTTTTATAGTTTCAGGTCTTAGATTTAAGTCCTTAATCCATCTTGAGTTGATTTTTGTATAAGTTGAGAGATGAGAATCCAGTTTCATTCTCCTATATGCGGCTAGCCGATTATCCCAGCACCATTTGTTGAAAAGGGCGTCCTTTCCCCACTTTATGTTTTTGTTTGCTTTGTTGGAGATCAGTTGGCTGTAAGTATTTGGGTTTATTTCTGGGTTCTCTATTCTGTTCCATTGGTCTATGTGCCTCTTTTTATAATAGCACCATGCTGTTTTGGTGACTATGACCTTTTAATATAGTTTGAAACCAGGTAGTGTGATGTCTCCAGATGTGTTCTTTTTGCTTAGCCTTGCTTTGGCTATGCAGACTCTTTTTTGATCCCATATAAATTCTGAAATTGTTTTTTCTAATTCTGTGAAGAATGATGGTGGTATTTTGATAGAATTTGTGTTAAATTTGTAGATTTCCTTTGACAGTACTGTCATTTTCACAATATTGATTCTACCCATCTATGAGCATGGGATGTGTTTCCATTTGTTTGTGTCATCAATTATTTCTTTCAGCAGTGTTTTACAGTTTTCCTTGTTGATGTCTTTTGCTTCCTTCATTAAGTATATTCCTAAGTTTTTTTTTTTTTTTTTTTTGCAGCTACTGTAAAAGAGGATGCATTGTTGATTTGATTCTCCGTTGAGTTGCTGTTGGTGTACAGAAGAGCTAACGATTTGTGTACATTAATCTTGTATCCAGAAAATTTGCTGAAATCTTTTGTTAGTTCTTAGAGCTTTCTGGAAGAGTCTTTAGGGTTTTTAATGTAAACAGTCATATCATCAGCAAACAGTGGCAGTTTGACTTCCTTTTTACTGATTTGGATGCCATTTATTTCTTTCTCTTGTCTGATTACTCTGGCTAGGGACTTTCTGTGTTATGTCGAAAAGGGGTGGTGAGAATGGGCATCCTTGTCTTGTTCCAGGTCTCAGAAGGAATGCTTCCAACTTTTCCCCATTCAGTATTATGTTGGCTGTGGGTTTGTTATAGATGGCTCTTATTACATTGGGGTATGTCCCTTGTATGCCTATTTTGCTGAGAGTTTTAATGAGAAAGGGATGCTGGATTTTGCTGAATGCGTTTTCTGCATTTATTGAGATGATCAGGTGACTTTTTTTGTTTTTAATTCTGTTTATATGCTGTATCACATTTATTGACTTGCATATGTTAAACCATCCCTGCATGCCTGGTATGAAACCCACTTGATCATGGTGGATTATCTTTTTGATATGTTGTTGCATTCGGTTAGTTAGCATTTTGTTAAGGATTTTGGCATCTATGTTCATCAAAGATATCAGTCTGTAGTTTTGTTTTTTGATTATGTCCTTTCCTGGTTTGGGTATTAGGGTGATGCTGGCTTCATAGAATGAAATACCTTCTTTCTCTATCTTATGGAATAGTGTCAAAAGATTTAGTACCAATTCTTCTTTGAATATGCCTGACAAATTCTATCAACACTGTGGGTATGAGCGGGGAGGGTGGACACCAATGTGCATTTTAACAAGCCCTCCAGGGGACTCTGAATCATGCTGAAGATTGAGAACCACTGCTCTAAATAAACCAGTTATCTTAACAGTATCTATACTAGTCGGAATCTAAGTTGAAAGAAGTATAAATGTTGGAGGGGTATTGCCCGAGAGGTAAGTCTAATAACCTTGCCCTCCTCCAAGCTACTGCTCTAAACTATCATATCTCAAGCAAATCATTAACTTATCAACCTTGTCACATAAACACACAAAGAGGTTATCTGGCTTTTCCTCTGAATCCTCGCCTATACAACCAAATAAATAATTTTGTTTTGGAAACTCACTGTTTAATCAGCCTTTTCCAGAAACATATCACTCAAATCCAAGAAAAAAAAAAATGAGGGCCGAAAGAGATTATCGACCAGATTATACATGGGAATTAGAAATTTGTGTGTGGCTTTTTTGCTAACATGGGAAGGTGTTAAAAAACAGGTCCCTAACAACATTCTTGTGAATATTTTACATCTGACATTTCAGAAGACATATTGTCAGAATAAATCAGTGTTTTCTACTTAGATTTTGGCCTATAATGTAAACACATTATACTGCAATCCTGAGCAAGTAAGGATGCTAGAGAAAAACGTCACCTTGCACCAAAAAGGTGAAATACAAGTGTACCCTAAAGTATGTTGCTTCTTGGGCAAGTGGTGATTCATTCACTCAAAGCTACAACCAATAGGCCCTTTCCACCTAAAATCCGGGGTGTAAAAACATCTTATGCTTGTTCTTGGTCCAAAGAAACTTTGTGTTTTTTAAGATTCCTTAAAACAAAAAAAAAAGAAAGAAAGAAAAGCAGAAGAACCAGTCTCAAGTGCATAATCATAATTAATTTCCATATCACTATTTTCTGGCCATAAGAAAAAGAAAGCTTTGCAGAATCGCATTTTCAAGCAGTTTCACACAATCAGAAACAATTTCATTTTCAAAGTACCCACTTGGCAGGTACATACTGTTGCTATAAAAATTAATTACATTCTGTACTGAGTTTGAAAATCATTGTTATTCTTTAGCACACATGTAGCAATTCATAAAGTCCTTTGCAATTATAACTATTAGTTACAATAAAAAGGGGTGAGAAGAATCTATGGCACAGAAAGAAGATATTTGAATGTGTACATATTAATGTAATACAACGACACATAAATGTCCTCCTCACCTCATACCTCCATAATGAGCCAATAGAGAACCCAGGGACAAGCTAAAACAAAGATCTCATGGCCTATGAAATAAATTGAATTTTTTTTATTCTTAATATTAAATAACATTTGTAGCACAAAAAAACAACTAAGATAACTTACATGTAATAGACATACAAGTGGATCTGCATGTTCTTGTCAGAATATTTGGAGGTATGGGTCTGATTTTCACTGCTTGGGACCATAAAACTAACAATAAATGTCATTTCGGAATAATGTATGTGTTCTACACCCACATTGACTCATTGATGTTCTTTCTTCTCCCTTTGCTGGCATAACAAACCTACTAGAAAATGTCTATATTCAAGAGTAACGGTCAACTAATCTTTTTGAGTACTAGGTACCTGAACTCACATTATCTTACTTAATCCTCATATCAACACTGTGAGGTTAGTTTGATAATAAACAAACGAACTTCAAGGAGGTGAAGTTCATGGTCACATAGCAAGCAGTAAAACCATAATGGAAACATGGCTCTCATAATGCCAATCCCACTGCCTCTGAGAAGGAAACATCTCTCAGTGTTATTTGCATAAACACATAAACTTCATCATGGCTAATAAAGAGAAAATGTAATGTACAACCACAGAGAATATATTATATTTTCATGCCAATTATGTGCAGAATAACATCACTAGAGAGGTTTAAGGCAGTTATGTTCCTGGTTTCCAACTTAGCAGTTCCAAAAATGGAGATGGTATTACTCTACTTTCTCATTTTCATAAAGAAAAGAAGGGGGGAAATATTGAACTCAGCCACTCTGTTTGCCATTCTAATTAAATACTTGTCGCAAACCACAGCTCTGTGACAAAGGATGCTAAAGGCAACAGGAATATAATGGTAAAAGAATTACACCACATGCTTCTGAATGTCTTCATTCATAGCCATAGCCAAGTGTTTGTAAAATTCTACAATATATGTACAGCCTATTCTCCATTATTTCTATGTTAGTTTTCCATATTTCAGGTTACTTCAGTTCTAATTTCTTCCCATTTCACTCACTAAAAACAGGAATAAAATGGGACAAAGAGAACAAATCACTTAGGATATTTACAATGAGTTTGACTGACAAAGTCTAGAAGGAAGGCTAAAAGAGAGTTTGGAATTCTGTGAGACCAGTTTCCTAGTTTTAGATGGCAACAGGTTATTAATAGCTTTCACCCACAAAATAATAATAATAATAAAATAAAATAAGCATGTCATTATGGTCCCCAACTCACTTCGATCCCCCATACCCTAAATAAAATACAAAAATATTTTAAATATTAGACTAAGGAAAGTTATTATAAACATATCATTAGTCAGAAGGTGCCCTTTGGAGGAACTTCATAACTAAGAAAAAATCAGTTTCGGCATTTTTACTTGTTTCCTTTTTAATTGTTTTGTTTTGTTTAAAATATTTTTAACATTTGTTTTTATTTTATATAACGTAAACTCCAAGAGCCTACAGGCAAGGCCCTTGGTTTGTCTTGTTTGTAGTTATAGCCTCAGACCTTGGCATTAGTGGCACTTAATACTTTGTGAATGAATAATAGTAATGGGGTATCATTTTACCTCCGTTTGGAGTTACTACTATAAACACTACTGTGCAAAGTCCATTTCCTATGGAGGGAGATGCTGTGTGCACACTCCAAGAGCCTTCAGACTTGGACAGCCTTAGAGTAAATAAGTAAGAAGTTTGTAGCTGGCCCAGAACTAACAGAACTGAAAGACTCTGCCAAACTGGCCCAAAGCCTGTCGTTGAGCAGAGGGAAAAGAAGAAGCAATAAAGAGGAAAAAGAGAAATTATCTGTGAAGAAGGAATGAGGATATGAGGATGGAGGAGAAATAAGGCTGAGTGTCAGGATCTCAGCTAAAGGAAAGGAGAGCCTGGGGTAGAGAAAAGCTGGGAGAAACTAAAATAACTCAAAGCATTCAAAGCATATGATTGTCTTGGAAAGTGGAGCAAATGTGGAGAAAAGAAGACATCAAAAGACCCAGATAACTGTCAAAGTATGTGAGTAAAGTTGAAGCCAAAAACTGATGTCATTCCTAACGTATGAGACAAAGATAATAGAGAGGATGTCCTTATATGGAGAGCTGGAAGTGTGTAGAGGTCAAGTCACAGATACCTGCATCAATGAGGCTTCATAAATACTATCCTCTTATTTTAAAAGCCATTCCCTGCCCTTCGGGACCTTTGTTATCTATAATCCCCTTGGTAATCTATTTAACCTCAACTTCGTTGACCCTGTTCATTCCTGTTTTTTAATTTTCTGGCTACTCTGCGGGCCTTTCCCAAGAGTCAGTGTTAGGTCTAATACATCTCAATATCAAATACAAAAGTTCCATCTCTTCTAATTCTTTCAAATTTCAACCAGCAAAAGCAAAATGCTCTAATTCATTGAGAGTCTTATTCTAATAATATTGCACTGGATACATCATTTTTATTGTGATCTAAAATAGGCAGCTTAGGCCAGGCATGGTGGCTCATGCCTGTAATCCCAGCATTTTGGGAGGCCAAAGCAGGAGAATCACTTGAATCTAGGAGTTCAAGACCACCGTGAGCAACACAGTGAGAGCCCATCTCTATAAAAATGTTTTAAGTGTTAGCTGAGTATGGTGGTGCACACCTGTAGTCCCAGCTACTAGAGAGGCAGTGGGGCAGGGAGAGGACTGTTTGAGCCCAGGAGTTAAAGGTTGCAGTTGGCTATGGTCACATCACTGCACTCCAGCCTGAGCAACAGAGCAAGACCCCAACATGAATGAATTAATGAATTAATGAATAAAATATAATAGGTAGCTTAATTTCTTAAAAAATATTTCACTCTCTTTCTCACACACACATACATTAATAGGCATACAAAATTTATACTTAGCTGAGAAAGCATTCAAAAGACATATAAAGACTGCAAAATTTACTAAACAAAAAAGTCCCTATAATGTACTTCAAGGAGTCTGTGGTCCCTGTGATTATAGTACTTGTGATTGTAGTTCTCTTCCTCTGTCTCATATTCACACACACATACAGGAACACACATATATACATAGACACACACCCACGCACACACACAACATAAAATTATGAAGAAAATACTGTTCCCTCCCCAAAATGTGATGAAAACATATAAAATAATTTGTGACCTTTTTATCTCCCAAAAGCAGTAAAAGAAAAGAATAGTACTTTCAGCAAGCCTATTCTAGCTAGTTAAAGGCTAAGAAGGAAAACCTATCAATGGTGGAATATAACAGAAGTAAATGAGCATCTCGCTGTCTTCATTCCAAACAGCCACTGACCCAGAGTGATTTTCACTAAATGCCCCTAAGCCAAGGTAAAGAGGATCTTCAGTAGGTTCCTGCAGCCACAACATTCCAAGGACACATACACAATGTCTGATTTAGATAAGTTTGATCTACTCTCATATATATATATATATATGTAGACATCAGCTCCAAGACATAGTAAAATTTCACTGATTCAGATGAGTGGAAGAATTCTCCGATTTGATGAGGCATCCAAATTAAAAACACTTTAGGCTGGGCGCAGTGGCTCACGCCCGTAATCCCAGCACTTTGGGAGGCCGAGGCAGGCAGATCACCTGAGTTCAGAAGTTTGAGCCCAGCCTGACCAACATGGAGAAACTCCATCTCTACTAAAAACACAAAATTAGCTGGGCATGGTAGCGCATGCCTATAATCCCAGTTACTTGGGAGGCTGAGGCAGGAGAATCGCTTGAACCCAGGAGACAGAGGTTGCGGTGAGCCAAGATCACACCATTGCACTCCAGCCTGGGTAACAAGAGCAAAACTCTGTCTCAAAAAATATATATATATATACTTTAAGTAGGCTACTAATTCAAAATGGTAAACTTAGTATGTGACACAGTAACTGGGTTTATCTCCTCAACCTTCCTAGATACTTTAAAAATGACAGATTCACAAAAAATACTTTTTTACAAAAGTATAAAGCCACACCAATGAAAAGAACAGATAGAAGACCAACATAGACAAGAGACTCTGAAAACTTTCTGGACGAAGAGCAGATAGAATAGTAGAACATGACACCATTTATGCTATTTGGAAATGTCAGTGTAAAACTCCATGCAGAAGGACATGGAGTTAAAAAAGAGAATATCTTCCCTGCAAAACTCTGAAGAAACTCACATTGGAATCTGCCAAGTACAGTGGAGGCAGGAGTAAGGGACAGGCTAGAAAGGATTCAAGGAAAGGGATGGATTCAAGAAAGTATAACACCACCCCTACTGGGCAGAATACCCAAAGCCAAAGCATTTACACTGCAGGGCTCTGCTAAAGAAGTATTCAGAAAGACCAGGGCAATCAGCCCAGGTGTTTGTATCTCAGAGCAAAGTCTTCTGAATTCTTGAGCTTACAGCATCCCTCAGAATTACGCTTCCTGTTTACACCAAAGCAAATACTCTTTTTGAAATGCAAATGTAAAACTGAGCACCATCAGTGGTTTTAGAGAGGAAGCCCAAGACTAAAACCCATACCTTAAATAAAAAAACAGGCAAAAGAATTGCAAAAAAGAAATATCATTTAGAAAACTTGAAATAAAAATTCTAATCAGTTTTTAGAGATTTGAGAAGATACTGTATCCACAAAACATGAAGAGATAGCTATGAAAAATAGAACAAGGAAAAGATTTTAGACTAGACCAATAATTACCTTAAAACCTGTATGTATGAGATTATACACATAGCAAAACACAAAACAAAACAAAACAAAAACCCTCAATACAACTGTTAGAAAATATTATAACAGGAGTCTTCCAAAGAGCAACGGAAGAGGGGGTAAAGAGCCAGAAAACATCAGAGAATAGATAAGAGGTCCAGGAACCCCATTATCTGATTATCATAGTTCTAGTAAGCCAGAACAAGGAAAATTGTGGAGAGAACATTATCAAAGAGAATATAATATCCCAGAACATTATCAAAGAGAATTCAAGAGCCCAGAGATAAAGGACATATTTCTTCAGATCACAAGGACACCTAGGGAAAAATAAAATAAACCAAAAAAAAATTTAAAAAATTCTTGTATGCAGATGAATCATTCTGAAACTTTTTTTTTTTTTTGCTGAGACGGGGTCTGGCTCTGTCACCCAGGCTGGAGTGCAGTGGCGCGATCTCGGCTCACTGCAAGCTCTGCCTCCCGGGTTCACACCATTCTCCTGCCTCAGCCTGCTGAGTAGCTGGGACTATAGGAACCTGCCACAATGCCCAGCTAATTTTTTTTTTTTTTTTGTATTTTTAGTAGAGATGGGGTTTCACTGTGTTAGCCAGAATGGTCTCAATCTCCTGACCTCGTGATCCATCCACCTTGGCCTCCCAAAGTGCTGGGATTACAGGCGTGAGCCACCGCGCCCAGCCGAATCATTGTGAAACGTGTTAACACTAAGGATGAAAAACAAATCCAAAAGTGTTCTATCTAGAAAGGAAAAGCTATAAGAATTGGATTTTGGAATTCTCTTAAGCAATGTGGAATGGTAGAAGATAATGGGAACATGACTTCAAAGGACTAGAAGAAAATTATCTTCAATAAAGAATCCTATATGCTTCCAAATCATCAATTGAGTATGAAAAAAATAATACAGAAAAGCTGGGGCCAAAAAAAAACTCCAAAAAATTATAACCTTAATTTGTCCTTTTATACAAAGTTATTGACAGTGTGATAAGCAAAATGAGGGAATGAACTAAGAAAAAAGAGACACATGGTCTCCAATGCAGGATGACAATGAAAGTCCATGCCAGAATGTCCATTGTGCAGTGGTCTGGAAAGCAATCGGTCTGGTAAAGCAGGAGGGCAATGTAGGGAAGAGAGGAACTAATAGCAGGGGCAGATCTGCAAGGAGATATCAAGGGATTCTATAGGTATATTAGTATCCTTGAGATATTGAAAGAGCTTAGGAATATAGTAACGATAGGCAATATTTTAAATGCAATCTAAAACTCCACATTTAAGAAAAACTACTCAAAAGAAAATGTACTTACAGTTCATTACACAGCTTTAGAGTAAACCATATTCATATAGTCATGATATAAATTCTATTCATGTATTTCTAACATTAGAACAAACTGATAAAGAAAGCACAAACTTTATAGATAAGAGACAAGAACATAAATCTAAAGGCCGGGCGTGATGGCTCACACCTATAATCCCAGCACTTTCGGAGGCTGAGGTGGGTGGATCAGGAGTTCAAGACCAGCCTGACCAACATGGAGAAACCCCGTCTCTATCAAAAATACAAAATTAGCCAGGCGGGATGGCACATGCCTGTAATTCCAGCTACTCAGGAAGCTGAGGCAGGAGAATCACTTGAACCCGGGAGGCAGAGGTTGGCAGTGAGCCAAGATCACGCCACTGCACTCCAGCCTGGGCAACAAGAGCGAAACTCTGTCTCGAAAAATATATGTATATATAAATCTAACCTATATTGACAATAAAAAGTACAAGCACCAATGACAGAAGTCTAGAAAGGAAGCAGCAAAAACAGAAGCAGCAAAGAGTAGGGATGCTAACATCCTTTTTTTATTTTTTCTTTTCTACTTAAAACATTTTTATTATTATTACACTTTAAGTTCTGGGGTACATGTGCAGAATATGCAGTATTGTTACATAGGTATACACGTGCCATGGTGGTTTGCTGCATCCATCAACCTGTCACCTACATTAGGTATTTCTCTTAATACTATCCCTCCCCTAACCCCCTACCCCCCTTCAGGCCCCAGTGTGTGATGTTCCTACATCCTTTTTTTTTCACAAGGTAAGAAGTCAAAAGATGCTGTCAATATTTGCTACAAAAATAGGTTTTTGTATCAAATAATAAAAAAGAAGAAGAAGTTTACTACTTAAAATTACAAATGCAATTGATAATGTATTAGAAATAATAACAAAAGCATATTTGAAGGAAAAAAGGTGTACAAATGAGGTAATTTTTTTCTTCTTTCTTTCTTTCTTTTTTTTTTTTTTTTTGATGGGGGGACGGAGTCTTGCTCTGCCACCAAGGCTTGAATGCAATGGTGTGATGTGGCCTCCCTGCAACCTCCTGGGTTCAAGACCCCTCCTCACTGCTCTAGATTTATAGCTCACAAAACATGACTTGAGAAAACGCCATTCAGTTGGCTTCCTCATGCAGTAAACTCCTCAGGTCTTGCTGACTGCACATTCATTTAACTGATACACTCTTAGCAATCGATGACTGTAGGACACCCACAACTCTAGGAGTAGCCTCCAGAAAAGAAGAGCACAAACACCTCTGGACCCATAATTCCTCTTTCACCCAAGCGGCCCTGAAGACACTGTAGACCAAAGTGCTGTAAGTCTGAGAGAGAAGAAAGGTAGGGTACAACCTGTCCCATTGTGCACTTGCTCATACACTCATTTTCTCACCCTTGGAGAGACTAATTATGCAATTCAGCCAAAGTGACATCTAGGGTCCAAATGATGTGATAGCTTCAGGACCTCAAGTGATCCTAGAGTTACTCTGGAAAATTCTGTTCAGAGCTATGACAGGCACAGCATTTCCTTCTTATTGAAAAGCCCAAGCTGAGCTGAGATGCTTGCAGTTCTTGGCTGATACTATGCTACTCCTAAATTACATCAAGTTATCTAGTTCTAAGAAGTCCCAATGGTGAGAATATTTGGCTCTGCAACACAGACCTGCCTAATACTACCTGCTGCAGGCATTGTTTTTCTGACTGGAAGGCGACAGAGTGGGGGCAGTAGAGGAGAAGACAGTGAGCGTGGTGGTTCACACTCTCCTTTCTGGAGGGGGCTAATGGATCCATAAAGACATATACAAAAAGAATTATGCCAATATGTTATTAATATCATAGAAAAAAGACAAAGTAAGAAAAGGTAGTAAAATGGGAATAAAAATATCTTCTCAGGATGGTGTAAGGATTAAGCAAGCAAACATATGTGGAAGTGTCTTGCTCAGCTCTTCAATAGATGTTAGTTTTCCTCTCCCTTTGTCCCGCAATCATGTGCATAAATCCCTCTGAACTCAAGATCCTTAGGAAACAGTAAACTACATTTGCCATGGTGCGATCCCATATACTCACCATTTGTAATTTTCTAGTCTAAGGAAATGAGTTCAGAGAACTGAGAGGTTGCAGTTCTAATTCCTATCCTGAGGTGGGGGCTGAAATCTTAAGCTGACTTAAGAAATGAGGACTGAGACCTAAATGTAGTTGTTATTCATCATACAGAGGGTATGTGATGACTTTAGGTAAACCAATACAAGAGAGCTTCTAGGAAAAATGTTAGATGTCTCACAGACTGCACAGGTCATTAGCAAGTATTTACTTGAGAAACCAATGCAGTAAGTACCCCGCTTATTTACGTATATACATCACGGATGTAGAACATTCTTTAATGATAATTTCTAATGTTCTCTTGAGGAAAGTATGGTCTTAGTTCATTCTAGTATCTGTCACTCTGGTTTGAAGGCAATATATACTTTCCTATATTTACTACTAAAGCAGTGTGGAGAATGAATTGGGTAGGAAAAAAAGAGCAAGTGGTAAAATATATGAATCACCATACAAAAAAAGCTGTGGGAATGCTTCATTGGGCCTAGTTATGCTGGTTAAAGATTTTTTAAGTCAGTGGGCAAAGGTGCATTTTAAAAACTTCATTTTCTGCTGAACCAAGGTAAAGAGAAAAGCAGAGAATGAGAAAGAAATTCATATCAGAATCAGTATCAAAACTTTGACTTCAGAAATTCCTCCAGTATAGCACTACTAGAACTTTCTCACAGCTGCACATTATCTCTGGACCAGGAACACAATACAGTGGGAACAATGAGTTTAGATACCCCACAGGGTGGGTTCTCTGGAGGCTGGGTATGCTATCAATGTGGCTCATAGAATCACAGAGTTAAAGGGCAACTGGAGCTCATCTAACCAACTTCTCATCCACACAGTTTCCCTCCTCTAACATTATACATAGCCAGTCTCCCAATATCCATTTACATACTCTCAGTGACAGGAAGCCTGCCACTTAATGAAGTGATCCATTTCATTGTAATAAAGCTCATTTTTATGTGGTAAACTGCTTCAATATCCCAGGTAAGCAGCAGCATTTGCACAGACCAAGAAAAAGTACGAGGATTGTGTTCAAAGTGCCAACCCAAGTACACAGATGCTCAGGAAAAGCTAGTTTTCACTTAAATATGTATAGCTTCTATTAGTTGCCTTAGAAATCATGTATGTCTTCATATGTTTCCAGGCTTAGCTTGGATTGTTCATAAAGAGGACCTCACCTTATCTTTTATAATCCTCTAGCACTGGAAAGTTGGTCCCTGCAGTCCTCATCCCTCCAAAAAAAACTAGTGTACAAAGGTCCTTTGAAGAAAAAAACCCTGCTTCCTCATATAAGAGGACTATATCTTCACCAACAAGGCTTTGCCAGCCTGAACCTGGGAAAACTAAAACTTTGATCAGATCATTGATTTTTTTTGGAAAACAAATGGACTACAAAAATTGCATTCACTCCTTATCCAAAAATATCAGGAGTCTCAATAAAATGTCTTCTTCACTAAAATGATCACCCATAAGGCCTAGTGCATTCTCTGAAGCAGCAAAGCAAAGTCTACTTTCCTCTTTATATTTGTGCTGAGTGAGCTCTCATGAACTAACTAAGCTGCCTTTTCTCCAGTTCCTTTAATCAACACTCCTATGGCCATGTCTAGATCTCTCACTACCTAACCACCCCCTCGATGGTCTCTACATTCTCATTCTCCTCCTTCAGATGTGAACCACTTTCTCTACAAGCACTTCTCACTCTGTTCACAGTAACCTCAGCTTCATCCAGTTAACTAGTCCAGTTATCATAAACATCACTTGTTCTTTGGTAAAACAAACAAACAAACACAAACAGCCTAGTGAGCCGAGATCACACCACTGCACTCCAGCCTGGGTGACACAGCAAGATGAGTCTCCAAAACAAAGGCCTAACTGGTAGCTCTCTAAGATAGGGACTGTGTCTGCCTTAATCATTGTAAATTCCCAGCACCTAGCTGAGTAGTGAGCAAACAATAGTACTCAAAAATATTTAAATGAATGAATGAATTGATGATCTGAATGAATTAGTATACTCCCCAAAACTCTACCCCTATAACTGGATATGATAAAATTATCACCACTAAAGGGAGAAGGAACCTTCCCAATCTGAGGTTATGATAATCACTGTTACTGAAGACAACAGTCACAAATCTGTTCGTCATTATTATAATAATAACAAATACAACCTGAGCCACTAGCTGGGTAAGAGGAAGTACCACTTTCTTACAAGCTCTAGACACTTCCCTAGAAACCCAGACAAAAAATTCAAAGATGCTCTCAGTAAAATGGAGAAATAATTCAACCTTGAAACCTACAGCAATTTCCAAAATCAAAACCCCAGCTTAAATGTGTGCTAGAATAATCGATTTTTAAAGCAAGACATTTAGGAAATAATTGAATTGATCCTGTTCTTCGTCCTCAAAAAGGATGCTGCATCTCTGTTACATTCACCTAGTAAGACTGCACTTCGATTTGTAACCATGGTTACTGCTTGCATCACAGTGAATGGCTCTTTCTGAGGCAAAAGCTGATCACAGCCCATAATAGTAAGTGTGCTCCAGCTGTTTCCTGGGGTTGATAAGAATGGGTCTCAGAAAACAGAACCATTGCAGAAAATTACACTTCAGAATGCCGGCTTGTTGCCCTTCATTGAGAAACACCAGGCATTTCATTTTCTGACTTGAAACAGTAAAATACTGAGTCATCAGTGTCTACACTTCTTATTAGCAGACAAGAGCAGCATCTGTGGCTGGAAGTAAGGAAACCTGAGAGTAGGGAGAACAAGAAGCAGAGGGAGGAACAGCAAGGAAATGTGCCATCTGGAGTCTACATACCCAAGTTCAAACCCTGTTCCCCCCAACTACCTGAGTGACCTCAAACACTCCTTATCAGATAGGCAAGATTACAGTGGAACAATCTTTGACTCTCATGGCTTAAAACACCAGTGATATATTTCTTACTCATGATAATAACCACTGTGGATTGGCTGGGGGTTGATTCTGCATTTGTGTCCTCAGGCCAGGACCCAGATGCATAGAGCAGCCACTCTCTTAAAGCTTTCCTGGGAAATGACCTCCATCACTCCTGCCCACATTTCCTTGGCCAAAGAAAGTCATGAGCTCACATCTAACTTCAAGTGCGTTGAAGAAGTAGGGTCCTCATACGTGCCCAGAAAGAGACAGACCTGGAATATTGGTGAATAGCTCTAATGACTACCATAAATACTTAAATTCACTGAGCCTCAGCTCCTTCATCTGTAATAAGGAGTGAGTGATGCTTACTTCAGAGAAATGTTTTGTGGGAACGGGTTTAATAAATGATAGCTGGAGTAGTCATAGTTGCCCTGGTTGTGGTATATCAGTCATGGATAGAATGATCTAGTCAGTAAGAAACGAAGGTCCTGACCAAGAATCTAATTATCAAATTCTACTACTATCAGCAGCCACAGAAAAGCAGCAGAGCTTCCCTCATGTCACTAAGTCTGGTCAGTTTTTTTGGGTAATAGGAAGACTACAATCTGATCAATTTAAAAAAATCATTCCAGCTCTAGGTTTACATGTTACCTCATCTTTTCTCTCCCTTTCAGGTTATGTGTCCATTTAATCAACAAATATTTATGAAGTACCTGTGTGTCGGGCCCTGTGTTAGACCCTGGATGAGGAATAAATCAGTTTCTTCAAAAAAGCCCCAAACTATGCAAGAGGAATCACAATTTGCGGCCCAGTAACAGCTCCACAAACCACCATCACCACCACCAGAAAAAAGAAAACAAATTCATACAAATAAAGAAATCTAGATTAATTTGAGAAATTCTTCATCATTCCCTCCAAACTGTTTTGTTCAATAGTCAAAAAAAAAATGGAACTACCTTATTGTTCAGAATGTTTGTCTTGGGCTAATGGATATTACACATTCTGATTAAATAGATACTACATATTCTATTTCCTCTTTTATTTGTTTTCCAATTTACTAAGTTCTTAAAGATGATCAGAACACATCCTCTCCATACCAATTGAGTGCAAACAAAAGAGATACAACTGTGACTGACACTGCATGGTTAGCAAATAATTTAAACATGGTAAGAAACAGGTGGATGAATCTGTCAAGTCCAACATTTACTGAACATCTACTAAGCGTGTGACATTATGTTTGGCACCAGAAATACAAAAATGAATGGGTTGTGCTCAAGCTCTTTAGATACTTTGCCAGTGATGAAGGAAACATATTTGTACTATTGTATAATGATAAGTCAATGGGGAAAGGGAGTTTGGGTTATGATAGCATAAATAAAGGAGAGTTACTGCAGTGGGATGGGAGGAGGAGGAGATAATGAGAGACATGAAAAAAGTCTCCTGGGGGACATAAGAGCTTTAAGGATAGGTTAAATTTAGTCACATCAAGTGTGGGCAATTGGAACAGCATGAATAAGTGATAGAGAGATTGCAAGGCATGGAATCTAAGTATATAAAAATCTAAATTACAAGAGCTTGTAGTACAAGAGTGAGAATAGCAAGAGATGATTAGGGGGTTAGGCAAAGACCAAGTCAAAAAGCATTCCACAGGCTAGAGAACACAGGCTTGACCTTATAAGTATTAGCCAGGCTAGGGAACATGAGCTTGAGTTTTAAAATGATAGAGAGTCATCACTAAAGGTTTCTGAGCACAGGGATGTGTTGCGTTCATAACTTAGGTCCTTCTGGCACTTGTGAAAGATGAATTTTAAGAAGTCAGAGTGAAGGTGTGGAAAACAAGGATATTCAAGTGGTCCTACAAGAGATGATGATAAAAACCTGAATTAGGACAGTTGTAATAGTCAGGGATGGATGGGAATAAATCAGAAGTAAAATTGCAAAGAGTATGGTTACTTAAGAATATAGAGGGTGAAGGGCAAGAAGGAGTCTAAGATGACAGGGACTTTTTGGCCTGACAAGGGGATGAATGAGGATCTATTGAGGTGGAGGATGCATTAAGAGCAGTAGAACTGAGATCTGAATTACCAGGACAAGTCTAAACACAATAAACATTCAGCTTACCACGGAAAGAAAAGCCTTGTTTCTGAAGATTTTGCCAGCAATTTTCATCAAAGTAAAATTCTACAGTTTGCTGCCAAAAAGAAATTTCATTATTAACTTTGAAATTGATACCTGTAGCTGGAATATTACATTTCCTTTTCCTTCTGTCTCTCTCACTCACATGTGCACAGACAAACGAATTCAAGTATTTAGAGCTTGAGTTGTCTCCAATCATTAAATCCAGACATTGTTTGGTCTAATAAGAGTGCTTTACTGTATATTTGCAAGAAAGACTGTCTATCAGTTTCAAATTAATGTAGTCTACTTCAGAAGTCTCCTGTAAAACCACAGTCTCACCAGTTCTTCAGTAGACCTTGAACTGGCAACTCTCCCTCATTATGAGGAAAACCCTCATCCTCCATTATAAGAGTATGCAGAAAGAGATTTTCTGCACAGTGGCCTTCCATACTTCACATTGCTCTCAGCCTTGTCAAGAAGAGCACACTCCAAAGTCCAGTTATAATTCCCATTGTGACTGGGTGGTAGTCATTAGTGCTGTCCACCAAAGATTTCTGAATCTCCAGCTTCTGGGCACATGGTAGCATAATCATTCTTCGAAGTTAGATGTGGACACATGGTATGGTTTGGCTGTGTCCCCACCCAAATCTCAACTTGAATTTTATCTCCCAGAACTCCCATGTGTTGTGGGAGGTACCCAAGGGGAGGTAATTGAATCATGGGGTTCCGTCTCTCCTGTGCTATTCTCCTGATAGTGAAAAAGTCTCACGAGATCTGATGGGTTTATCAGGGGTTTATGCTTTTGCTTCTTCCTCATTTTCTCTTACTATGTAAGAAGCGCCTTTCACCTCCCGCCAGGATTCTGACGCCTTCCCAGCCACATGAAACTGTAAGTCTAATTAAACCTCTTCTTCTTCCCAGTTTCAGGTATGTCTTTATCAGCAGCATGAAAACGGACTAATACAACACACAACTTACTATGTCAAATGAAATATACACAAACACGATGTATTATTTCTGGGCAGAACTTTACAAGGCAGCCTGTGAGCCACCATGACCCTTGCTTACTGCTACAATGACTGTGGAAGCACAGAGAAGGCTTCTATCAGCCTGATGCTAACTAACAATGATGAGCAGAGACCCCTGAAGATCCACATTACACATATAGCAGTATGAGTAAGAAAGAAACGTCTGTGTTGTTAGGCAACACAGATGTTTGGGGCTAGCTGACACTATAGCAAAATCTAGCCCATTCTTCATGACTACTAGTTGTCATGAAAGCAGCAAAGACAGAAAGTCAGGAAGACCTGATCTTCCTCTCACCCCAACAAAACCATTCCTACTCCTCTATCCCTCATCAGTGTTTTCTGGGAGAACAAAGGGGAATCATAGTCATAGACACTTAGTAGATATCATTTCTCAATGACTCTTAACCTTCCCTTTCAATACTTTCAATTACTACCACTACACTTTATTTAATTCCTCATTTGAACCATCTAGTTCTATTGTTCGTTCATTGATTCAGCATATATTGATTTACTACTATGTATAAGGCATTCTACCAGACACAAAAAAGTAGCAGTTATCAAACTTTTTGGTCTCAGAACACCTTTACACAATTAAATATTAAGAGGGTCTGTTTATTTGGGTCATATCTATCAATACGTATTACATTAGGAATTACAACTAAAAATTTTTAAGTATTTATTCATTAATGCACTTTAACAATAAACCATTGTGTGTTAACATAAGTTGTATGTCTTATGAAAAACAACTATACTTTCAGAAACAAAAAATTTCATAAAAAGAAAGGCATTGTTTCACATTTTTACAAATCTCTTTAATATACGACTAAATGAGGCCAGGTGAGGTGCTCATGCCTGTAATCCCAGCATTTTGGGAGGCCAAGGCAGGTGGATAACTTGAGGCCAGGAGTTTGAGACCAGCCTCGGCAACATGGCAAAACCCCGTCTCTACTAAAAACACAAAAATTAGCCGGGCGTGGTGGCGCACATATGTATTCCCAGCTATCCCAGCTACTTGGGAAACTGAGACAGGAGAATCGCTTGAACCCAGGAAGTGGAGGTTGCAATGAGGCAAGATCGCACCACTGCACTCCAGCCTGGGCGACAGAGTGAGACTCCATCTCAATAATAAATAAATAAAATAAATTTAAATATATATATTTTTTAAACATATATATTTTAGACATATATATATATGACTAAATGAAATAAAATTGGATTTTCTTGTCTGCTTCTGTGTTCAACCTGTTAAAATATATTTTAGGAGGCCAGGTGCAATGGCTCACACCTGTAATCCCAGCACTTTGGGAGGCCAAGGTGGGTGGATCATGAGGTCAGGAGATCAAGACTATCCTGGCTAACACAGTGAAACTCCGTCTCTACTAAAAATACAAAAAAATTAGTTAGCCGGGCATGGTGGCGGGTGTCTGAAGTCCCAGCTACTCGGGAAGCTGAGGCAGGAGAATGGTGTCAACCCAGGAGGCAGAGCTTGCAGTGAGCCAAGATCACGCCACTGCACTCTAGCCTGGGTGAAAGAGCGAGACTCCATCTCAGAAAAAAAAAAAAGAGAGAAAAGAAAAAGAAAAAAAAAAAATATATATATATATATATATATATATAGTTTTGGCTGAATTACATGATGAAAATCCTAGGACCTTTCAATCCCTTTGAAAGGGTCTCAGGGACACTTAGGTCTCTTTAGTTCCCACTTTGAGAACCAGGACTATAGTATAAGGGTCAGAAAATGTTTTAATGGCAGGTAGTAAATATATCAGGTTTTGAAGGCTACATGATCTCTGCCACAACTACCTGACTCCACCATCGTAGCATGAAAGCAGCTATAGACAACAATATAAACTAGTAAGTATGGCTTTATTCCAACAAAACTTTATTTACAAAACCAGGTGGCAAGCTGGATTTTGTACATAGGCCACAGTTTGTCAATCCCTGCAATAAAGGATACCTAAATGAATCAGCATGTTCCTGCCCTTAAAAAATTGATAGTACTCATAAAGTACATGTCTTATTCCCTTTATAGTGCAAAGTAGAATGAGATAAATGTCATGTGAGGAGTCTCAGAAAAGGTTCAGAGTTCAAGGTCAGTAAAGAGCACCTCAAGTTAAGAAGGCTTCAAGGAGAATGCGGGCCTTGAAGGATCGTCAAGATTTTAACAGAAAGTTTCAGGAGGAAGGAAATATTCCAAGTGGAAAAATCATTCAGGATAAAAGCACTAAGTGTCCAGCAAATTCAAGTAATGGGAAGTCATTGCTGAAATGTAGTGTAGATAAAGGGAAATACAGATGTGTGAAACACTACTTAATCAACTTTAATTCACTATGGGTTGGGGGTTGAACGCCAGACTCGAGGGTTTGGAGGTTGTCTGAGATCCTCTCAGGTGCCACTGAACACTTCCACATGAGGAGGTAACTTACCAGCCAGATATGACAAGATCAACTGGAACACAAAGTGTAAGATGCGTTTGCATATGCCCAACTGTAACCACTGACTCCAGCTAACAAGCTACTGGATCAGACTAAGCAAAAGGAAATAAGGACGTGAACAAAAGCAAGTACAGTCAGACGAGAAAGCAGACTGAGGCAAGCAACAATTCAGAGGTAACATTTAACAGGTCTAGTGGTTCACTAGAGGTAGAAGGGAAGAAGAGTGCATAATCAAAGTCGACGCTAAGGTTCCAAGTCTGAAAGAAGGGAGACAGATGGTAAGGATCAGGAAGGCCTGGAAAAGAGACAGCTTTGGTGATGAGCAGGTGAGTTTGATTATAAATATATCACACATATCACCATTTTGTCAAGCACAAGTCTGAATCCTCACAAATCCCAAAATCTTATTAGGAAAAAAAAAAAACTGTTTTACAATTTTAGCAGACTGCCAACGTTTTTCCAAATCTGTGCCTCTTGAAATCTCCTCCAAGTCCCCAGTACTCTGAAATATAACAGAATTTCTACGTTTTTATTCTCTCATCTTGATTTTCTCTATTTATAGTTGTCTAAAGTCAATATATATTTTAGTCCATTGTAAATGTAATATTAGATATCAAGGAAATAATTTATGATGTTTTTCACAAACTCAGGATAAACAGTAACTAATTCCTTTATTAAAAAGTGGCTAGAACTGCCTGCATCTTAAGAATGTTGTAACTCATTCTTGCATACCACATACGTTTTCTGAATGTCTTACATTAACTAAAAAGTCTGAAGATAGATATCAAGTTGCTGAAAGATTTTATTTCTTACAATTTTTTGAAAATTATGACTATGAAAAGCTACAGTGAAGGAATTTTTAAAGTTGTACTTGGAATTGCTTTAGATTTTAAAGGCCAAAAATATATGTGGAAATGGCACAGTAAGTGACCCAAATAATATTTCCATTCAAAAACAAGTCTGCATCTGAAAAAAACAGAGGGATGGAAAGTGAGATGCTTGGAATCAAGACGAGAATGCTCAAAATTCACAGGGCAAGAAAGAGAGTCGTGATGTGGTGGTTGCTTTCCACCTCAGAAGAAAGTTTAGGAGAAAAAACACCAAGCTAAGAGTGTGATGACAAAGTACGAATCTAGAAGAGTCTTGGCCCGTGATAGGTAACCGAAAAATCTGCAAGTGAAATATACCTTCAAAGATGGTCACAACACGTATGATGGGAGCAGAAATCTTAACTGTTATGCTTCTGTAAACACAGCACCTGTGTCCATGAACGGTTTCCTATCATCCTCCTGGTTGCTAGCTCCTGAGGCATCCTGTGGACGGACTCCTTTCTCTTCCTCCCCTAACATTCAGTCAGTTATTAGGTCCAGACAATGCCATTCCTATAACATTTATTGCATTATCCCCTCCTTTCCACTTCCACAGTCACAATCCTAGCTTAAATCCTTTTTCCGGCACTGGTCTACTGAAATCATCTCCTAACTGTCTCCCACTCAAAGAATGATTGACAGGTTAATTTCCCTAATATAAAGTTCTAACCATGCAATCTCCATACTAAAAACTTTCATAGACCTTCCACAAAATGGCCCAATTATTTTGCCACCCTAGCTCCACATATCTTTTTTGCATGCCCTTTCTGCTAATTTAATGTATCAACTCACTCTACCTCATACAAACTCTTATTTATACTTTCTCAACAGCACGGTTGCTTTTATACTTTTCTCTAGCCTAGCATGATCTTTCAATGTCCCACCCTGCTCTTACTACAATCTCCATTTATGGAAATATAACCCATCCTTTAAGGTCCACTGAAAAGTCTGTCTCTCCCAGGAATTCTTTTCCCAATTCTCTGTTTATACCCCACCATTCATTCTTCTAATTAGTATTTGCAGAGAGTATAATACATGCTACTGTTGTACACACTATAGACAAACCAGTCTGCCCCCGACCCTCCTGGTGACACTTCCTATAGCTTCTCTCAAATGATTGTTATCCGTGAGTTTCCCTCATCTCCTTCCCTCTGATTGGACCATATAACTAGAAGAGAAGCAGCTTGGTGAACAGCTGTTGAATTGAACTTTAGTTAGAGTGAACTTTCTGGGTTCACCATTTTCCTAAGGAAGTAAAATTTTACGAAGACCCGAGAGCCAGAGAAAAATTATGTAAATTTAATTTAGTCAGTAAACTCTCCAAAAGTTAAAAGATTTTGATTTGTTTAATTCCAGAAATGCTCAAAGAAAAATTTTTAAAAGCAAGAAATATCCACTTACAATTCAGTTCTTTAAATTATAATGTTAACTGTGTAGCCTGATTGTAGGATGAAACAAGAATCTATAGTCAGACCACTGTGGTTTCATGAAATAAAAAAAAAAAGAAAACAGTATTACAGCTACTAATACTTGGGATGATTATAGTAACATTAAACACTAGGTAAGTACCTGTAAAGCAAAACACTGAACTGGACCAGGTCCCTGCCCAGTAGATGGACAAACTAGACAGATATAATACAAGGCAAGGTGAAGGCAGATGCCAGGAATGTGCATAAGATGATAGAAAAAACTCTGAACCTCCTTTTCTTCTTTGAAGTTCAGACCTGAAAGTCTGAAGCAGTTGATTTTGACTGCCAGTAAATGCAAAAGGACACAAGTGTTTTCTAAGGGCTCAGATGATGCTGGCTGCTAGATGTCAAACTGAATTCACAGATAAGCACTCAGAGTGAAAAGCCATTCTGGATCTAGCAAGATAGGGTATGTTCTTATGCTCTAATAATGGCAAAGCATTTAGGTGGGTCTTAACTCGTCCTGAAAAGTAGCTTCTCTTTTGTTTTCCCTGGCCCAGGCTGGTTTCAGGCCTGCCGGTGAGATCTGTAAGAGGAAATCATTTTTGATTTTGTTCCAAATTCTAATTCAATACCTTGGCAGCATTTGAAATGGATAAGAGTTCTAGGATCACATCTGCCTCAGGTGACAACGAAGATAAGAAGCACACAAGGTAAAAATGATGAGAGCTTACTCCCTAAAAGCGACTTTAAATGAAGCTTTCTAAAGGTAGTTAGTAACTTCTAGTTACACTAGGCCTGAAAATATCTTGCTAAAATATTTAAAGATAAACTTTAAAAAACCTTGTCACAAATTTGTTTTTAGCTAATATTCTGGCAGTTTTTTTAAGTCCATGTTAACAATTAGAATAAACTGATAATCAAATTCATCAGACCAGGACATGCAGCAATATGGGGAAATAGTTTTTACAAGTAAACAATATTCACTTTTGGTTAACGGTTTCTGGTGAGCAAGATGGGCCCTAGTGAAAACTGGCCTGTTGGTTGCTTTTAATGAAATGATGGAGTATCAAGGGTCAACAAATGTGTATTGTACAACACCCTTGTTTCAGGTACCTGCACCAGAGGGGACACAAACACATGAGATACAGCCCCTACAGAAGGCTTTTTTTTTAAATGTAGACAGTTGAAATAAAAAAATAAAGACGGCCGGGCGCGGTGGCTCACGCCTGTAATCCCAGCACTTTGGGAGGCCGAGGCGGGCGGATCACAAGGTCAGGAGATCGAGACCACGGTGAAACCCCGTCTCTACTAAAAATACAAAAAATTAGCCGGGCGCGGTTGTGGGCGCCTGTAGTCCCAGCTACTCGGGAGGCTGAGGCAGGAGAATGGCGTGAACCCGGGAGGCGGAGCTTGCAGTGAGCCGAGATCGCGCCACTGCACTCCAGCCTGGGCGACAGAGCGAGACTCTGTCTCAAAAAAATAAAATAAAATAAAATAAAGACAATGAAACATCAGAGAACGATATAAAACAATATATGGTAAATCTTCCATTGTAAGGCACAGAAAATAGCAGTTATGGAATTTTAAGACTTGAAAATATCTTCTGTGTTTATAAAAACTGTTTTACAAAGGAGATGGAACTTCATTCAGGTCCTACTGAATAGTTTTGGATAGGTACACTAGAAAAGGCATTCCTGGGCCATGAGTGGTGGTTCACGTCTGTAATCCCAGAGCTTTGGGACGCCAAGATCGGCGGATCACCTGAGGTCAGGAGTTTGAAAACAGCCTGGCCAACATGGCAAAAACCCATCTCTACTAAAACTACAAAAATTAGCTGGGCATGGTGGTGGGTGCCTGTAATCCCAGCCCCTCGAGAGGCTGAGGCGGGAGAATCGCTTGAACTCAGGAGGCAGAGGTTGCAGTGAGCTGAGATCACAGATCACGGCACTGCACTCCAGCCTGGGCAACAGAGCAAGACTCTGTATCAAAAAAAAAGAAAAAAGAAAAAAAAGCATTCCTGGAAGGGTAGAGTTTATCAACAAAAACATAGAGGTAGGATTCTCCATGATATAGGACAAAAGAAAAGAGACAAGCTGATTAGAGTTTATATTGAGAAGAGACAAAAGTGAGGTTGAATAGGTAGGTAGAACCAGCAGTATTTAACATGACTTTGCACACCTTAGTTATTCAATAGGTGTCTATTTCATTTATTGAATGGATACAGTAAGTATTAGAAGCCCTGGGGAAGGTGATTATACATCAAAGCAGATCATTTAGGAAGAGAATGTACCACATAAAGAGACAATGAGAAGAATCCTCTCTCATTACTAAAATGTGTTTCTCAGAAGGATTGGTCCAGGGTTTGGTCTCAAGTTGATTTCCAAATAGTTGCCATATTTCCATATCATACGCAAACTGAAGACTTTGGTCAATTTCTTTGACACTTTATCCACAAAAATACTTCAATGTCTGGATGTCTGACAAGGAATAAATAAAACTTAAAAAAATGAAAACAGCTAGAAACTCTTGAGCAATTTCTATAAGCACTTTGCTATCAGCAGTAATGCTGGATTAACTGAGTGCAGAGCACTACGCTAGATATTTACATATTTCTAATTTAATTCTCACAACAATCATATGTTGGTAAGATTAACTCAGTTTTATAGTTAGTTGAAACACCCAGGTTTACAGTAAAAGAGTAATTTGCCCAAAGTCAGGAAGCCAGGAGTAGTAGATCCAGGATTCAGACCCATTCCTGCCTGACTTCATATTCCAAGGCCCAAACTTCTTACCTGAATTATTTTTCCACAAGAGGCATCATTACGTAATAAAAGAATTTATTAGAAGAAATGCTTGATTCTTGCAGAAAGAATCATGTGAGTGTTAGAGTTTCATTGTGGGATTAGCAGATCTTTTGGGTAATCTGACCATGTAAGTTTCCTATACTTTAACTTCAATAAGGCATCACCCATAATATTGTAGTTGAAACTACCATATGATGAAGCTCAAGTCCTGCCCTACACACATGACCTGTGTGATATGGGCAAGTTACTTAATCTTTCTAAGTATAATTTCTTCATCTGTCAAATGTGGGTAATAACAATAGCCACTTCACAAGATTCTTCAGAAAATTAAATAGCATAACATAAAGTATTTAGTATTTGCAACTTTTATTATTCAAGGAAAATTATTAAATTTCTACTTTATGGATGTATCAAGCTCATACTTTTCCTTTTAGATTTAGCCCAAAAAACACCTGCTCTAAAAGTCTTTTCTATTATTGCCACTCCCAGGCCAAAAGTATGTTCTCACAATCGTGTGTGTGTGTGTGTGTGTGTGTGTATTTTCATTCATTTCACTTATCATTTTATACAATTGTTATCTATTTATGTCCTGTCTCCTTCATTAGAATGGAAACCCCCCAAGGACAGGGAATCACCTTATTCATCTCTTAATACGCTACTTTAAAAGAATTATACCACATATAATCAATTTAGAAATCTTTGAGAAAGTGCATGTAGCTTCCTGTGCACATTCTCTTTTGGTTTTAGGTACATAAATCTTGTCTCTTTACCAAGCTCTAAATTTTTAAAAAGTAAAGATTCTATCTTATCCTCCTTCTTACTTTAAAAAGTAAAGATTCTCTCTTATCCTCCTTTTTACTTTAAAAAGTAAAGATTCTCTCTTATCCTCCTTGTCCATAGCACATTCTGTCTTTCTGGCATGTAGTAGGTATTTGAGGTATTTAACATCATTAACTTAGTAAGCTCTTCCTCTTACTTGGCACTTGAATGCTTTCAAACCACCTTTAGAGACCTCATCTCCAGTGACCCTCCTCCCAGTCCTCTGAAGTAAGAAGGTTCAGCATCACCATGAGGAAACTGAGGTTCAGAGAAGTGTCCCACGGAGGGAGGGCTGCCAGTGCCAGCCCCACCCCTTAGTCTCACAGTCTTTCCACTGCCTTACAAGGTCCTCAACTTGGATTCAGGACAGCAGATCACCCAGGAAGTTCTTTATTACTGTACTCTTTGACAGTAGAAGAAATAAGTCAGCAATTATGACTTTAGGAATATTTACATCTTACACTTTAATGCATTCTTGAGGTTTCCCTCCACTCAGTAACCATGAGCCCGATCTTTCTGCCCTCCCTCTCCCGACCACCACCACCTTCCTTGCCCTTTCCCCAGCCATTGACTTACTTAGCCATCCCACGCTGGGAGTGCGCCGCACTCGGGGGTCATCATCCAAGGTGCGGGTTGCTAGGCAGGGCACTGAGTTCTCAAGCGGGCTGCGGGCTTTAGTGTCAGAAGCAGAAGACAGGAGGAGGAGGAGGACACATGAGCAGCCACAGCAAGGATGAGGATGGAAGCATTAATTAAGAAGAGAAAATACTAAAGCAAATCACACAAGCGGGTTAAAGGAGAACAATGACATATTACAAAGACACACACCCCCTCCCATGTCCTGCACCCTTAGATGAAATGAATCCCAGCAAAGAATCAAAAAGTCTAAAAAAATTACATTCAATCATTACAGTTCCCCAAATACCAATGGATGATCCACCCTGCAGTTCTAATACACAAAACATAAATTATATCCAGAAGAAGAAAGATTTACATAATAAACAGTAATCTCAGGATGTAAGATCAAGATTGTTAATAATTATGAACCACATAAGCACACACAGAGGGAAGTTACACACAGCTTTGTAAAGCATAGGGCGCAGGGTGTCATATTAGTAAGCAGCTTTCTTATGATCTACTCAACAGATACATCTATGGATCTTATGCACAAATGCAGAAAGCAACATTTCATACTTTCACTTCCGAAATATTTTCCTTGATGAATACAGAGTTGAATCTCAATTTTCTGTTTTTCAGCCCTTCAGAAACATGGGACTGGGGTATGGATAAATTAATACCTTAATATAAGCCAATTTAAGGATGTATGTTAGTCCTCATTTTCTGGTGCCCTTTAATACTCACTTTAATTTGAACATTTTAACCTTTGGTGCACCTATGCCAAATCTTAGACCACAGCAAAGATTAAATAATACTACAGGCTATATATACAGTATTGTTCCTCCAGATACATTTTATCACCTGGATGAAACAACGCCATCAACTCCTTCCTGAAGATAGTTTCATTTAGGATCCATGCCATTTATTTTGCTATTCCTATTAAATGCCATGCTCCAAGGCTAGTAAAATATAGACAGCATAATTATCCTTTAAGGAACCACAATGAGGTTGGAAATATCTAGCCATCAGACTACATGCAATTTGACTTAATAAAGACAATCATTAAATGATCAAGGCAGTAAACAAGGCATATCCAACCAATAGCAAATAGGAGATAATCTATTCACATGAGTGTGCAAACAACAGGGGAGACAAATGGTCTTTTTAAGAATACTGATGACTTGGGAGGTCAAGGTTTAAAGTAAACCATTTACAAACTAATATAAGTTTATAGCCAAATTTGGGCATTCAGCACGTTATAAAATCGAGAAACATTTTTGTCAATTTATCTGTCTGTGTTTAAAAGCTGTAAATAAAGCCAGGACTTGTGAGCAGGCCATCTGTGCCAGCACCTGTTTGAGGCAAATCTGATGTCTTCTCTTTGCAATCTGAATTTTTAATTGTTTCCCATAATTGAAGTTCTTTGCAAGTTTTTATTGCACTAAGAAAAATGAAAAAGAGAAATGAACGGGTTGAGATTGTTCTCAAATTGCTTCTGTTAAGAGGGAGACATTTAGAAATGTATATTATCATACTGACCAAGTTTTGCCTCCTATTTCTTTTGACAACTAAGTGATCTGCTTAAAGAGCCAATATTCCTGCAGACTTAGCTAAATTAAATGAATTAGGCTAAACAACTGGCAAACATTTATCTAGGTCCAGGCAAGGACCCAGTGAAATGCCAGATCAGTGAGAACTGACAGAAACTGATAATACAAAGGAAACTTCTTCAAAAGAAGACATGTCCTTTAGCTTCTAATTTCTTTAGAATGAGAATTCATATTCCTTTAGCTTCTAAATGTGTATGCAGGTACCCAAATTTTATCACTGATACCATGGCTTGCCTCTAACGTGGGTACAGGAAGTCAGCAGCTTCTCCAAAACTCATGCTGATAACTAACGTTCCCCAGCAGCTTCTCTCTCCTCTACTTCCCTCAACCTGTCAGTGTATTGCTGAGAACTAAAGCTGGAAATTTCTTTTTGCATACACAGCCTCCATTGAGACAGAGCCTCACCATCAAGGGGACAGTGGAATGGAGCCTGGCACTCGCCAGCAAAGAACCTGGCTCCAAAGACAGGCATGAAAATGGAACTGCTCAGAGAGACTCGGCACCTGTGTTTTAGCAAAGCCTGACTGGAGCCATCTGGCAGCATACCCTCATGAAAGCTGGGACTTGCACAGCATCCATTACTTATATTGGCAAATGTCTACATTTTGATTTGTTGGACCCTCTGTGTACTTCTGTGCAGGAGGAGATACAAACTCTGTAACCCTTTCATGTTGCTTTTTTTTTTCCCTTCACAAATTAACTCCAAATATCAAATTCTGAGAAGTCGTTCCCAAAGCCAGAGCAGAACATTTTGCAGTTATACCATGATAATAATATATAATGTATGCCTTGTCTACATAATGCTTTCATTGCACCTCTTTTACACTTGAGCTACAAAATAAACAGCTTAGCCTTGCTATTATCTTACATATTCTCTTTTAAATCACTTTTGCCTAACTTCAGGTATAAATAAGGTAGAAAATGGTTTATATTACCACAACCTGATGAGGAAAGATATAGCTCCAAAGGCTTTTGAGTGATAGTATCCAATATCTAGACGATAGAAAAAGATGTTGTGAGGAATTTTTTTTACATGACCCATGTTCCCCTTGAGAATCAACTTGTCCAAAACCATCAATCCTAAATCTGTTCATGTGAAGGTGTCTCTTCTTGAATCAAGCAAATAGATACCCTCACACACATACACACAGAAGAAAAAAAAAAACCTCCAGAAAAATGCTTTTTTTAAACAATCCTATTAAGAAGAAAATAAATTTTATTCATAGTGAAGTTTTAGGACTCTTTTGGGATTGCAATGCCATGTGTTCAAATAGTCATCGAACACTTCCTATGCATTCTACACTGCTATTTAGACAAGAAATTTAACCCAAAAGGATACCAGCATTTCACCTAAACACATGAAACATGTTGCCTAGAAATCTCCATTTGGAAAGCCAATAAAGACACTCCACTGGCCGGGCGCGGTGGCTCAAGCCTGTAATCCCAGCACTTTGGGAGGCCGAGGCAGGTGGATCACGAGGTCAGGAGATCGAGACCATCCTGGCTAACACCGTGAAACCCCGTCTCTACTAAAAATACAAAAAACTAGCCGGGCGCAGTGGCGGACGCCTGTAGTCCCAGCTACTCGGAGGCTGAGGCAGGAGAATGGCGTAAACCCGGGAGGCGGAGCTTGCAGTGAGCCAAGATCGCGCCACTGCACTCCAGCCCGGTGATACAGCGACTCGCTGGCCTCAAAAAAGGCCGGGCGCCGTGGCTCAAGCCTGTAATCCCAGCATATCTCTCGGCGCCTGTAGACGCGATCTACGCGTCAGATCGGTATCAACCTGGCTAACACGCGTAAAACCCCCGCCTCTACTAAAAACACAAAAATAGCCGGGCGAGGGTATGCAGTCCCAAAGCTACCTTCCGGGAGGCTGAGGCAGGAGAATGGCTGGAACCCGGGAGGTGCGCGCAGTGAGCTGAGATCCGCCACTGCACCTGCCTGCCATGAGCCGCAGGACTCACTCCCCAAAAAAAAAGACACTCCACTGTCTGCCATGTTTTGTGTGTTTTGTTGCTTAGATGTAGAATGGCCTCTAGAGCCCTTCACCATCACATTATTATATATAAGACCTCGACTTGGTGATGTGTGGGAAATAAATTATGGTTGAGGAAGCTCATCCCCCTGTGGTTGAATTAGCATATGATTATTAAGCACACTGGGTTCCTACATTTACTATGCTTAGACAAGTTATTTCGGACTTTCAGGTTTTTTATCTGAAATGATATATACATTAGAGCTGCCATAAAGAACAATATCTAATGCATAACAGGTGATAAAATAATGTGAGGCATTATTATTATTGCTACTAGTAATATCGTTAATGGAATGACATTTCCTTTGTTCAACATCTTGAAGAGTGTTGGAAAACACTAAAGACAGAAATCCTGGCCTACTTTAAATTCAAAGTGTGGTTTTTAAGAAATTGGGTTCACAAACCTAGAAAGATCTCCTTTTCGTCCTTTGTATTTCTATGGATACAGGAGTTGAGTAGAATGAGGCATGCTTAGTCATTCTTGGAAGATCTTAATTTATCCCTACTTTAAGTGAGCCCATGGTGCTCACATTTTATGTCTCTATCTTGCTTACCCTTCTCTCCTTACTTTTCCCTGTCCTTCCCTCTCCTATATCTCTTTCACAGGGAGCAGGATGTGGTCCCAGATCTGCACCTACACTTCTGTTGCTCCCAGAGCAACATGGGGCTTGGGAATACAAAAAACTTGGTAAGGGTGGCTCTATTAAGGAAACCAAGCCTTGGAAGAAGATTTACTCAGGGTTGACAGCAGCAAATCAGTTCAGTGCCCTCGAAATACATGAGTTCTCCAGGAAAAGGGAATGAAGAAAAAAGTACTCACATGTGGTAGAATAAAGGCAAAGAGAATCATTTCAGTTCTTTTACTCTCTCACAGACCCTAACTGTATAAAACAGACTGACAACTAGTAAAATTTAAAAATATGTTTATTACATGGTAACATCTTGCTGTACACATATTATTTCTTGATAGCTCAAACTGTCATTACTTAGACATAATGATCAATCTTTATACTCTAAATTTAAAAATACTAGAAAGCCCATGAGTGACAACTCATTATGTATTATTTGGCATCTGCAAAGTCGATAATGAAAGTAGCACTATTTTAAAAATAAAACTCCAAGAATATTTTCATATAAATGAAGTAGTAGGCAAAAAATGGAGAGAAACAGAAAATAATAAAATGCAAAATAATGGTAGTGAATTGAAGTTCTGCCCTCAAATTTAAAGCTGAAAGTCACTAAATTTTCCCCTTAAAATATTTCTGAATAATAGTTGTTCCTTACAGTGTGCTATGATCTGAATGTTTGTGTCTCCCCAAAATTCTCATGTTGAAGCCTAATATCCAATGCAATAGTATTAAAAGGTGAAGGCTTTGTAGTGATTAAGTCAAGACACCACCACCCTCAGGAATGGGATTCATGCTCTCCTGAAAGGCTTAAAGGAATCTGTCTGCCCCTTCCACCTTGTGAAGATCCACAGAACGCACCATCTCTGAGGAAAGGGCCCTCACCAGGCGCTAAATCTGCTGGCACCTTGATCTTGGACTTGCCAGCCTCCAGAATTGTGAGCAGTAAATTTCTATGGTTTTTAAATTACCCAATCTAAGGTACTTTGTTATAGCAGTACGAGTGCACTAAAGCACAATGGCATCTCACATTTTGCTTATTTAATAATTTTCACAAAGGTATCTCATTTATTCCTGGTTATATGCACAGAATAAGACATTACTACCCTTATTTTACAGGTATGAAAACTGAAGCTCAAAGAGATTATGTAAATTGCTCATAACCACACTGCTACTAAACATTAGCTCAAGAATTGAATGAAACCTCTGGAAATGATGGTCCCATGTCTTTAAGAAGATTACAAAGTAGGCCCTCAATGTCAAACAACTAAATACCCACTTGTGTTATATCTCTTAAGCCCGACTCCTCATTGCTATAAAGAGTGGAATACGTTAGCAAATACTGAGAGGGAATGACCCTTGGAGAAAAATGGGTTGTTTATTTAAAGATCTGAACATTATACATTTGGAAAATCAGTCATCTGCCTGGAGAAAGAAAAGGAAAATAAGAAAATAAGAATGGTGCCTGATGGATGAATTAGAAATGCCATAATAACAATAACCATAGTAATTACTGTTATTAAGGAACAGTATTTCATTCAGGCACTTTGCTAGCAACTTTCCATAGATTGGCTCACTTATTCTCAGGTGGGAAAGAGCTTGATCGTGATTTGGGTTCTGGTCAGGACATTCATCTGTGCTATGAAAATGAACAGAAAATGAGAGTCCTGAACAAAACAGTTGGATGTATGCTGTTGCTTTTGGGAAACAGTTAATTGTATGCAGAAAGGCACGCAGGAAGATGATTCTAACCTTAAGGTGATGTGGGCCTGAGAGTTGCAAGATGTCAACTGACCTATCTGAGAACTAGAGAAGCATGATGGCCAGCTTCAGAAGCAGGTTAGGGAAATATCTGCCTTACACACTGATTGAGGGACCTTGTCTGAATTTAAGGGTATGGGGCAGTTGGGGGGATGGCCTGGAAAGCAGAAAAACCCATCCTGAGACAAATGGGCAAGCTGGGATCCAAAGTGCAGGTAAAAAGCGAAGAATTTCTCAAGGGAACGAGAAAGCTACCAGACCTGGTGGTGGTCCCAGCCAGATCCAACATAAGCCAGTGTCAAGGCAGCTGGATCTAATACCAAACCAAATGGTTTGAATGGGCCTAATCTCAAATCAGATCCAATGCAACAAGAGCCCAACTAATATCACTTATATTTCACTGGAGCCTAAAATTATTATTAACACAAAAATTGATTTCTTTCCATTGTTTGTTCTGCATTGCAAACGACTATCTGTTACTGTAGGTAACAGCAACAGACTATGCTTTCAAAAATGCTTTCAAAGGTGTGTGTGTTTATATCCAGCACATTGCTGATGTTAAACCAGCAATATGGGAGACAGCTAGGAAGTGGCATCCCGCCTGACAGATAACCTTAAACAGAGGAATCCAGATTCAGGAGTAAGTAGCGGCAACCCATAATGAGAGCAAGTGGATTACATTTCTCATATTTAAATAAAAAAAGAGGAAAATGGTGGTAAATTGAAGATAAGATGCAGAGGTTCTATCAGGAGCAGGCCCGGGGTGCCAGAAATATGGAGGAGACCACAGGCACCAGGAGAAGGCATGGGGAAAGCACCAAGAGGTCTAGGAGCCAGCTGCTCTCCTTGGAGCTGCCACTGTCTCCAGCTCCTTATCTCCCTGGTGGGACAACTTTACCAAGTCTTGGATTTCCAGTGTGATTTAGGACTCCCCTGACACCCACTTAGCAAAAGATAAAACCAATGAAGGGAATAAATTACTCTGTAAGAGGGCTATGATGAGAAAGGTCTTCGGCACCTCCCATTGCTAATGAAAGACTATTGGTATCACTTCACAAAGGGCACAGGGAATAAATCAGCACTGTATCTGCTAGTTTCTTTTCAAATAGTAAGCTACAGAGCAAGTATCATTCCAGAAATCACTCCTACTCAATATAAGATTTTTCTTCCCTAATTGTGCTTAAACATATTGTATATAATTTACTAACATTTGTGGAGTGATTACTATGTGCCAGTTACCACTCTAAACATTTTATATATTTTTTCTTATTCTTCATTATCTCTCTTTTACAGACATCAAAAGCAACTACCTAAATTACCTTTCCATGTTTTTATTGAAAAAAGAAAAACTTTTCACTAATACAAAGTGAGGTCATAAAATTAGATTAAGGAAAAATGAAATCTATAGTCTAGATCCAATTAGATTACTAAAGCCAATTCTCAATAAAGGGCATCTATACTCCCAGACCTTGGAAGGCAAGGAACTGATCTTTATGGTAATCTAGGGAGAAAAAATGAAGAAGTCAGGAAAAAATCAGGGACAGGTCGATGATGGCTTTACCCAACTCTCTACAAAGACAGTAAAAGGTGAATACTCAAATTCAGGCTCCTCACTGGTTTGGGTCCTTAAAGTCAGGTCTCCATCATCTCTTGCAAACTTTGAGATAAGACAATACATATAAAAAGTATCCATTTAAATGGTACATTTAAAAAATGGCTCATCTTATAAACCATGACTTTTTAAAATGCAGTTGTTAACCTTGTCATAAACCTCTTACTAAATATTTATTGAATGAATACCAATTAAGAATAAAATTTACTTTTACTTTCTAATGAAAAACAAACTAAATACATCTTTATTTTTAAAATGCTATCAAGCAATATTTCCAGGCTTAAACATTATTTTTTCATAATGCTCTAAAATAATACAGAATTATTAGCTAAGTATCTCAGACCAAATCATTAGGTAGAATCATATGAAACTGCTGACAACTTAATTTTACCCACAAAAATTGCAATTTCATATAGTTCAACCTAAAACAATAGTGAGAAATAAAAAGTAGGTAAAGAAAAATCCAACACCAGAATGACCTAAAACCTCACTAATTTCTTCATGCAACATTATAGAAAGGCCTCAATTAATATATTGAGAAATGATAGCACTTGCCTAAAATTTAGTACCTGGCAGACATGCCCATAGAATTTACACATGTCTCAGACAAGTAGCGATTTCACAATAATTAGCATTTTGAAAGCTCGCGTCATGTTCCCTGATTTGTTACAGATAAAAAATGTTTTTTGCTGCTTTTTAAAAACATAAAATCGTCTTGAACCCCAAGCCATACCAGGATGCTAAAAGATGAGAGTTAGTCTTTAGCTAGGAATAAAGACAGTAGTGTGCTGACAGTGGATATGCCATTAAATGTTTGAAAACCAGTTTCCAGGAGAAAAAAACATATTTACATATGAATGTGTGAGTGTGTGTGCATGCGTATGTGTTGAATTTTACTGATATAAAGGATATTGTGACAACCAAGTATAAAGGGGTTCCTGGAGAAACTCCCACTGGCCTGTGCACTGGGAGGCGTGTGCGCTAGGGTGGAACCTTGGGAATTTCGCTCTGTTTGCAGAGGGGAGAAGCCTGGCCCCTCCTCCTCCCGGGTGGTACATGGGATTCAATCTGCAAGGCAGGAAGCCTGTGCTACCAGGACTCTCGCTCTGCTGAGAGTCTCTGTTTCCCTTTTTTTCCTTTTTGCCCAATAAATTCCATTTTTCTTACTCTTCAAATTGTCGGCAAGCCTAATTTTTCATGGTGGTGACAAGGACCCCATCTTTAACTGAACTAAGGAAAAGTCCTACAACAATATGTAACACACCTTATATAAATAATAATAAAATATACAATACTGTATTGTAAATTGGATATAGTTAGTTGATTCTCATACAATACTTTAGTTGATCTTGGCCAAACTCTTACATCAGTAGCTAACATATGGTCGCAACTGGCAAATGAGTATAGTTCCAACATCCATCAAATATCCAACAAATATTAGTGACATTTGTTGATTAATATTATTACGTATATTAACCAGTAAGACAAAAGTGAAATAATGAAGATTGAATACGTCAGACTTCATCTATTTGTCAATGATGTAGGTGATTCTTTTCCTAAATCAGATAACAGTTTTTGATTACTGAAAAAAATGTTCAACTTTTTTCCGCTATTCCTTTTAACAGCTATGGACACTTTACACTTTTAAATGTAATCTATGTTATTAGCATTTTCTCCATCACTTCTTTAAGCCTAGAGACAAATGACCAAAAAAAGTTTAAAAATCAAGCCCTAATTTGTAGCATTTGCTGGTTTCTATGGGGTAAATACTACCATAACAGCCCATTGCAAGTAACAATATAGTCACTGAATGCAGAGCTGGAAGGAGATGCACAATGGCACACTATTTTACATCATTTCTACCACCATACAGACACAGTGGATACAAATAACCATAAGAACACAGACTACAGTAAAATACACTGAAACAGGCACAAAACAATAAATTTTCAGTATTTATTATCTTTATTTTAATATAATTATTTAATTGTATGTTTATATAATTTAATTTTTAATAGTAGCTGTATTTAACAACCAGCTTGCAAATCCCTGATAACAACTGGCTCTCCTGAGTAGATTAGAGCTGGCTCCAGTACACCACCGGGAAATGAAAAAATTCACAACTCTGAAGTTATCTCTATAAATTTCAGTTATTTATTACATTGTTGCTAGCTACAACTAAAGTTGGCAATGTCACTGAGTATATTTTATAGCCTATGATAGAAGACAAAGGTATACAAATTTATCTAAGTTTTACATGGAGATATTAGAATCTAGCTCCAACTACAACAGATTGAAAGATCGTGGTCTATTAAAACTATAGCAATAATTCTACCTACAGTAGTTCTATAATTTTTACATAGAAATTTAAACTAAGAACATTCGTTTATTAGAAATTGTATTTGGAAATTTATTCTAAGAACATTTGTTTAGAAATTTATTCTAAGAACATTTCATAGTTTTTAAAGATATTAAGTAATTAAACCCTAACATATAAAGGTAACTCTGCAAACTTTCCAGTTAAGAACAAGCACCTCTAGGAAAGCCAAAAATTTGCCATTTGATAATTTATAAGAATGTACCCTGAAGGCGTACAAAATTCATTGCTAAAAGATCTCTCAAAGCTAAATCTTGCCTCTGGATATTTAAAAGAAGTTAGGTAGCATTAAGGCCAATAACAACATGTTTTAAAAGGTCTAATCATATTCCACGCTTCAGAGTGTAAGCTGATCAGCTGAAGAGCTGGAAAAGAACTGCCTGCCCTTCCTATTTGCTTTCTGCCCAGCATATATGGCATCTCACAAGTGAAAAGGTGGATGAAAGGCAATTTCAACTTTTCTCTGAAGTACACAGATCTACAGATAGAATGAAAGATTGAATGGCAAGCGATATTAACTCATTAATTGTATTACACATCCAAATACTTTCTCCTAAAGCACAAGATTCTGGCTGGCTGCCAAGATCCATCTGTTCCTGATTTCTACTCCGCCTGCAGTGCCATGGAAATAAAGTTCACCATACTGGTAGAAAGCCTCCTGCATGCCATATTCATTCCTCTACTTTTTGAAAATATAGCAATATTTGAAAACAATGCACTTTTTCACTTCTTTATACTTCCCCCAACCCCATGATAAAATAATTAAATCACCAAATACTGGGATTTCATTTTACATGAGAAAGTGGATTATTAAATAAGAAATAAAAGAGTAACTTCAACTTTAATTGCCATAATTTCAAAAATATACATTGTTAAATAAAATATTTGTGACATCAGTTATAATAAACTACTCATTCTATAACTTTCTAGCCATTAAGTAATCCCTCTCTCCAAAAACACAATTAAAACAACAAAAAAAAAGCGAGGGGAGACACAAAAACCAAAACATTTCCCATCAGCAGCAATATTCTAGGTAACAGTAGAACCATCAAATTGTAGTAGAAATACTGTAGATTCAATTCTCTTTTATAAATTTTTTATAAAGAGCATTTTATTTTAATTATTTGCACATAACCAGTTTTGTCTAAAAAATATACCACAGAAAATCTGCTAGCAGCGTTTTTCCAGCCAACAGTTATCTTTAATACTAGGAAGAGAAAACCCATTTCCAGAAATGGAGTGGCTGCGTTGCAATTCAGTTACTCCAACTTTTTCCACATCAACTGGTTTTATGTTATTCTGAAAGTGCAGCTGAAAGCAGTGAATTAGAATCACTCTTATCTACTCATCTCTCTCTCTCTTTTTTTTTTTTTTTTTTCTCAGATGGAGTCTCGCTCTGTAGTCCAGGCTGGAGTGCAGTGACGTGATCTTGGCTCACTGCAACCTCTGCCTCCTGGCTTCAAGCAATTCTCTGGCCTCACCTTCCCAAGTAGCTGGGACTACAGGTGTGTGCCACCACACCCAGTTAATTTTTTGTAATTTTTTAGTAGAAATGGGGTTTCGCTGTGTTAGCCAGGATGGTCTCCATCTCCTGACCTCGTGATCCGCCCATCTTGGCCTCCCAAAGGGCTGGGATTACAGGCGTGAGCCACCGTGCCCGGCCTCATCTCTCTTAATACTAAGGAAGATTGGGGGTGGGATGGGAGGATAGACCTAACCCTATCAGCCCAATGCTTAGTGCTTCTTTCCACCATACCTTCATTTTCCATACCTCATGAAAACTGACTTCTCCCTTCTCAGATTGCTCCCAATCAAGAAATGTATGTGAAACAAAGGCAATGATACAAAAGATAGACATTCTACAGGAAACTCTGGTAAATCAATAAACTACAGATAAGATACAGTGTCTTGCTTATTGTGAAATAACGGGGTTAATATCCCATCTTGAATAATTATTCTTGGACCTATCATTATCATATATCAAAAAGCAGATTAGTTTCATTAGAGGTAAAAAATAATATTGAGTCTTACTCTGATAAAGTCATCATTTATATAGACTGGACACCATTTCACATACAAGCAAACACTTTGTGATAGGAAATTTCAAGGCATTTATCATATCTTACTATTCTCCTCCTAATTCTGGCAAACCACCATGTTGAAAACATATTGACAGAGGTACTCAATAATCTACAAATTTGCTGACTCATCTATAATATTCTATTGTTTCATCACAGAGTTACTACTGAACTACCTCCATCAATCAGAATAGATGTATATGGAGTAAGCAAGTCACCATAGCATTAGCAGCCTACAACAACTGCGGCAATCTTTCCAGCAAGACTGCAAACTTGCCCAACTGGATTAAAAATATCACCATGAAATGACTATGGCATATGAATGCAAGAAAAGAAGAAATATGGAGAAGGGTTAAAACAAAGATGACAGGAGATGGTGTAAAGGTAAGTGAGACAAGTAAGAGAAAGCAGCAGCCAGCTGGCCTCTGCATTACCATTATCAGGGTTGGTAAACATCCTACTTGCACTGGAGACTGTCTTCCCAATGTCAGCCAGGGACCGAAGGTTGGATTTCTTGGTTTGATGCCGGTGCTTCCGGAGCAAAGTATAGGTCACCTTATCCTTAAGTTCAGGTTTCAATAGGCCTGTCTCAATCTGATGGTCAACGATCATCTCTGATACAAAAACAAAGCAAAACAAAAGCAAAAAACCAAACTCAGTCACAAGACCACAAAGTTATTTTTTTACTCTAACTTTATGGATGTCATCCTCAAATTTCACATCAGGATATTGTTTTCCAAATTTCTAATTTCCCATTTTATATAAAAGATAAAGATACAGGGTACACAGATACTGGCATTGATGACAGAGATACAAATATTAAAGTATTCATTTTACGTTTTTTCAATCCCAGTTATGGTGTATTCACAGAAGTCAGATTATTCTGTAACATAAGTAGTCAGTAATTTATATTTTTCAATTAAAAGGGGAAGAGTCAAAAAGTTCATGTACTCATAGCAAAGGTATATCAGAAATAGAAATGATATTCAAAAACTTGAAAAGAGCATAGAAAATTTAAAGTAATGACTGCTGATTTTTAAAATATATTTTCCCAAATTCTTCTGTAATGTTATATGTACTTAATAATAGAATACAGTAAAGGAAAACAACACTCAGTATCAGATCATTTGAACACCAGTTAATCCAATAAAAGAAAGATTAAACTACAAAATTATGTTGCAGTCTTTTCTAAGAAAGAAGACTTATTCTTATTGTTCAGATCCAACTAAAGACTTTCCAATATACTTCCATTGGGTATTTTAAAGTATAAATTGACTGAAATTTTTAATGAAATTTTAATATCTTAGTCTTACTACCAAAAAAATGTAAAGTTTCTATTACTCTGTTTTTCATATGATTTTAACCAGAAAGATGAGTGTGTTTCATAGAAATTGCTCATAGGTCATTCTGCTGGAAGGTAAGTTCCTATTCCAATTGAAAATAAGAAACCCTCTTTCTCACAAGCCAGCATGTCAGCAGTATAACATAAATGAAGCCTGGTGCATTCTACTCTACATCTTCACGACAGGCCAACATTTATCTCCAGCCAGAATGGTGCTGAGGACAAAACACTACAGAATCTGTGCAAGATGTGCATTGGTAGGAGTCTGTCTCGATATATGCAAGTAGAACTTTTGTCCTCTGCACAGAATGAGAGTAATGGATCCCACGGCTCCCTTTCTGGCACACGGATGCATCTAGCACACATTCATATTTTCCTCTTGGGCAAACTTTAGTATATAAATGTAGAGAAATGAACAATAACTATTCTTTTCTAAAAGGCTGGCAAGAAAATTGATGGGTACTGGTAGGATAACAGCATCTCCCAAGGATTCCCACTTCTTTGTAAAGAGAAGTTACAGATGTTCAAGGGGTTTTGCTTGGGCATGACTGAACTTCTCAAAAGTCCATCTTCTAAGCACTCACAGAATTGGCCTCACAACCTATAGCTAGAAACTGGCAATTCACACAGTGTACAATCAACTATTTGCAAGCTAAGCAGAGGCTGAATCCAGGATTTTCATCACATGCCTCACAGAGGTGCCATAAATGTTACATAACATGGGACCACTTGGTAAGGAATCTGGGCAAGGCAGGAAGAGTTTTTCCCATAGAAATGTTTTGGTTTGAGAGTGGCTTTTAGCTCTGAGTATTTTAAACTACACAAACCCCACTCAGTAAAACTATCAGAATTGATCCTGTAATTACCATTAAACCTCTCTTCCACAGTAAATAATCAGGTGCCTACAAAACACAACCCCTCTACTTTTCCTTTAAGTCCTTTTAAAGTGGAAAGTCCATTTTACAGAAGAACCAGAAAAACAAACAAACTGCCCCACCATATCTCCTATGAGTGTTATCAAACTCCTACTCTAATTTCAGGGTTGTAGACCAAAGCGTTTCTTATCTACCCTTCCTAGCAGGGCCTCCCTCTATTCTCGCCCTCCCTTGAAATCTCAAACCAATCTTTATGTATGCACAGCCGGTCCTCTGTTACTAATGCCTGGAAATCACCAGTCAGAACAGGTTAAAACATCTGTGTGACTTTATGCCCTTCATTAAGTTTCCATTAAAACGGCCAACATTATAGGGATCTCTTTAAGCATAAACTACAAAATCATTCAAAGGAAAGTGGGGGCAGTAACATTTCACAGCTACACTGAAATTAAGCCTTCAGTGTTCAAAATCCCACAGACGCTACCAATTGGGAGAGAATGTGCCAACTCTAGATGATAGCAGAGCTGATAGGAACTTCATGGAGCATCAAGTTCAACCTCTTGCTATGCAGATGAGAACACAGGGCCATAGTGACTTGCCCACAGACATGGACTGATTAGAGGCAAAACTCCTATATAAAACCAGGTTTTCTGACTCTAAGTTTAGATCTTTTTCCATGTCATACAATACTTTTCTGTATTTAAAAACTAAGCTCTAGAGAAAAAAAGGAATTGACATATGCAGAGCTTTTGCAAACCAAAAGAATGATGGCCATGTGACAGAAGAATGGACAAAGATCATAAACATTCTTAAAAGAAATACAAAGGGCCAAAAATACATAAATAAATATTCAACTTCAAGATTAAGATAATTTAAATAAACATACAAATATGACCAATTATGAGGTTTTTTGTCAAAGGGATAAAAATTAAAAAGTTGAATCAATCCCCATGACGTGAAAGGTATTCAATGGGCAATTCCATTTCTGATGACAATGTTGCAGTATTGACTATGCAGTACAAAAGCTCTGTACTATGTTTACACCTTTTGAATATTCTGCCATTAGAAATGTATACTAAAGAAATAATTTCACAACAATATAATAAAGATGTTCACTTCTTTTCTTTATAATTAAAACTTGAAGGCAATCTAAATGCCCAAGAATACTTTATTGAATATTTTGCAGCCATTATAGTAATGCTTTTATTTCTATTTAATGACATTAAAGGGTTCATATTATGTTATGTTTAAAAAAAAGACTAAAATGATGTAGTATGATCCCATTTTGTAAAATCAATTATATATGTGCAAACAGAGTTATACAGAAAAAAATGCTGAGAGGACAGCTCTGAGAGATTAGATTAGTGACTATTTTTAATTTTACGTGTAACAGTTTTCCAGGTTATTTTAAAATGAACATGCATTAGTTTTGTGACTAGAAAAAAGTTAATATCATTTTGAAGATGTAAAAAGTATAAAAAGTAAGAAACAATAGGACCGATACATCTGCCAACACGCACAGCTCAGGAATGCCTTTAAATATAAAAATGAGACTCCAAAAATAGAGCTACATTTTCCCAATTCACTTCCCATCATGGTAAAATACCTGAAATGGCTTATAATTTTTTTAACTTAAGAGGGAAAGAAAATTCCCATAGACTCAGCTTCATATGTGAATGACACTCTTTAAATGTAGAATTACAATGAGGATACTAACAATAAAGCTATTAAAATAATCTGTGAAAACGATGTTTTATCCTTTATAACACTTTAAAGATAAATTTTTCTATTAACATTCAGAAGGCGTTCTTCACGAAAAAATCAAGTAGAGGTCCTGAGAAGAATCAAAAATAGGCTGAATTTTTTATGTAAGTGTGAGAAGTAACACCTGCTTAAACAGTCGTACACCGTGGTGCAGGGCCCTCACATGGTGTGGCACTGTCTTTGAGCCTGCAGGGTGAGACGCCTCTCAGAGGCAGGCTGGTGAGGGGTAGCAGGTGGACTGCAAAGGAAGATGAAAAGCAGCTATAGTTTGTTTGATATACTCATGCTTGCTATTATTTCTTTTTCTTCTCATTTGTTGATATAACATTGGGGTGTGGGGGAAGATGCATCTTAAGAATTAGCTGTGTTTAATTCTCAACTCAGAAGTATTGGCATGAGTTGGGACAAAACAACTGCACCTCACCCACTGCTATAAAAGGATTTTTTAAATAACCAAATAATGACTATAACTTCTTAAGTTACTGTGCCATCATCTGTCATTTAGATGAAATAAGGGCTCCGTTTCCTCCATGTTTTATCCTCTGTAGGGTTTTGATTATTTCAAAGGATTAAGATTTTTTTAGCTAGTGACACTCTTTCAAACACGCTCTTCTCCCCATTTCTGGAAATCTGGCCCTTTTCCTCCTCTTTGTTTTACTTGTGATGTGTTATTTGCCCCTGAACTGTTTTTCTGTAGTATCAGCTCCAGGATGACAGCACTGGCTCTCTGACTGCTTGCCCCATGGACTGCAGAGAAAACATATTAGTGAGTGATGATACCTCAAAGTGATCTAGTAGTGTCAAATTTTAACATGTAATGACAATTTTTAAAGTAAATGCATGGAGGTTATAGAAAAAGTTCACAGCTGATAATAAAAAGTAATGAAAAATTGAAGGGAAACCACAAAATGCTTGGTTAACCTCTCCTACATGTAGTAAATACCAAAACCTTCTCTCTCTGGCCATTGGCTAAAGACGTCCCAGTATAATGTGGTACTCTCTCTTCTACAACATGAAAAGGGTCAGTTAGTTGCTGAAGACCAGAAGCTCAAGATGGCTCTTCCTGGTGATGAAGATCCCAAAGACAGTTTTACAGAAACATCCAAGTGTGTAATTCAACTTTTAACTTTCATCACGCTTGCTGATCAGTTCCAAGCACAGCAGAGGTGCTGTTCAACTGTTTCCAGCTCTGTCTACCACACCATTTAGAATTTTGTCTCCTGTTCATGAAGGCACTGAGTGTCTCTCCATCTGATTCACTTCTCTACACTCTGCTAGGTGACATGCAGAAATATCTGGATAAACTATTTATAACGGGATAGACATGTAAGTAGACAGCAAATACATCTGATGATCTTATTTAATGCTCATAACAACCCTGAAAGGTCCACCTTCATCTTCTTTTTATAGATGAGGAAATGAAGACTCCAAAAGAGTTCAGTAACTGGCCTTGCCCATAGTCATACATGCTAACAGGGCTAGACTTTAATTAAAACCCCTCAACATTAAATCCAGCATTCCTTCTTCAACATCACTCTGTATCTCATGGGAATTAGTATATGATATCTTCCCATAGAGTAGGTATATTTTAGTAGAGGACAAACCCTGAGCACAGTGGCATGAATCCCTAAGTGGGGAAACTTTAAGCAGTAATGATCATCTATGGTAAAAAAATAAAATAAAATAAAATACATTTTTTTTTAATAAGGGAATCTTCCTGGTGATCCTTATTCTCCTCCTAGACTGCCTATACACTGCCAAGTCATGATTTTCTTCTCCGGTTTGCCCTACATGTATGCACATTTGACTTATTTTCAACTTGTGTAATTTTTGACATCTTTGCTCCAGGTTAGTTCTTAAAGTCTGAGAATGCAGAAATTAGAATTTTCACTCAAAAACTGGATTGATTTTTGTCAATCATTATACTTATCTGGATAACAATCTCTCTTGCAGCTTTTAATAAATAAAAAAAGACAACAGAACAGATGGCCCAGAAAATCATTCTTTCTGTTTGCTTCTGTCTTTGTAGATGGGTTCCACTCTCCCTGGGTACCATAATCCAAGATCTCTTCTCATATATCAGATTTCCATTTTCAGCTTCACCTGCCTTGTTAAGTATGAAAATGCTATACAAAACTCTGTTTCCTCCATTATTTTCTAACTGCATATGCAGATTGGTACCTATGTTGACATGTACCTTATCTCATTTACAAAGTGGTAGATTTGCAAACCCTAATTTCAAGGCCTAGAACAGTGTTCGGCACATTGTAGAAACTCGTGTACCACTGCTGAATAAATGTATAAAATAATTATTTCTGTCCATCCAGAATCTTCACATAAGTCCTCTCCCTTCTCCACTTGTATTTTTAGTAGAGGCGGGGGTGAGGATTTCACCATGTTGGCCAGTCTGGTCTTGAACTCCTGACCTCAAATGATCCACCCACCTTGGCCTCCCAAAGTGCTGGGATTACAGGCATGACCCACCACGCCCAGTCGTACTTTTCCTTTTTAGTTATTTTTCATTTAATATGCACAGATTTACATTCACTTTCACTTATTGGCATAAGATTAATGTTATAAATGGAGTCTCTTTATTCACCCATCCTTGGTTTTACTGGACTAGAAGTCCAGACACTAGATTTCTAGAAGTCTTTGATCTTAGACTTGCACTCTAAGCTTCTCTGGACCTCAGTTTCATCATCTGTAAAGCAGGACTTAAATCATCTGTAAGAAGAGAAATAGTCTAGTTCCTGAGTTAGGGCTGACTGTAGGCAAAAGTCAAGCCCCTTTAGTTGCATGTGGAGAAAGGCTAGGTGGGGCATGGATCCAGCAGGATGTTACAGGTAAGTGACTGAGTTAGGTCACATTGGTGCCAAGTACCATTTGTATCACCACCATCAAAGTCACTGAACCTCATGGTATAGGGCAGCTTTGGCTTCCTTTGTGGTTAGTACTTTGTGCATTGAATGCTAACTCATCATGCTGAACACCTTGGGCACACACCACTGTATTCCAAACTGGAGCCATTGTTTTCAAATTCTATCAGTGGCTTGGCCTAAACTGCCGTATTACCCTTCAGATCTAGGTGTGCCAAAGATCACATTTTTCTTAAAAAGAAGTGCGGGGGCTCCACTTCTTATTCCTAGGAAATTCCACAACCAGGTGAGCACTGGACCTGTAGCGATGACTGCACTTTTCCAAAGGGTCTGCAGTGTGCCTGCCCTGGGATTGTGGGGAAGAAGATGTGGATCAAAGACCTGCAGAAGGTGACCAGTGTAACATTCTTGTCTAATATTAGAGTTACTGCAGTGTTTCTTTGCATATCTGTAGACAAAAGGCTTACCTATGACATCCATTTCTTTATATTATAGATAATATGAATGCCGCAGCATTTGTGTTGGAAGAAAAGATTAGCTGTCAAGTGAGGCATATGTCTGGCTGATGTATATACACTTGGTTCTTTTTCAGAGAGCTTGTTAGTTAGATTTGCAAAGAAGCCCCACACTTTTCATGCATCTGAAGTACGTAAGGTACAAGTGGCGGGCACCAATAATCCCAGCTACTCGGGAGGCTGAGGCAGGAGAATCGCTTGAACCCAGGAGGAGGAGGTTGCAGTGAGCTGATACTGTGCCACTGCACTCCAGCCTGGGTGACAGAGTGAGACTCTGTCTCAAAAAAAAAGAAAAAAACTGAAAAGCACAAGGAAAGGATTGAGAAGCAAAGCTAGAAGGAAATATTTCAAAATGCCAACAATGACCAGGGGAAGATGTCATGGAAGATAGTTTACTATTTTCTTAATATTTGTATATTTTTCAGATTTTCTTGCAATAAATCATACTAATGTTATAATACAAAAAGAGAGAATAAATGTTATAAAACATTTAACTCTGCTTACACTACTAGTCATCTGCCTGGATGGAGACTTGTGGATAGGTAAAGCCAAAAAAAATAATACAAACTTCAAACAGCATACTTACCCACCAACTGTGGGAGAGAAGAAGCCTCCCGATCAAGCATGATGGATCCTTTCTCCATACATGTCCTCAGCTCAAATAAACTATGAAGGGACAACGTAGCCACATGGGGCTTGCTCCATCTTTCCCCACCCTGTTCCACTTTTTCTTCAAACTTGATCCACCTAGGAAGATGAGATTAGTGAAGAGCAATTAAAAGTGTTCTAACTTCCTCTAGAAATAGCAGTCTTAACCCCTCCATCTTCACCCCTTCCAGCACTTCCAAAATGTCTCCTTTTGTGGAGTATTAATAGCTTATTATATCATTAATTACATAATCTTCATAAATACACCCAAAGAGAAGCACTAGACTGCTCCTTCCCTTGAAGTTAGAGAGGAAAAAAGCAAAGCAAGAGAAGCCAAAGCATCCTTGGCTTTTTATCTGCCTATATGTAACCATGAGATCCTTAAGACCAATTATTTAACTAAATTTTTTAATAAGGTAGAAAAATTTGCATTTCAAAATTCTCCATGTGGGTACAGCCTACAGTGCATAAAAATAGCCACCACCATGAGCATTCTGTTGTGACTTCACGAGGCAAGTTTAAATAAGGTGAAATATCAGTGATGAACCAATATTTATCTCAGACATAAGAAACATGATGTGTGAAGCGGCAAGACGAATGTAAAATTTTGTTTTATTGATGCTTAAGGAAGACCGACATGTTTTGTTGTGTCTTCCTTTAATACACATATCTCAGCTGATGCATATTGCCCTCTTATTGTGATTTTAAAAGCTTTACCCTCAAGTCTGGTTCCACGTGTGTTTAAATATACATAAGCTGGGTGAACAACAGATTATTCTGATAATACGAGATCTCCTATTAACCTTAGCGATGGAACAACCCTCTTTTCTAGCTTCTGCTTTCTAAGACTCCTAGACATTTTGATAATTTAGCAATATATAGCAATAAAAACCTTAATGGAAATGAGAGCAAAACACATTTGACAGACTTTATATCCCACATATTATACAAACAGACACTTCCTACACTGTTAAAGGAAAATGGGAAAGTATCATCGTTTTGCTATTCATCATGATACTAACAAAAAGGCTTCTTTCACTTTCAACTTTCTGAGAGATATTGAAACAGATAAAGATGGAATAAAAATTGTTTTTCTACATTCTTCACCCAAAGGTTTAATGATTGAAAAATGTTTTCCTAGAAAAAGCTAAACACTCACCTAACTGACTAAAGATGAGAACAAAGGGCAGAGATCAGAAGCAGCTCTACATAGGGTATTATTTATAGACCTCGTACCACCCCCAGAGGAGGGGGAAAAAAACACATTAGTAGAACCAGGAGTGAAAATAGATCAAGTGATCAGCTCACAATGTCAAAGAAAATTTAGAATTTTAATCAAGCCCAGCACCCATATGTTTCAGAAGTATTTTAGCCATATCCAAAAACTTTCTCCCCTCATGCTCCTCTCAGGAAGGCTCTCACAGCCAGGCAACTCCCATGTCAGTGGTAATCCTTGTATCAACCTTACCCACAATTCTAAGACCCTCCTTCTTCTCCCTGTATCCTCCCCAAAAATGCAGGAAGGGAGATCTTTACTGTTTACCTCATGAGTTAAAAGGTCAACAATACCACCAAAGAAGCTCTGAAACTTCAGGACTGGACTTGGTTTATTTCTACAAAAGTAGCTGTGACACATTCCAAAACAGAATGAAAGCCTTCTAATATTCGTGCGTGTGTGTGTGTGTGTGTGTGTGTGTGTGATTAAATTAGTATTCACTTTGGTTCAAGTTACAGCCAGAGAAATAGAAGGAACTGGGAGGAAAAAAAAAATGACAATTTTATATCACACTCAAATAATTCCATGGGTTTAACCAAAACTGTAAAAGGTAATAAGGTGATTAGAGTTATTTTGAGACTAATCCATTTTTGATGGAGAATGTTACATTGGTTAACTTCAGGTATATCATCTTTTCATGCTTGCTCACAGAATCTCTAAGCATGTTTGCTGGTAATTGGCATATGAATCATATTTATATATGATACTATAATTTATTGCTCAAGATAAGACTCTAGAAAAAGGAAGATACCATCATACATGAAAGCAAGTCAGAGTTATCTAGAATTATGTCATCTATAAAGAGTGTAATGACTCCTTGATTATTCTTGAATTCCTAAGAGTAGGCTTATTTTCTGAGGAATAGAATATGTGGTCATAGAATTTAAGCCCAAGATGAATGACATGGAGCAGCTAGAAGCCCTGTAAAGGGGAGTGTTTTACAAGGCCTTTACTTCCCTCTTATCTTTCCTAAATGAGCCCCCACTTCTATCAGCTGCCAACAGCCTGTACTGCCAAATCTATTCCTTAAAAAAAAACTAAGCCTCACTTATATATAGTAGTTCTTTTCTGCCATCATCCTCTCTATGGTCTGAATGTCTATGTCCCCACAAAATTCATATATTGAAATCCTATCCCCCAAGGGAATGGTATAAGGAGATGGGCCCTTTGGGAGGTGATTAGATGGATTAATGTCTTCATAAAAGAGTCCCCAGACAGCTATCTAGCCCCTTCCACCATGTAAAGACACAATGATATAGTGCCATGTGTGAGAAGGCAGGCTCTCACCAGACATTGGATCTGACAGTGTCTTGATCTTGGACCTCCCAGCCTCCAGAACTATAAGAATTAAATTTTTGTTGTCTGTAAGCTACCCAGTCTATGGTATTTTGTTATAGCAGCCTGAATAGGCTAAGACAATCTTCAATTGTCCAAATAACATAAGTTTAATAAGATTTTATTTAAAAAGAAAAAGAAGCAAAACCATTGTTGTTCTTTGTGGTCCATCTTTTATTTATTCCTCTCCATAGTTTATGTTGTAGACAACTTGGTTAGACTTAAATATGACTTTGAATACATTTAAAAAGTGCATTTGGAAAACATAAATCCAAAATAGGGTGGATTTATGAAATTGTATTACTCACCCTTCTAGATTACACCAGCTCTTTAGGTCAAGATTTAACCATAAAGGAATGGAAATATAAATTCTCAAAACTAGCCAGTTCCTTAAAATCTATATTTATAAGGGATAAATATTATCTCATAGCTCAGTTTAGCATCTATTTTACTTTAAGTTCAGTAAATGTTGAACATTGTGATGATGTCATATTACAGCACAGCTTACAGCATAAGGAGAACTCTGGAAAAATGCCTATTAAATTCCTTTAAAATGTATTCCTTTGATTGTTTAAGGAACTGATTATACTTCCAACAAATACTTTTGGACATAAGATACTAGCTTTCCCCTTTAAATAGATCATTTTCAGGCAGTTTCATTCCAGAAACGGCACATGCTTTGTCTAGCCTCCTCGCATATCAAGGACAAATTTGGATTTAGAAAAAAAAAAAAAAAAAAACTGAAAACTACTCAGTTCAAATCAGAGTCCATTAAAGAAAAGGGTAAGGCAAAAGTACCAAAGTTCACCCTATCCAAGTGCCAATGAATCTGCAAAGGTGCTTTAGAACCATGTAATTATGTTTAAAAAATAAATAAATAAAAACAGACTTTTTGCTGTAGAGTATACTAAAAGCCACTATCTCCCCTTCATAATAACTAAGAATAACTACATATTTGCAATAAGTTTCCCACTTTCTTTTTGTTTCAGTACTTGACAAGTTACAGAAAAATTTGTTTCAGAAGCAGGCTTTTTAAATACTTACAATTACAAAATGGTTTTAACCTTAGAGGAGGAGTTTATTAGGTGAAGTTTATTTATTCCAAGGTCTTAGAAGAATAATGATAAAATACTTTGCAGTGTAAGACATTTTCAGTGACTGCCAAGCAAACGGCATTTCACTCGTTTGTTGAAGAAAAAAAAGACCCACTGGGAATCACTGAATTTTGTAACTTTCCAATCATATGATTAAATATAATTAAGAAAAAAATAAGACCTCTAACTTAATAACATATCAGTTGTACAGTGGAAAACAGACATGACCTTTACACTACATAAATTCCAACTACGTACAACTATTGAAATGATGATAAATTTCTTGCTAACTAACAAGTGCCTTATCACCCATAAAAGAAGCCAACGCTAGTGTACACCTGGGAAAAATGAGGTTTTTAAGGAGAATTCTTAAAATTCTAGATCAACTATTAAAGTTATCATATACAACTACATAGACATAACTACATATGATTACATAGATGATTAAATTCCTTGAGTCTTTTTCTTACAGAAAAATTAACTTGGTCTGAAATAGAATTTTCCAAAGCTATTCAGTAGAGAAAAGACAGAGAAGTCAGTGTACACTGGGAGAGAGTAGTCTTTGCCCAAACCCACAGTATAAGTGCACATGTTGGTGCTTAATGGCCACGCCCTTAAATCAGGTACTTCAGAGATGGCTCAGGTAAATCTGCCAAGTAGTAACACAAGTGGATGTACATTTGTGGTGTCCAGTTGGAAATAAAACATCAATATCCCTTTCCTTTATTGGCTTGTGTTTATTGAATCTTGTGATGGCTTTCCTTTATACCCAAGTTTGGCAGCACAGTTTGAATTACGCTGGGGGAGTTATCTTTAACAAACATTCATATAACAGTGGTTAAGTCCAGCATTGCCCATCTGAAAAGTCACTGAAGATAAACTGACAGCTAATAATCATTTTTGCAGAGATATCCCTACTCAAATGAATAAAGAATTTGGGCAAGGGGAAAAAAAGCTCCCTTTCTCCTGATTTTGGGCCACCATCAAACTTGGATCATGAATTATTCTTTTACCAGTTTTCTTTTTTGAACCCATTAGCTGACATCTAGTCACCTAGACATTCTTAACGGAAGCACAGGCTTCTTGACCTATTCCAAACAATTTTTCAGGTCTGGTAAGTCTACCCTTTTTACCGTATTCAACTTGTGCTCTATTTTGGAAGAACCACTGAAAATTCATAGTTCTAACTTTTAGGAAAGGCAAGAACAGGTGAAGGATATAGAAGGGATGGTGATGGAGTTGAGTGTTACTTTAAACTTCATATAAATAAATACTTAAACTTGTTCATAATATAACTACTGTGCTTTCCATGACTTAAAAGGGGACATGTCCCCCTGTAATTGAAACAATTCTCATTTTTTTCAGGCACAGGGCCAACCTGAAATTCCTGAAGTAGTACTACAGCCATAATAATGATGATGCTCAATGTCGGATATTCCTGCAAGAATACCCTACACTGAACTTCAGATCTACTCTTCCTACAGATTTCCTCATCTCAATAATGTGTAGGAAATCATTAGCCATCTCAATAATATGTAAGAAATCATTAGCCAACTGAAAAGTATAGAGTCTTAAAAGAGAAAGAAGGATGATATTGAGTTCTGAGGGGTGTAGATTTATAATAGAACCTACAGGGAGCTGGAGAAGTCCAGAGAGTTAGCTGTCTATGGAATAAAATAGGCTATCAATTGTGGCTTTCACAGAAAATCAAAATATTATCAATTTATAAGTTGGCCAGAAAAAGATTCATGTCACATCTTCATATATAAAATGAATTTCTTCTAAGCATTAAACATTTATTAGTCTGTAGCTTTGAGCGCTTTTAATGGGAGAAAAAACTATCGTATCTGGAAGCTAGACATCACGAATGGAAGTCAAAAATTATTGCAAAAACATTCTGAAAGCAGGGTATGTCCCAGGTAGTAAAGGTTACTGAAAAGCTGAATATTTCCAGAAGCATATTCACTCCAAGCCTCTCCAAATAATTTAGGTGGAGTAGCAAACTAAGAATAAAGGTTCTATTTCTCTATTCATTGATTCTATTAACCAGTCTTTATTGAGAACGACCTGTGTGCCAGGTAGTTTCAGGCACTAGGAATATAGTGGCAAAACAACTGAAAAATTCTGCCCTCACAGAGCTTTAATTCTATTGGGAAGAAACAATAACAAGATATACAATATGTTAAATGATGACAGGTGCTAAGGACAAAAATAATGAAAGATGAGGGATAGGAAGTATTGGGGGAAGGTTTCAATTATAGATAGGACAACTACTAAGCAGGTAATATTTGAATGAATACCTGAAGGAGATGAGGAAATGAGCCATGCAAGTAACTGTGGGGGTTCAGGGAAAAGAGAACATTTCAGACAGAGGGAACAACAAGTCCAAAGTTCCTGACAGATTAGCATGACTGGCCAGTGAGGCTCAAGCAGAGTGAAGCAGAGGAAATGAAAAGGAAGACAAGGTCAAAGAGATCATGGCAGATCATTCATAAAGGAAGTAAGAGCAGGTGCAAAGAGATCAACTAATTAGGAGGCATCTGCAGCAATCTCAGTGAGAAATGATGGGATGAACTAGAGTTGCAGCAGTACTGAATGTGAGATGTAGTGAGATCTCTGAATATGTGAATATCTTTAAGGGTAAAATAGAATTTGCTAATTGGTCAGATATTGGGTGTAGAGAAAGACAGGAATCAAGGAAGACTCCAAAGTTTCTAGCTCAAGAACTAAAAGAATGGAATTGTCTATTGAGATGAGGAAATCTGTAGGAAGAGTAGATCCGAAGTTCAGTTTTAGACATGTCAGTTTTGAGACTCCTATTAGCCCTCCGATTAGTTGATTCCAATTAAATAAGGTATTATATCTGTGCTTTTATAAATGCATATATTATCAATATATTAATAAAATAGTTTGAAACTTTAAACATAGGTCCTCTTCTAAGCTTTATCAATGGCATACTGGGTACCTTGGGTCATTCATTCCATAGCTGTTTATCAGTAAGAAAGAGAAGAATTATACAGAACCCTAATTTGGTCAATTAATACTTCTAAGAAAGTATTATATTCAGAACAGCTTTGTCAAAGGCAATCAGTTCTCAACCAATCACACATTAAACAAATGTTCATTAAGAGCCTATTATGAATCAGACACTGCCATGAATTAGAAATGTGATAGTGAACAGACAGACATGGTAGTCTCTGTCTGCAGATAAATTAATGTAATGAGGGAGGCCATATGAAAACAATAGTATCACATACATAATGAATTAATCAACAGCAATTGTGGCAAGTCCTATAAAGAGAAGTTATACAGCATGGCCTTCACACACGGTACACTCCCAACGCTCTTCCTCTCCAGCAGTAGGGTGTCTTGGGGATGGACTACATCAGCAAAATGGCACATGTGCTCCCAAAGAAGTAACGTCTTCAAGGATGGTAAAGTATTCAAAACCATCTTAATCTTTAAAAATCTTAAGTGAAAATTCTATGCTTCTATCATTCAATGTTGAATTATGTATACAGTGAACTATAATGTCTCTACCTTTCTGGGACCAGGGATTATGTAAAATGAGGTATGACCTGCGTTTGACTGAAATGAGAAACAGAAAGCTATACCTGAATTATACTCTATGATAACAACTCACAAAGAACTTCAAGATGAAAATAAGAAAGTCAAAGTAGCTCTTAGAGTCACAGCTGAGTATAGCAGTATACACACAGGAATGAAATTTTAGAGCTATGAAATATGTATAATGTTAGGGAGGATGCAACCCAATACGACTTTCATCTGATAAAAAAGAAATTCAAGCTCAGAAAGATTACATGACTTGCTCAAAGTTAACCAGCTAATGAGCAGCAAAGCCAAGACTAGACCAAAATCTCCCAACACTTCAGGCTGCACCCAGACAATTCTCACACTGTATTTTTCTATCGGAAAGAAGGAAAGAAAGAATGAAACTGATTTACTAGTAAAAAGTTTTTGCTTTGGAAGCCTTCTTTTGGAGAATGTTCTAGGAACTAAAATTGTACTTCACAGAGGATTTTTTCTACACATGTTATTGGTTCTGAGAGAGGGGAACAAGAAACAGTTGCTGTATCCTGGGAAGAAGCCCTGAAAGAGCAAAGAATGAAGAGCTTCAAGAGAAAGTATTAGAGAGGAGGAGTGGAAATGTGTTCTGAAAGCTTCTTTAATTAGAAGAAGAAAATATTAAGTAACTATCAAACAGAAGAGTTGAACAATCACACCCACTGTAGATATCTATTAGAAAGAGAATTACCCAGTAAATTGAAAATAAAGTATTTAAAAATTCGGTCTCTTTCCTTAATACTACTGTTGGGGCCAGGAGTAAAACAGAATTACTTTTTTTCTGAGCATCATTTAAGTTATGAAAGATAAGAAATTCTCCATCAGTTCTAAACGTTTTTAAAGCAGATCTTTCTGCAAGGCTAAGCTACCTAGAAACTCTTGGTGAGGAATAAAAACTTCTCCCCCATTATCAAATAAATTGATTTATGAAGCTTCTTCAGTATTAAAAATCCCAAAGGGCTAAAGGCATTCAATATTACTTAAAATTGTGGAAATAAAAATAAATCCATAAGCCTATAAAGCATAAGCCTAAGTAACTAAACTGCAAAAAATCCAATGAACTTCATAAAGACTTGATTACAAGTGGTATGATGTAAGAAATTTTAAAATATGCCACAGAAAATAAAAATTTTTCATCCATAAAGGGAAAGGGTATTGGCTTATTGCTCCTTTATGGCTCATCTGCTCTAATTGATTAAAGTGATTTTAAGAAATATTTTCTTTCTGACTCTAGAATTTCTTTCTAACTCTATCTAGAAAAAAATAGCGGCCATAAATCCTTTTTCCATCTGTAACCACAGAAGAAGACTTTCATCTACCTTTGCTTTGTTTTTCTTAAACTCAAAGCTGAGATAATGATTTCGTTTTCCTTATTTTCATATTGTAAGATATTATATTAAAATTACTTCAAACTTTTTAATAAGATACAGAGATCTATGTAAGATCCTCATTTGCTCACTGCTATATTCATGGTACCTAAAACAGTGCCTGACATAAACTATTCACTCAAATAACACTGGTTGAGTTGAATTGATTTGAATTAAATTATAGACTATAAAAGGTTTATCTTAACATTATCTTGTTTGTGAAAGTGAAATACATTGGAATCAGCACATAATGATGACAATGAGAGAACAACAATTGCATTATAATCAAAGTCTTTGTATTACATAATTGCCTTATGTCACAGAAGAAGACTCGCCTGGAGAATATCTCTGAATCTGTATGTAAAAGAAAAGCTCTGTTATGAAATTAACGAAACCCTAGGTATTTGTGTAATGCTTAACAATTTACAAAGCATTTTCATACATATACATATATACATGTATGTATATAAATACATGACATTATAAATACATTATATACTATATTTACATATAATATATGTTTTATATACCATACATATATAATATGTAATAGGCATTATTATCCACTCTTTATTGATAATAAGACCAAAGCTCTAAGAAACCAAGTGTCTTGTCGCTAAGATGCAACAGAGTCAAAGTAAACTCGGGCCTCTAAACTCCAAACTCAGATGAACCTTCTACTTTCAGCTGGATAGTTAAAAGATTGCAGGTTTATACTTGAAATACAGTAGTCCCCTTATTCACAGGGGATACATTCCAAGACCCCCAGTGAATGCCTGAAGGCATGGATAGTACTAAACCCTATGTATACTAGGTTTTTTTCCTATATATAAAACCGAATAAAGTTTAATTTATAAATTAGGCACAGTGAGGGACTAACAACAATAATTAATAATAAAACAGAATGAATATAACAATATACTATAATAATAGTTATATAAGTATGGTGACTCTCTCAAAATATCTTACTATTCTGTACAGTGCATAACTGAAACCATGAAAAGCTAAACTGTGGATAACCTTGGGGGGACTACCATAAGAGCAATTTTCGTCATTGTTTTAATAATCTCTTTTTTATTTCATTTTATTTTTTTGAGGTAGAGTTTCAATCTGTCACTCAGACTGAAGTGCAGTAACGTGATCAGAGATCACTGCAGCCTCGACCTCACAGGCTCAAGTGAGCCTCCTACCTCAGCGTCCTGAGTAGCTGGGACCACAGGCATGCACCACCACACCCGGCTGATTTGTGTGTGTGTGTGTGTGTGTGTGTGTGTGTGTGTGTGTAGAGATGGGGTTCCATTATGTTGCCCAGGCTGGTCTTGAGCCCCGAGGCTCAGGCAGTCCACCTGCCTCAGCCTCCTAAAATTCTGTGATTACAGGCACAAGCCACCGTACCTAGCCAAAACCTCTCTCTTGACAGGGAATAAGTCATAAGTCACACAAAATCTCACAAGAGATCTTGGCATGTGGACACTTGGAAACATATCTCTTGGCTGTCATTTTTGAGTACCTGAGTTTATTATCTCTCTAAAATATTTTACTATTAAATAGTATACAAATTGACCTGTATTTCTAATTCCTTATAAAAGCCAAAATTACAGCAACATGGATCAATGAAACAATGCCCCAGTAGTGAAATAAGAGGTGCCCTGCATTCATGTCAACAAAAAAGAAAAGAAGAAATAGAATTATTTATTCCTTATCCCAGCCAACATCATGCCCATTAGCCATTCAAAGTGCTAAGGCTAAAGAACGGCACTCCAGGATCAAGCATCTTGCCCTGCCCTTGTTTCCCTGGGTCAGTACTGCATACAGTCAGCCATGCCTCACCTGGCTGTTTCCTTCCACTCCATCTCCTGCCCATCCACGGCCAGCAGCTCATCCAGTTCCGTGAAGAGCTGAGGGGGAGCTGGGCTGTCATCCTCCTCTCCCAAGATGAATCGGATGCGTTCTGCAGCAGGAGAGACTGCAGAAGTGAAAATACTGTGGTTAAACATTGGCTGGACGACCCTGAGGAAAGTGGAGCTCCGGGTTCTTCCTCTCTCCCCAAGGTTACTGGGCTTCCCTTCCACATTTTCAGTGGACATCTTTCTTGCTGAGCCTCCCAAATCCCCAATCTAAGGCCAAAAAGAAATCAAAGCCCTTCTCTATTCTTTTGGTTCTGAACTGTATCTTGGTTCTCCACCACTCTCCAGAAGGACAGCACTCCAATTCCGTGTGATGTCTTGCAAAGAACCTTTAGCCCTCAGATGAGCTGAGGTCTAACCACTCACTTCCCCGCCTTCTCCACTTATGACTCATCCAAAATTATTAGACAAAAGTCAGCTTGAACCAATCACTTTTTCATACAGTTGTGGGAGGGGCAACAAAGCACCCCAATCCTGAGTTACCCCAAGTCCCCACCTCCCACCCACCCTCCTTCTGTCCAACGCCTAAAGCTCATGTCCTCGCAGGCTTCTCCCTACCAATAACTGGCTAACTGCAAAGTTGATGAAGGAATATTTAACAAGATGGGCCCTCTTCTTTACAGAATGGTAGTACCCAAAAATGTTTAGTCACACTTCAATGCACTTGAAAAACAAGCCCAAGTAAAATATTGTACACTTGAGGGGGAGAAAAAAAAAAAACATTTTCCAACACACTCAAGCACATAATTGAATGCCCTACTAGCTCCTTTTGACCCTATCTCCTGAAAATCATGTAATGAAAAATTAACTAGAATTTCCCCCAGGTCATGGGTTACTCCCTTTCCAAAAAAAAAAAGAAGATGACGACGACGAAGAAGAAGAAAAGAGAGAGACAGACAGACAGAAAAGCAGTTGGAAATTGACGGTCATGTTACAAATTTAAGGCCCACAAATACTCCTCAAAATCCCTGGATAAAACCAAGAATGTTATATACATGTGAATGCAGTTCAAGCACACACAAATATATTTATTATGGATAGACAGACACACACGCGTGCGTGCATATATAAATCTATAGAAATATATGTACACAAACAACCCAATAAAACCAGAAAATCCCTACCATCTGAAAACTATTATAATACGGGACAGAATAAAATTCCATAGATCAAAATTTATTTAGTACAAATAAACCCATGAAAAATATTCAACCTAATTAAAAATCAAAACTAATCATTAAAATAAAATGTGTTTTACCTATTAAAATGTCAAAAAATGGCAGGGCACAGACGCCTGTAATCCCAGCACTTTGGGAGGCCGAGGTGGGCGGATCACCTGAGGTCAGGAGTTTGAGACCAGCCTGGCCAACATGGTGAAACCCCATTTCTACTAAAAAAAAATACAAAAAATTAGCTCGGTGTGGTGGCGTGTGCCTGTAATCCCAGCTACTCAAGAGGCTGAGCCACGAAAATCACTTGAACCTGGGAGACAGAGGTTGCAGTGAGTCAAGATCATGCCACTACACTCCAGCCTGGGTGTCAGAGCAAGTCCCTGCCTATAAATAAATAAATAAATTCAATTACATGTCAAAAATAAAAAAAAATGATAATCCCAACGTGGGCAAGGGTTTGGGAGTCATGCACCCATCACTTCTTGATTTATGTTACTGGTAGGAGCCTAAATGGAAACATCTCTCTAAAGGGAGATGCTTGAAGGACATGAAAATTTCTGGAAGGACATGAAAATTTTTAAATAGTGTATATATCCTGTGAGCCAACAATTATTCCACTAGAAATACATTCATTCTAAATAAATAAGAGTTATCTCAAAGGTTTAGTGACAGAAGTGATCATTCTAGCATTGTTTATAACTGAGAAAACAGAAAAATCCTAAATGTCCAAAAAGGAAGATTGGTTAAATAAAGTATGGTACAACTATAAAATAAAATACCATGCAATCATAAAACATGTAGTCAAAATAGCTGGCCTTTTTTGACATGTATATCATATAAACTTAAATTAAAAATAAAAATAATAGACATTAAATGATCCCATTTTAGTAAAGAAACAATAAATATGTATTTCTATAAAATGAAGCTAGGAATTGAGGCAGCCCTCACTGTGCTCAGTCTGGTATGTGTGCATTTCAGTTACCACAATTTAGGTTAAATAACATATTCCCTAACAATACAGTTCAAATTTCAGTTAACATGGTATATTAATAGTAATTTCATAAAGTACAAATTTGCTGCTAGCTCTTCAGTCCATACATCACTTCATAACATTATGTGCATAATGATCACTGACCAATCATGGGGTGCTTCTTTAAAATATGTCAGTGATTGATCACTGCATGTTTGTTATTCAGTTCACACATAGACAGCAAAGTGTGTAGATGTGTTGTCTTCTTGTCTCCCAAAGATAAATGCATGTAACATGGATAATTAAAGAGGGAACTGGCCAACAAGAATGAAGGCAACGTACAGAAACAAAAATTAATACTATTGGAAGTAAAATTTGTATCAAACGTAAATGGAGAAGACGTAGCTAACCATGGAACGTAAACGATGCCGCCATTCACCATTGAGAGACTCTGTATATGCAGTCAGAGGAACTTAGTGAAGGTGAATTAATCAACATAATTAAGGAAAGTGATTGTGATGAAAAGGATGATGATGTCCTAGAGAAAGTGATACTGGCTAAAAACTTCACATTCAAGGAATTTTAGGAGACATTTCTTGACATGGAAAGCACACAGGATAAAATGTAAGCTGATTCACATTTAGAAAGCACAACAGTTTGTCTAGGCATTGAAAAAAAATACATGTTCCTTATCATCGGTACAACAGGAAGAAGGCAAACACTATTCAAATGCTCCTGATAAGACTGTACAATGAAACGACTTAATATCAATGTTTCTAATGTTTTAAATTGCTGTGTACCGAATAAATATTAGTTTTATCTTTTTTCATTTCCCTATACCTTTATAGCTAACAACAAGAGAGATTTTAGTGATTTAAAAATTTTAAAGGTCAAAGAGCAATAGTAACTGTTTTCATTGATTATTAGGATCGCTTTACATAATTTCAGTTTTCAAAGTCATTTTTTTCACAGTCATGCACTACGTTACAAAGCAAGGACTTCTGTATATACAGGCATATTTAAATACACAGGTACATTTTCAGTGTTATATGGTTTATTTCTAGGGCTTCTGTTATCTTATGTTCACTTTTCTATAAATTCCAAAGTGTTTACAATTCACTCATGTATTCCATTCAGCAAATATTTACCGAGCACTGTCTATGCTCTTACTTGGCTTAACAGGCTTTATCTTCAGCCTCTGATAAAAAGATCTCTGATCTTACAGAGTTTACATGTATGTAGGGAAAATAAATATTAACTAGGTAATTCATTCTTTAAAGAAAAAAGTAAATTAGCACCTAAACCAATACCAGAAAAAATATCTGCTAAATATAAGTATATGCAGAACATTAAAATAAGGTAATTGCGTACAAGTACATACTGATACAGGGTACAATGAATATCTTTTACTTTGTGATTAGAAAAGATGGCTTTGAAATTTCTTTTTTCTTTTTTTTTTTTTTTGAGATGGAGTCTCGCACTGTCGCCCAGGCTGGAGTGCAGTGGCGCTATCTCAGCTCACTGTATGCTCCACCTCCCGGGTTCACACCATTCTCCTGCCTCTGCCTCCCGAGTAGCTGGGACTATAGGCACCCACCACAATGCCTGGCTAATTCTTTGTATTTTCAGTAGAGACGGGGTTTCACCATGTTAGCCAGGATGGTCTCGATCTCCTGACCTTGTGATCCCCCTACTCGGCCTCCCAAAGTGCTGGGATTACAGGTGTGAGCTGCTGCACCTGGCCTGAAATTTCTTAATATCCCTGGTAGAAAATAATCGAAAGTTCCAGGACTTTAATGTAAAAATATTTGCAATGCCTTTCCAATCATGAAATGTGAAGTCTAATTATTTACGGGATCAAGAGGGTATGAAAATGAAGAAATGATGGGCAGAATTTGGAGTCTGGACAATACTTCTAAGGGGTAGTGTGTTCACATTACCACAAGTTTAGTCACTTTTTTCATCGTAGTGGTTCTGAAACTAGCAATCACAAATAACATCACTTTTCATCAACATTCAACATCAAAGATCCCTAAATCAGAACTAGCTTTAATTTTTTTAACTTTTATTTTAGATATAGGCATACATGTGCAGGTTTGCTATATAGGTAAATTTTGTGTCACAGGGGTTTGGTGTACAGATTATCTGCCACCTAGGTAATAAGAATAGTATTCAGTAGGTAGTTTTTTGATCCTCACCTTCCTCCCTCCCTCCACCTTCACATAGGCCCGTGTCTGTTCCCTTCTTTGTGTCCATACATACTCCATAGAATTAGCTTTTAGAAAGGAAGAGTCTAGAGTTAGTTAGATAATCAACCTTTTGTCCATTTCTAAAGATGTGATGTAGGTTTGTCCCCAACTCTAACAGAAAAAAAATACATGGGTCTCCTGCCTAAAAAACAGCATAGACAGTATATATTCCTGCTCGGCTCTCCTCCACAGAGCATTACTCTGTAGTCTGGAATTCTCAATTTAGCAAAACGTGAATCACTGCTCATTAGACAGCAACAGTGGTGACTCTGCAAAATGGAATGGAAGAAGAATGTAGCACTACCTCCAGGTCTTCCTCTCTAGGTACCATGCCTAACCCCTTTCACAGGCTGTCTTATTTATTACATATAGGCACCTGAGCAACCAGCACATCAATTTTGGGGAATTAAAATTCCAAAATTGTATGTCATAAACTAGTTCACAACTCCAGGAAGTTTCTACTAGTGCTGTACTGGGCTCAGAGCCGAGAGACTTGGGGTGCATATGACTTAGCGAGACACCAGCTTGGGCAGCCAAGGAAGTGTTTGCACCACCTCTCCCCCAACCCCAGGCAGTGCAGCTGGGTATAGGGAAGGTATAGGGGGACTTTTGAGGAGGGTATAGGGAAGAGTAAAGAGGACTTTGTCTTCCCACTTGGATACCAGCTTAGCCACAGTAGGTTAGGATACTAGGCAGAGTCTTAAGGCACCAATTCCAGGCCCTATCTCCCAGATGACATTTTTAGACATACTGGGCTAAAGGGAACCTCCTGCTTTGAAAGCAAGAACCCAGACTTGGCAAGATTCATCACCTGCTGACTAAGAGACCTTGGGCCTTGAATAAACATCAAGGGTACCCAGGCAGTACTTGCCATGGACCTTGAGTGAGATCCAGAGCTATGCCGGCTTCAGGTGTGACCCAGTGAATTCCCAGCTGTGGTGGTCATGGGGAGAAGTGCTTGCTGGATGAAAGGAGAGGGAAGAATGAAGGTGACTTTGTCTTGCAGCTTGAGCACCAGCTCAGACACAGTGCAGCAGAGTACCAAGCATGCTCCTAGGGTCCCCAATTCCGGGCCTTCACTCTTAGATAGCATTTATGGACGTGCTCTGGGCCAAGAAGAGCCCACTTCCCTGAAGGTAGAAACCCAGGCCTGGCAGCATTCACCATAAGCTGACTGAACAGCCAGCCTGAGCCTTGACTGAACATTGGCAGTAGCCAGGCATGGGGCAGTGGCGGCAATGGAGAGACTCCTCCTGCATCAGGAAAGAGGAAGGAAGAGTGTAAAGGACTTTGCTTTGCAGCGTGGGTACCAGCTCAGCAGCAGAACAGAGCACCGAATAGATTCCTAAAGTTCCTGACTCCAGGTCCTGGTTCCTGCATGGCATTTCTGTACCTGCCCTCAGCTCACTGCCCTGAAGGGAAGGACACAAGCCTGGCTGGATTCACCACATGCTGACTGGAGAGCTCTTGGACCTTGTCTGAACATTTGTGGTACCAGGCAATGGTCACTGTGGGCCTTGGATGAGACCCAATGCTGTGTTGACTTCGGGTCTGACCCAGTGTAATCCCACTAGTAGTGACCACAGGGGTACTTGTGTCACACCTCCCCCACCTCCAGGTAGATCAAATGGGAAGAGAGACTCCTTCTGTTTAGAGGAAAGTAAGAGAAGAGAACAAGAGTATCTGCCTGGTAATCCAGGGAATTCTCTCAGATATTAACCACAAAAGTGGTACACCTACAAATCTGTAAGAGTCACAGCATTACTGGGCTTATGGTGCTGCCTAACACAGATATGGCTGCCGTGACCAAAGTCACAACCATCAATTCCCTTTGAATGCTTGAAAAGCTTTCCCAAGACAGGTACAAACAAGCCCAGACTGTAAAGACTACAATAAATACCTAACTCTTCAATACTCAGACATTGACAAATATCTACAAGCATCAAGACTATCCAGGAAAACATGACCTCACCAAACAAACTAAATTAAGGTACCAATGACCAATCCCAAGTAACAGAGACATATGACCTTTCAGACAGAGAATTCCAAATAGCTGTTCTGCGGAAGATCAATGAAATTCAAGATAACACGGAGAAGGAATTCAGAATCCTATCAGATAACTTTAACAAAGAGACTGAAATAATTTTAAAAAGTCAAGTGGAAATTCTGGAGCTGAAAAATTCCATTGACATACCGAAGGATGCATCAGAGTCTCTCAACAGCAGACTTAATCAAGCAGAAGAATTAGTGAGCTTGCAGACAGGCTCCTTGAAAACACATAGTCAGAGGAGAAAAAAGAAAAAAGAATGAAGATCTAGATTCTAGAAAACAGCCTCAAAAGGGCAAATCTAAGGGTTATTGGCATAAAGAGGAAGGAAAGATTGGGGTAGAAAGTTTATTCAAAGTGATAATTTAAAAAGTAGAAAAACTTCAAATAAAAAAACCTTCCAATGCATCTTAAAGAACTATTATAGAAAAGCAAAATAAAACCAAACCCAAAATTAGTAGAGGAAGAAAAATAATAAAGACCAAAGCATGAACAAATGAAATTTTAAAAACACAATAAAAAAGATCAACAAAACAAAAAGCTGGTTGTTTGAAAAGATAAACAAAAATGACAAACCTTTAGCCTAAGAGAAAAAGAGAGAAAACCCAAATAAATGAAATCAGAGATGAATAGGCAGACATTACAACTGATACCACAGAAATCCAAAGGATCATTACAGACTACTATGAGCAACTATATGCCAATAAATTGAGAAACTTAGAAGAAATGGACAAATCTTAGACACATTCAACTTACCAAGATTGAACCAAGAAAAGACTCAAAACCTGAATAGACTAATAACAAGTAATGAGATTAAAGCCATAATAAACGGTCTCCCAGCAAAGAAAGCCTGGGACAAATGGTTTCACAGCTGAATTCAAAGAAGAACTAATGCCAATCCTACCCAAACCATTTCTAAAAATAGAGGAGGAAGGACTACTTCCAAACTCATTCTATGAGGCTAATATTACCCTGATACCAAAACCAAAGGCAAATCAAAAAAGGAAAACTACAGGCCCATACCCTTAATGAACTCTGCTGCAAAAATTCTCAACAAAATACCAGCAAACCAAGTTCAACACACATTAAAAAGATCATTCATCATAACCAAGTGAAATTTATCCCAGGGATGCAAGAATAGTTCAATATATGCAAATCAATTAACATGATACATAATATCAACAGAATGAAGGACAAAAACCATATGATCATTTCAAATGATGCTAAAAAAGCATTTGATAAAAATCAACATTCTTTCATGATAAAAACCCTCTAAAAACTGGTTACAGAAGGAACATACCTCAATATAATATTAATAGAAGAACAGACCTACACCTAGTATCATGCTGAATGGCAAAAAACTGAAAGCCTTTCCTCTAAGATCTAAAACAAGACAAGGATGCCCACTTTCACCAGTTATTCAACATAGTACTAGAAGTCCTAGCACGAGCAATCAAACAAGAGAAGGAAATAAAGGGCATTCAAATTGGAAAGGAGGAACTCAAATTAACCTTGTCTGCAAATAATATAATCTTGTATTTGGAAAAACCTAAAGATTTCACCAAAAAGCTATTAGAACTAATAAATTCAGTTAAATTGCATGATACAATATCAACTATACAAAAATCAGTAGCATTTCTATATGCCAGTAGTGAACAATCTGAAAAAGAAATCAAGAAAGTAATCCATTTATAATCTTTACAAATAAAATAAGATACTTAAGAACAGACTTAGCCAAGAAAGTGAAAGATCTCTACAATGAAAACCATAAAACATTGAGGCATGAAATTGAAGACATAACAAAATGGAAAGACACTCCATGTTCATGAATTAGAAGAATCAATATTGTTAAAATGTCCATACTACCTAAAGCAATCTACAGATTCAATGCAATCCCTATCAAAATACCAATGACATTCTTCACAGAAATAGAAAAAAAAGTCCTACAATCTATATGGAACCACAAAAGACCCAGAATAGCCAAAGTCATCCTTAGCACAAAGAACAAAACTGGAGGCATCACATTATCTGACTGCAAATTTTACTATAGAACTTTAGTAACCAAAACAACAGAGTACAGCCATAAAAATGACACATAGACCAATGGAACAGAATAAATAGAGAACCCAGAAACAAACTCATACATCTACAGTGAGCTCATTTTTAATAGCGGTGCCCAGAACATACATTGGGGAAAAACAGTTTCTTTAATAAATGCTGCTGGGAAAACTGGATATTAATATGCAGAAAAATAAAACTAGACCTTTATCTCTCACTATATACAAAAATCAAATCAAAATGGATTAAAGACTTAAATTTAAGACCTCAAACTATAAAACTACTACAAGAAAACACTGGGGAAACTCCAGGACATTGGACTGGGCAAAGGTTTCTTGAGTAAAAGCCCACAAGCACAAACAACCAAAGCAAAAATAGAGAAATGGGATCGTATCAAGTAAAAAGCTTCTGCACAGCAAAGGAAACAATCAACAAAGTGAAGAGATAACCAAAAGAACGGGAGAAAGTATTTGTAAACTATCCATCTGACAAGGAATTAATAACCAGAATATATAGGGAGTTAAAAACAACTCAATAGGAAAAATCTAATAATCCAGTTTAAAATGGGCAAAAGACCTAAATAGATATTTCTTAAAATAAGACATACAACTAAGAACATGAAAAAGTGTTCACCATCACTGATCATCAGAGAAATGCAAATCAAAACCACAATGAGATCATATCACCCGGTTAAAATGGTTTTTATCCAAAAGACAGGCAATAATGAATGCTGGCAAGGACGTGGAGAAAAGAGAATCCTCGTACACTGTTGGTGGGAATGCATAGCCACTATGGAGAACAGCGTGGAGGTTTCTCAAAAAACTGAAAACAAAACTATCATAAGATCCAGCAATCCCCCTGCTAGGTATATGCTCAAAAGAAAGGAAATCAGTATACTGAAGAGATATCTGTACTCCCATGTTTACTGCAGCATTATTCATATTAGCCAAGATTTGGAAACAGCCTAAGTGAGCATCAACAGATGAATGGATTTTTTAAATGTGATATATACACACAATGGAGTACTATTCAGCCATGAAAAAAGAATGAGATCCAGTCATTTGCAATAAGATGGATGGAACTGGAGGACATTTTGTTAAGAAATAAGCGAGGCACAGAAAGACAAATTTTGCACGTCCTCACTTATTCGTGGAAACTAAACATTAAAACAATTGAACTCACGGAGATTCAGAGTAGAAGGATGGTTACCAGAGGCTAAAAAGGGTAGTTGGTAGGAGCAGGTGGGGTAGGGGATGGGTAATGGGTACAAAAATATAGTTAGAATAAATAAGGCCTAGTATTTGATAGCACAACAGGATGACTACAATCAATAATAACTTACTCTATATTTTAATATAACTAAGAGTATAATTGGAAGTTATAACACACAAAAATAATAAATGCTTGAAGTGATGGACACTTCATTTGCCCTGATGTGATTATTATGCATTGTATGCCTGTATCAAAGTATCTCATGTACCCCATAAATATATATACCTATTATGTACCCATAAAAATAAAAAATAAAGAGAAGAAAAGATAATACATAGTAGGGGAAATGCTACGGATAAAACTATAATAAGCAATAACTAATATTTTTTAATGGTTATGCATGCCAGGCAATGTGTTAAATGTTTTCCATTTGTTATATCATTAATTTTACACAAGTCTATGAAATAGCTACTTTTATTATTCTCTGACATTACTCTTATAGATAGGGAAAATGCATCTGAAGAGTGTAAGGGACTTCCTCAAGATAACACAACTACTAAGTGATATGACTTCAAACCCATATGTGTTGTTTCTAAGCCCATTTGTTAGCTGCCACACTCCAATGGTTAATCTCGTTTTTTAAAAGAATTAAAGGAAAACACGATCAGATTGCTATATGAACAATACAGGCAATAAATGTAGTGGATTTCAGAAGACATCAAAATCATAGTGGCATATGAAATAGTCAGAAAGTAAATTAATTGAAATTTGGTTCATTATTCACCAAAAGGCACTTTGCAAATGCACCCTTTTGGTTTTGGTATAGGAAGCATCCCACTGTGGCCACCCTGCAGGCTACCAAAAAAATTGTTTTAATAGAAATCACAACGAAGAATTCCTACTGAGCATGACAAGTCTACATATAAACTCCCTTAAACAAGTTAAATGAGGACTTCTGGATTTCACATTTTCTTCTTAGCAGAGTCCACAATCTGGTACAATCTCAGCTTTCAAACCAAAGTATAAAAAGAAACAAGTATTTTTAAGTTATTAATGTGCTATTCTCAACTGGTTTACATAATTATCATTTTAAGTATATATTTCTGTTTTTCATTGTGAGACAAAAGTTTGTAGGTAGATACCATGGTTGTTAAAACTTCCACAATTTATGTTTTAAATATATCACAGTAGTTTTGTTTCCCCTAGAAAAAGACATCATTTTATAGCTACGTCATGATCTACAATAGCTCAGGTGCCCAGACCTAACCCAAATGGCTCCAACAGCTACCTGGAAAAGGCAGCTAATCTTCACAGTCTTTCAAAGGGGCAGCTTTTTACTTTTTTTCAGAGGTAATAGATAAGGCACTTTACATATGCTTCGCATGAATGACAATCTCATTGAATCCTCAAAGCAAACCTGTCAGGTAGATTGTATTACTATCTCCATTTTACACATGAGAAAACTGAGGCTTGGAGATGCATGGAAATTGCCTAATGATGCACAGGCACCCTAAGCAGTCCTCCCTGAGAACCCATGTTATCATGCTGACCCTTTGTTGACCAGATGGGGGAATGAGGCTCAGAGAGGTTCAGCACATTACTCAATGTCATACAGTAAGTAGCAGAGTTAGGATGAAACTTGGGTCAACTATTTCTAAGTCTAATGTCGTGGTGTTACACCTTTTCTCATCCTTATAAACTTGAAGTATACAATGTATCAAAGGACTGTCACGGTCTGGTGGTATATTTGTCATTTGAAACAGCCCCCTAAGTGAGTCTGATAGATACCATTTTTCATTCATATTCCCCAGAAAGTAGAAACTTAGGAAAGCTTATGTGCTAATGCTTTCTTGGGAGGTGCAATTCCAGGATATCAAGAATAAGGGAAGAAGGGGCATGAGGCACAGAGGGAGGCTAAGTAGATATAAGGTAGTGCATTCTTATTAATAATAATTACCAGACCACTGTAGCACTCTAAAAACACACTTAAATATATATATATAAAATCCTCAAACTTCATTTTCACCTTTACAAATAAAAGAAATGAGAATAACTGAATGAATAAAGTTGTATAAACATATAAATGTTTAAAACACACACACATACACACAAACACACAGACACACTGCAGTGGCCATCTGTTAGTAACCACCTTTAAGCTCTTTTTCTAATGACAGCATCCCATTTTCTTCTGGAGAACCATCTTTATACTTGTATAACCATTTGGTTCAATCCACACCCTATGAGTCAGGTCTGAGCAATGAGAATATCACAACTTCTTGCTACAGTAATTCATTTCTGAGTGGGCAGTTTACCTGATACAGGCGAAACAGAGTAAATAAATGTCAGCCTTTTGCTAGAACTACTAAGAAATAAATCATTATGCTGAGAGGCTAAAATGGCAATAAAAGCTATGAAGTACAGATGGCCAACTTGCAACCCTAAGGGAAGAGTCTACCTGAGCATAAATTAAACATGTAATAACTCAGAAGCAAGGCAGTGTAGGTTTCTAACGCCTAGAACCACCCATGCCTGAAGTCAGTTATGTTTCAATCATACTTGACAATTACAATTTAGATTAAAAGCAAAATTGTTTTAAAACAATCAGAGCTAAATTTTCTGTCATTTGCAACCAAGAGTCCTGATATACCCTCCTATTATTCCATTTCACCAGGTTAAAGTAGAGCTAATTTCCATGTGTTAAGTGTATCACCAAATTAATTGCATTGAACGACCTTTTTTTTAATGGAATCCAAGTTTTGGAGAGATGTGTACAAGTTACCTAGATTTTGTTCATGCCTTAATATACCTTTATCCCAACCAATCCAGAAAATAACCAACAATTTACATGTTAGCAGGCTATAGACAAGTAATTTAGACAGTTACTTTTTCTTTCTCAAATTAGCTAAGAAACTGAAACAGCAAAATAGTATTCATTAAAATAGATAATTCTAAACATATTTAGGTATCCATGTATTAATAAGCTCCCACTCAGGAAAAGCTGTTAATTATCACAAATTATCCTTAATATGCCATGATATTACTATTCAGCTGTAGAGAGTCAATAGCACCAAGCGCCTGAGTTTCATAATATTATCCAACTACCTTAGGAGCAGAGTAAGTTCAATTTCAGCCAGCAAGTAGTGATAAAAACTAGAGTTTACTCAGACATTTTTAAGAAATATCTGTACCATAGCTTTTTATCTTAAAAATGTAGAAAAATAATTTACCTGGGGTTTACATTACAAAAACGTTACATGGATGGATTCAGTTCGTATCTGTAAGACACTTGGAATTCTTTAGAACATAAAGGTAGTACTCCTTGTATTCTATAATTTATTCTGTGGAGTTCTTTCCTAACTTCTGCCAAAGCAGTGGGTTAAAAAATTAAACCTAAGATTTCTGTCAGTGATGTAAATATGTATCTTTCTTTTTAAAATGCTGCTAAGCCATTCTCAAAGGGGTAGTCTCAATGATGGTACAGCAGTAAAATAAGTTTGGTCCATGAAATTCCATGTTTAAAAAATTATTGGCCCACAGCCTTTTTGGTCTGCTCCTTCTTTTATTAATTATCCCAATTATATTAATTGTAATTATATTAAGTATATTATTAATATTGTTTCAATATTCCAAGACTATCAGAGAGAAAAGTAAAATTCAAATCAATCATTTGGTTTTTAGGAGCCTCAATGGTGGCCTAAACTAAGTAACTAAACTAATGATGAAACCAAACATTTTGACTTTTTCCAAATTTTACCTTCCATGATATCATTTTCCTTACTTAATCCAAGTTTGCATGGTATTCATGAGGCTTTGAGAAGAAATGGGTTCACAGAAACAGTAATCACCCAATTGCTCCATCTGCATATCATAAGACGGCATTCCCCCTAATAAATTAACGTCCCAAGAATTTGCTGGGTCCCCGAGAGATGTTTCACACATATTGATTCTTTTGGCTCCAGCCCTCTGTTGATGCCCTCCATCTGCAAAAAAAACACCTGGAAGGGGTACCACATCACAGACACCATCATCAGAGTCAAGCATGAAACTCTCAATACTCTGCCAAGGATGTCAGCTCCCAACGTTCCCAAGGAGACAATACTTGGGATGCCAAAACAACACAGTAGTGAAAACAAAACCAGGAGACAAAGAAGTCTAGATGGACATAATGGATAACAGCAATTTTGGGGGTAAGTACAGAGTTCAGAACATTGTTCTGTCCTGATTGAGACCTAAATTATGTCTTTTGACACATATCACATGCCAGAGAATTTCCAGAAGAAAAGCTAAGTGAGGACTCAAAAAAGAGGAATTCATACAACCACATCCATTCACCCACATTTAACCACCAGGGCACATCTGCCTTATTAAAATTACAAGGTACCCAGTGTCTTAAGTATCTAAATAATAATTACTTCTAGTTGCTGTGTTTAGCTTCTTGTAGTCTTTTGTTCAGATCAAATTACTTTCCCCAAAAACCCAGCTATACCCAGATCCTTCCTGTAGTAAATAAAGAAATTCTTTCTTGTTGCTTGTTTGTTGTTTCCAGTTATAAGTAAGTTTCTTGCACTTGCAAGAACAGGCTTATTAATTTATATAATATGTATAGAAAAAAATACCAGACTAAATGTTACCAAACTAAAGAACTAAATGTAAACTCAATGTTAACAATTATTATCCTTAAGTGGAAGAATTACTGATGATTCTCATTTTCCTTGTTTTCTTTATGTGCAAATTCTAAATTTTCTAAAATTAGCATTAATATCATATTTATAAGGAAAACAAGCCAATTAAGGCTTTTTAGTTGCTAAATTGAGAATAGTCATGTCAAATTAGTGTCACACACTTCCTTACAATATTTGAAACTGTAGAATCTCAATTATCTTTCTCAAAAAAATGTTCAACACAAACATAATCTTACAGCACTTGCCTTTACTGCTGTGTAGGGACTGGAATAGCCAGTTCTGAACCAGGACTGGCCATGGTTCTGAACGCTACTTAACTGAGAAGCCACAAAAGCTGAAAAATAATCCCATGGGCATAGAACAATGGGGATGAGGGTGAAGAGAATTTCATGCAAGTTGCATGGAAAGAAAGGACACTTTCTGTAAACAGAACAGAAAACACTGATTAATTGAAATGGTAAAGAATATGGCTACCCAGCAACCTTTCCCTGAAGGACCTAAAAGTTTCTTGTGCATGTTATAACCAACATTTCCAGTTACTTTTAATTTCTCATTCCCTACATCACTTCTCTCTCTTCTGCCAGAGCTGCCATGATAAGGTTTACATGATGAATCACTCTGCTTTAGAGTGAACACATCAGCATTTTCTCCAGGTTCAACTCAGACCAATTATCAGCACAATTTATACCCTGAGGTTTCTAAAGTCAGACTCAATTCTCATCAACATTAGGAAATCTTCAAGATTCCCAAAATAAACTCTACAGATTTGCTCGAGTGCAACTATTTTCTATACAGAGTAGCTAAATATATAGCTCCAATATTAGTGTCACAAGCGCCACACTAATGCTGCCATTAGATGCTTCCACATGCAAAAGAAGACATTCTCCTTCCTGTAGACTCTGTCAAAATGCATAAGAATATAGAGGCACCGAACCTTAAAGAATCTTTAGGATTTCTGCTTCATCCCTACATTGCCAAAAAAAATTCTACCCATATTACCTGGATAGCAATACTGAGAAATGTGGTTTAAAAATACAATTTCTTTTAAAATCGGGAAAGGAATGGAGGCCTCAAGGAAATGTTACATGAATTCCTGTTCTTTCCTATTTGAAAAAAGGTGACATCCCCCACAGATGTATTAACGCTGTAAAGATTTTGCTGGAACTCTGAATGTAATACAGAAATGTCAACAAGATTCTACAATAAGGTTTTCTTCTTTTCTGTCTTATTTAGATGTGTTCTGAGTTGAGGGTCCAAAATTAGTGGCAGTGATCCTCAACTTTTGTGAAGTTTAATTATATTCTCAGCAAAGAAAAAATAATTATAACAGATCCTCCAACACTTCCTACTTGACATCTATAGTTTCACTGTTCTCAGACAACATAATGCTTCATTTGCCTTGTGCTATGGTTTAGAAGTTTTTTCCATCCAAAGCTCATGTGGAAATTTAATTGCCATTGTGGCAGGATTGGGAGGTCAAACCTTGAAGAGGTGTTTACATCATGAGGGTTCTGCTCCCAGGAATAGACTAATACATTATCTGGGGAAAGGATTCACCCCCTCTTGCTCTCTTTTGCCTTCTTTGCCCCTCTGCTTTGTGATGCCTTCTGCCATGTTATGACACTCCAAGCAGGCCCTTCCCAGATGCCAGAACCTTGATGGTGGACTTCCCACCCTCCAGAACGATGAGCCAATAAATGTCTGATCTTTACAAATTACCAAGTCTGTGGTATTCTGTGGTAGCAGCACACAGCAGCACACCAGCAACATATGTCTACTGATCAGCAAAGACCTAGAAACCAGGCCAGAAACTGAAAGACCACTTGTAAAAACTGAGTTCAACTACTTGAGAAATGGCATATAAATGACAAGAGTCTAAATATAAACTCAAGTAAATGTTGATGCTGTTTCATTAAGCACCTTCCCAAATGACCAACAGAGATATACTAAATCCATTCTCAGTAAATAATAAAATGGAATCAGCTAAGGTTTTAGAACCATCTTTTAAGGCAGAGGTTCATAATTTGTTATAGAAATAAACCTCCTTCTAAATTATTCATATCACTTAACTACACAAAGCTGATAGAAAACCTAAATTAGAGTAGGTACGTGGGCTCGCTAAGGATATTAATTTTCTATTAAAGTGCGCTACAAACAAAGCTCATGCATTCTACTGAGTAATACTGACAAAAGTAAAGAATTCACTCCCTTTGACACAATCTGGTTTTGCTATATTCTATCTCTACAACATTTCTTAATCCCTTATATTAGAAGTCTATATATAACACTTCAAGGCATCTAGAGATAATCTCAGTTCATAGGGGTGAGGTAAGTAAGTGCCATTTCAAAAGAGATTGATTATTAACAGCATCCCGTTCAGAAAGAACAGTTAGAGAAAGTATTTATTCACTTCTAGGGCTTAGGGTAACATGTAAGGCTTGGCTATTCCTTAACTGGGTGAAGAATTTCCAATTAATTAACTATTGATCATAAAACTTAGAGTTCCTTTGCCTTCTCAAACAACCCCTTCTTTAGATCCATCAAGTATCAGCTTAAGCTAGTTTGGAAATACATTTGACTATTTGTGACACTCTTTAAAACCTGCATAAGCTCAAATCTGGCTTTCTGAGAATCACATTGGTAAAATGCTTTAGCAACCTTGTAAAGTAGAGATTACGCATTCACCCGAAAATTGTCGAAATCCCTCTGCCGCTTCTCTTTTGTGAGAAGGGCAGGAAAAAGCTTCAGCAAAGTGGGGTGTCTGAGATTCAGTTATAGAAATGTATAAAGAATGAGTCAGGGAACTCCTACAAATGCAATGGAAGTTGCTCTGGGCCTGATGAACAAGATAAGCCAAAATCCACAAGAGGAGGCCACAGTGCAAATGCCATAGCAGCAAATTTCAACAGCAAATCCGAAGGGACCAGAAGGAAGACTCGAGGCCAAGTTGTCAATTTAAGACTGAAAAGCTAAGGTAAGCTGAGATAAAAGCAACCCAGTGTTAATATGTAGGAGTCAAAGAACCTAAAGCTCAAGGCAGATATTAAATATGAATACCTAAGTTGTCTAGTAATATGAAAATAAATTAAAGAAATGCTGTTGCTTAGAAGTGGTATGGAAGGGGAAGGGATTGTTCCCAATAAGTTTGAGGAGACACATAAGATACTAAAGACCCTCCAATCCTCGCCAATACATTGGCAAAATTCCCCTAAGTAATCAGTGAAGTGTTTGCAGCAGTTGATTCCTACATCCTCAGAGAAAATGGATCTTTATCGCTTAGGGAGCATTCATTTCAAAAGATGGGATTCTGCAAATGCACTCCTATCTAGTGACAGCACAGGGAACCCACTTCATGAGATAATACAGTCCTGAGTCAACAGTAATCCCAGGTAGAGTGATGGGATCAGAATTATAAGACCAGAATCTGGTGCTCAGCTTCAATTCTGACTGAGCAAATCCCTTCTTCTCCCTCTGACTCAGCTTCCCCAACTTTTCGACATATAATAACAACAGGAAGAGTGAAGAGAATACTAAAGGTACATCCATGGCTGGAGGAATCAAATTTTGCTCTTCCGGCTTATAAAATTATATTCAGAAAGACCAGATAATGCTATTATATTAAGCAATCTACTGATGTATTATTGATTCTGGCACTTTTGATCTCATCTTTTCTTTGAGAAGTAATACCAACAAATTTTCAATACAAAGATTGAAAAAACTGAATCTGACATTCTTAGAGGGAAAAAATAATGCTAAGCAATATTCTCACCCTTTATTTACCCTGTTATTTAGTCAAAGATGTACAGTGAGCACTAACTAGCAGTATTTAAATGCCAACTACCTAAAGAAGTTGCACAATGAATGAAGTTTTCAGTGAATTTCCCATGAATTGTGGCCAAGATAAATAAACCTCAGTGAAAGTGACCTAAAGAGGTAAAGGCATATAACCAACTCCAGAGATCTAAGTAAACCTGAAAATCCAATGGAAAAATAAAGCACGTGAATAGAATGAGGATTTCTACAGACAGAATGAAAAGGAAAAGTATGCACGATGGTTCACAGATAAAAAGAATATGTAGTGAAAGGAACTAAGCTATGCACAAGGGTTACTTACTGAAATGAATCTGAATATTTTATGTACAGAACAAGTTTTGATTCACAGGTCCTACTGACAATCATTTAAGTTTTCCTCTTCAAGTAGTAATCTGACTTAAAAACAAAACAGAATCAGCAATCCAAGAGACACCAATGAATTTTAAACAACATTGGTTATCTCTGAGCTGCACCCAAAACACACATATTAAGATCATTATAGCCTAAGATATGTCCAGCCACTCTCTACTCTTGCATAGTGGAGATGGTAGGAAGTGTAATTCTCCACTACAATAGAACAAAACTCATGTTAAAATAACACGTGTAAATCAGTCATTAACCATGTTCCTTTAAAAAAAAACTTAATTTTTCAGAACAAGAACCTAAATATTTTTAAAGATTCCATTACTGGTTTACATAAAAATAAATTATAGTTAAATAAACTCTAAACTTCTGTCTTGTACACTCAAAGAAAAACTGGCCAATGCATAGTTCTTGTAACGTTATATTCACCTAATCCTACTTGAAAACACACTAAAGGTGCTATTTAAGAGTTACCTGTGATGTCAGCTAAATGAATTCCCTAAATAGAACTCTGAAAGTCAGTTTCTAATCGAGTTCTTTTTTTGTCACTAATGTAAAATATGCCTAAATATTAAAATTTATTCTTTAGTTATTAAATCAGCTGACACTGTTTTCTCCTACAGAGTGACACATCCACGCCATATAGATGTGTATGTCCAAGAATTCATTTCAAAAATGTCAACTGCAATTAAAATTGTTCTGAAACGTCTGCATGGTATGTCCTGACATGAATGACAATTGGTTAATTTGCCTATGAAATTAGCATGTTCTGAACTAAGTCAAAAAAATGTATCCTTTCACATGCTGAGATCAAGCTCACTTCATAAGTGAGTTTCTCCTCTATCTTGAATCTATTACTATTTAAAATGAGCAGACTTTGAGAACAATAACTTGGCTTTCCAATGTTATTTGGAGTGTGTACAAACTGGGCTACACATCCACTGCAGTCTTTTTTTCCAAAACTTATACTTCTATTTTCCATTATCACAAGTTTTATTTTTCTTCTTTCAGTTCATCACCACTTGCAAGCCTCTTCAAACGACAGTTATGAGGTTTATTGAAGAGAATCTTCACAGCTTGCTTTCTATTTTTTCCTGGCCAAGCAGTTTGGTAAGGACACTAGATTAGAAATATTACTTAATAAGAACATCTACTGATAAATAGCACTTATTGTGAACATATCTCCTTTAATCCTCAGAACATTCCCATAACCTAAGTATTATTTCTATATTCATATATGATATGTATTCAATGAGGTTATTGCATACATTACCCAGATCACATATCTAGTAATGGGGAGATCTAGACTTAACAGTTATGTAGCTTTGTCTGACCATAAAGTCCATACTCTTTCTGCTGTACTGTGCTTCCCCCATCATTTCTATTTCTACTGTATTTGTGAACATAGGGCACCCTTCTAAATCCCACCGTCCAAACAGGAGATTTCAAAAACATATCTAGCCATTGGTTTGAACTCTTTGAAAATGAGGCATGTTAAAATCTTGATAATAACAATGTTTGTTTTTCTTTTTAAAGTATCCAAGGACTACGTATTATCAAATACTTTGCAATGAGTGTTCAACTTTCCCTATACTAAGCTTGGGATTGAGCCATTATTCCTTTACTTTCCGACAAGCTATCCCTTCTATTCCTTTTAATGTATTTTCCTCTGATTTTAAATGGCTTTAAGAACTGTCTAAATTCATTCCAGAGCTCAAACAACTTAGCCTATAAATTTGTCAGTTCTAACTTTGGGAGTTATAGATCTGTTTAAGAGTCAGATGAAATGCATATAAACACACACAGGCAGAATTTTGTATAAAATTGATGTTAATGCTTTGGAAAATGATTGTCTTCACACTTGTCAAGCAACTTTCAAAAAAGATATTCATTTCAGGGAATAAACTCACCTCCTAGAGTTGCATGTGCCTAAGCTTCAAATGATGGGTGTACACTAGAAAAATAGGAATAAAATCATCTGACAGTACACACACACACACACACACACAACCCTGTTACAGCCTTGTCTAGAGAACCTTATAAACACATGTGAGCCGGCCATACTGGTGCATGCCTGTAGTCTCAGTTACTTGAGTGGCTGAGGCTGGAGGACTGCTTGAGCCCAGGAGTTCAAGTCCAGCCTGAGCAATACAGCAAGATTCTATCTCTTTAAAAATAAATCACAGAATGAGATCATGCCCTTTGCAGGGACATGGATGGAGCTCGAAGCCATTATCCTCAGCAAACTAATGCAGGAACAGAAAACCAACCACCACATGTTCTCACTTATAAGAAGGAGCTGGACAATGAGAACACATGGAACACAGGGAAGGAAACAACACACACTGGGGACTGTGGGGGTTGGAGGGAGGGAGAGCATCAAGATAAATAGCTAATACATGCAAGGTTTAATATCTACGTGATGGGTTGATAGGTGCAGCAAACTACTGTGGCACACATTTACCTATGTGACAAACTTGCACATTTGGCACATGTATCTGGAACTTTAAAAATTTTAAATTTTTAAAAATCATAATAAACAAATAAATAATTTTCAAAACCCACAGGTGAATTCTGTTTTTTAAAAAAAGGCCTGTCCCACCAGGGGTAGCAGGGGTCCCTAATCTCCACCACGGTGAAATATGTCAAACAGATGTTTACAGACATATCTCTTAGCAACCTATTGCATTCTAAAACATTTGCAGATCCACATTACAAATGCTTGCAGATAGAGTTATTTGTTAAGGTCCAGAATGTTCAGAGGGAGGATTTTCTTCTAAACTTCAAGTGCAGCAAGATTTTTTTCAAAAGTAAGGCTGTTGGCAAATAAATTAAAGCCCAGAGGATGACATTTTGTCAAAACAATCTGCAAACGTTTATTTTGCTGCCACAGTTCAGTTGAAACTAGTTCCTACTGAGATACTGACACTGCTATAATGTTGATTCATGCTTTTGTGGCTTCGAAAATTAATAACCGTAACTTTTGTTTTTTAAATGGTTTGGAATTGCCAGCAGTATGCGACCTCCAACTGGCTCTAAATAAAGCAGTTCATGATTTAAACTTGTTCTTAAAGGCAGAAATGCATCTTTCTTTGCAGCTTTGGATCGTAATTGGTTTCTTATGCAACAAAGTGAAGCTAGAGATTGTACCACTGTCACTATACCCAGGAAGTGGTGAAATGGAACTTCAGTTTCCCTCAGTGATTAACTCAAAAAACAAAGACTTAATGTCTATGCTATCTTCCATGTTACAAACCAATACTAGTATAATGTGTGTGTTCTTCAACACTTTAGTCAGACGGAATAACTGAGGCATCCACCCGGCCTCAAAGTATCTCTGCAAAGCTCCATGCTTTGTCTTCAAAGACTTTTACATTTCATATTTAAAATTAATAGTTCTAGGTTTACCTTATTATAAAAATATTCCTTCCAAATATCCAAATAAAAGGGATGTTTCAGGTAAATATATTTATACTGTACTTAACCCCAGGAGTACTTAGAGCCCAGTCTGAGAATAAAGTCTTCTCTGCCTCTATTGAAAAAGGTCCACATCAGTGGCTGTACCACGGCTTGGCAATGGCTTGACCTGAATCCAAGTAAGTATGACCAACTCTTTTGAATCCTTCCAGTTTCTTACCATAATAAAGCTATGATTTAAAAAAGTAATCACTATTCAATGTCTTTTGTCTATTTTTTGTTTTCCTAGAGAACCCAACTCAAGCCAAAGTCCGTATATAGTTCAAAACAACTGTCCTCTAAACCTAGGTGGGCTGGAAACTATCAGGAGAGTAACTCTGGATAGGTCAGCTCTGTTTCTACGGGGTTTGCATCAGTTTCAGGTTTAATACTAATGGGCACAGAATAGAGAGAGAAACAAAGAATTCTGTGGGAAAGGAAGAAACCTAAAAGAAGTCAGCCAAATTTCCAGTCTTCCAAGATTCAGATAGTCATTTTTTGGCTTGATAATTTTATAAACTCTAAGAAAATCAAACATACTATTATTTAGTATTTCTAGCTTACCCAATCTCCCTTCAACAGCATAATAAGAGTTCCCTATGATATGGTATGCACTGCAGTCTGTAATTTTATCATGTTATTGATAAATTCACAATCTCTTTTTTAATTTTATTTTATTTTACTTTAAGTTCTAGGATACATGTGCTGAACGTCAGGTTTGTTACATTGGTGTACATATGCCATGGTGGTTTGCTGCACCTACCAACCCATCATCTAGGTTTTAAGCCCCACATGCATTAGGAATTTGTCCTAATGCTCTCCCTCCCCTTGCACCCCACTCCCTAAAAGGCCCCAGTGTGTGTTGTTCCCTTCCCTGCATTCATGTGTTCTCATTATTCAACTCCCACTTATGAGTGAAAACATTCAGTGTTTGGTTTTCTGTTCCTCTGTTAGTCTGCTGAGGATGATGGTTTCCAGCTTCATCCATGTCTCTGCAAAGGACATGAACTCATTACTTTTTATGGCTGCACAGTATTCCATGGTGGATATGTGCCACATTTTCTATATCCAGTCAATCATTGATGGTCATTTGGGTTGGTTCCAAGTTGTTATATTGTAAACAGTGCTGCAATAAACATATGTGTGCATGTGTCTTTATAATAAAATGATTTATAATTTTTTGGGTATACACCCAGTAATGGAATTGCTGGGTCAAATGGTATTTCTGGTTCTAGATCCTTGAAGAATCGCCATACTGTGTTCCACAATGGTTGAACTAATTTACACTCCACCACCAATGTAAAAGCATTTCTATTTCTCCACATCCTCGTTAGTATCTGTTGTTTCCAAACTTTTTAATGATCACCATTCTAACTGGCGTGAGATGGTATCTCATTGTGATTTCGATTTGCATTTCTCTAATGACCAGGGATGATGAGCTTTTTTCATATGTTTGTTGGCTGCATAAATGCCTTCTTTTGAGAAGTGTCTGTTCATATCCTTCGCCCACTTTTTGACGGTTTTTTTTTTTTTTTTTTTTTTTTTTTTAGTTCTTGTAAATTTGTTTAAGTTCCTTGTAGATTCTGGAAATTAAACCTTTGTCAGATGGATAGATGGCAAAAATTCTCTCCCATTATGTAGGATGCCTGTTCACTCTGGTGATAATTTATTTTGCTGTGCAGAAGCTCTTTAGTTTAGTTAGATCCCATTTATCAATTTTGGCTTCTGTTGCAATTGCTTTTAGTGTTTTAGTCATGAAGTCTTTGCTCATGCCTATGTCCTGAATGGTATTCCCTAGGTTTTCTTCTGGGATTTTTATGGTTTTAGGTTTTACATTTAAGTCTTTAATCCATTTGAGTTAATTTTTGTATAAGGTGTAAAGAAGGGGTGCAGTTTCTGTTTTCTGCATATGGCTAGTCAGTTTTCCCAGCACCATTTATTAAATAGGGAATCCTTTCCCCATTGCTTGTTTTTGTCAGGTCTGTCAAAGATCAGATGGTTGTAGATGTGTGGTGTTATTTCTGAGGTCTCTGTTCTGTTCCATTGGTCTATATATCTGTTTTGGTATCAGTAACATGTTGTTTTGGTTATTATAGATTTGTAGTATAGTTTGAAGTCAGGTAGCATGATGCCTCCAGCTTTGTTCTTTTTGCTTGGGATTTTCTTGGCTATACAGGATTTTTTGGCTCCATATGGAATCTAAAGTAGTTTTTTCTAATTCTGTCAAGATAGTCAATGGTGGTTTGATGGGGATAGCATCGAATCTATAAATTACTTTGGGCCATATGGCCATTTTCACGACATTGACTCTTCCCATCCATCAGCGTGGAATGTTTTTCCATTTGTTTGTGTCCTCTCTCATTTCCTTGAGCAGTGGTTTGTAGTTCTCCTTGAAGAGGTCCTTCATATCCCTTGTAAGTTGTATTCCTAGGTATTTTATTCTCTTTGTAGCAATTGTGAATGAAAGTTCACTTGTGATTTGGCTCTCTGTTTGTCTATTTTTGGTGTATGGGAATGTTTGTGATTTTTACATATTGATTTTGTATCCTGAGACTTTGCTGAAGTTCCTTATCAGCTTAAGGAGTTTCTGGGTTGAGACAATGGGGTTTTCTAAATGTACAATCATGTCATCTGCAAATAGAGACAATTTGACTTCCTCTCTTCCTATTTGAATACGCTTTATTTCTTTCTCTTGCCTGATTGCCCTGGCCAGAAATTCTAATACTCTGTTGAGCAGGAGTGGTGAGAGAGGGCATCGTTGTCTTAAGCCAGTTTTCAAAGGGAATGCTTCCGGCTTTTGTCCATTCAGTATGATACTGGCTATGGGTTTATCATAAATAGCTCTTATGATTTTGATGTCCCATCGATACCTACTTTATTGAAAGTTTTCACTATGAAGGGATGTTGAATTTTATCAAAGGCCTTTTCTGCATCTATTGAGATAATCATGTGGTTTTTGTCATTGGTTCTGTTTATGTGATGGATTACATTCATTGATTTGCATATGTTGAACCAGCCTTGCATCCCAGGGATGAAGCCAGCTTGATCATGGTGGATGAGCTTTTTGATGTGCTGCTTGATTCGGTTTGCCAGTATTTTACTGAGGATTTTCACCTCAATGTTCACCAGGGATATTAGCCTGAAATTTTCTTTTCTTGCTGTGTCTCTGCCAGGTTTTTGAATCAGGATGACATTGGCCTCATAAAATGAGTTAGGGAGGAGTCCCTCTTTTTCTACTGTTTGGAATAATTTCAGAAGGAATGGTACCAGCTCCTCCTAGTACCTCTGGTAGAATTCAGCTGTGAATCCGCCAGATCCTGGGCTTTTTTTGGTTTGCAGGCTATTAATTACTGCCTCAATTTCAGAACCTGTTATTGCTCTATTCAGGGATTCAACTTCCTCCTGATTTAATCTTAGGAGAGTGTATGCGTCCAGGAATTTATCCATTTCTTCTAGATTTTCTAGTTTATTTGCTGGAGGTGTTTATACCATTCTCTGATGGTAGTTGGTATTTCTGTGGAATAAGTGGTGATATCCCCTTTACCAATTTTTATTGTGTCTATTTGATTCTTCTCTTCTCTTTTTTTTTCATGAAATTATTTATTCATAGTGTAAGGACAATGAACCACATTCAATTTTTCTAGTTAGACTCGGAGTTTTGAATGTACCTTCAAAGAGTTCAACTTCTTCATTTTACAGATAACAAAATTAACCCCAGTTTGGGGATGTGACTTCCCTAAAGTCACATTTGTATTTCTATCCCTCAACAGTCTCATCCCAATCAATCTCCATACTTGCATAGGGCTTGAGTTCTCTCTCTCTCTCTTTTTTTTTTTTTTTTTTAGACAGAGTCTCACTCTTTCACCCAGGCTGGAGTGCAGTGGTGGGATCCCAGCTCACTGCAACCTCTGCCCTCCAGGCTCCAGCAATTTTCCTGTCTCAGCCTCCCGAGTAGCTGAGACCACAGGCACACACCACTAGGCCTGGCCAATCCTTGTATTTTTAGTAGAGATGGGTCAGGCTGGTCTCGAACTCCTGACCTCAGGTGATCCACCAACCTCAGCTTCCCAAAGTGCTGGGACCACAGGCACGAGCCACTGTGCCTGGCCACCAGGCTTGAGTTTTGTTTTTCTTTCCTTTTTTTTTTTTTTTTTTTTTTTTTTTGAGATGGAAGCTTGCTCTGTTGCCCAGTCTGGAGTACAGTGGTGCAATCTTGGGTCAATGCGAACTCCGCCTCCCGAGTTGAAGCTATTCTCCTGCCTCAGCCTCCCAAGTAGCTGGGATAACAGGTGCCTGCCACCACGCCCGGCTAATTCGGGCTTGAGTTTTCAAAGTGCATTGACATACATCTTGGTGTATCAGGTTCTCCATGTACAAATTGGGGGTAATTATGGAAACTATGTCATTCAAGACTACTGTGAGAATTAAATGAAATAGCCTCCAGTAAGCATTAACAATTGTTATTATCTTCTTAAATAAAAATTGTGGGAGGCCATTGTTTTCAACTGAGCTCCTGGACTAGGCCCAACAGAGCAAACCAAACCAGAATGGAGTCACTAGTTCTAGGTGCCCTGTAATCAAATTGAACTTTAAAATGAGCCAACTTTCCAAAAAATAAGATATTCACAGTGGCCAATCAGAAGGGACCCAGTTTATCTGAGCCAGTATGATAATGAAGTCCCCTCTATTCTAACCCTATAAGGAAAGTAACTTTGAAATGAACAATTTGCTGGGTGTGGTGGCTCACACCTGTAATCTCAGCACCTTGGGAGGCCAAGGTGGGAAGACTGTTTGAGCCCAGGAGTTCCAGACCAGCCCAGGCAACATAATGAGACCCTGTCTCTACAAAAAACTAAAAAACTAGCCGAATGCAGTAATGCATGCCAGCAGTTCCAACTACTTACGAGACTGAGGTGGGAGGATCGCTTGAGCCCAGGAGGATGAGGCCGCAGCGAGCTGCCATCACACCACTGCACTCCAGCCTGGGCAACACAGCGAGACTCCATCATTAAAAATAAATAAATAAATAAAAATAAGTAAAAAAAAAAATGAACAATCTACTTTTTGTTCTCTATTTTTTGCTTCTTCACCACTTTTCTGCCTATAAAACCAACCCTCTCTGCTCTGCTCATTGGAATTCCTTCTATTTTACAGATGGGATGGTGCCCAATTCATGAATCATTAATAAAAGCCATTTAGATTTTTTTCAACTCAACTTGTTGAAAGTTTGCTTTTTGACATCTTTATTGTAATAATTACTATCTTGTGGAATTTCCTCCACAGTCTTGGAAGGCAGGCTCTTTTCTTCTTTATTAGTCTGGCTAGCAGTCTATGTATTTTGTTAATCTTTTCAAAAAACCAGTTCCTGCATTCATTGATTTTTTGAAGGGTTTTTCGTGTCTCTATCTCCTTCAGTTCTGCTCTGATCTTAGTTATTTCTTTTCTTCTGCTAGCTTTTAAATTTGTTTGCTCTTGCTTCTCTAGTTCTTTTAATTGTGATGCTAGGGTATCAATTTTAGATCTTTCCTGCTTTCTCCTTTGGGCATTTAGTGCTATAAATTTCCCTCTAAACACTGTGTTAGTTGTGTCCCAGAGATTCTGGTACATTTTGTCTTTGTTCTTATTGGTTTCAAAGAACTTATTTACTTCTGCCTTAATTTTGTTATTTACTCAAGTATTCATTTGGGAGCAAGTTGTTCAGTTTCCATGTACTTGTGTGGTTTTGAGTGAGTTTCTTAATCCTGAGCTCTAATTTGATTGCACTGTGGTCTAAGAGACTGTTTGTTATGATTTCCACTGTTTTGCATTTGCTGAGGAGTATTTTACTTCCAATTATGTGATCAATTTTAGAGTAAGATGTATATTCTGTCGATTGGGGTGGAGAGTTTTGCAGATATCTACTAGGTCTGCTTGGTCCAGAGCTGAGTTCAAATCATGAATATCCTTGTCAATTTTCTGTCTCGTTGATCTAATATTGACAGTGGGGTATTAAAGTCTCCCACTATTATTGTGCAGGAGTCTAAGTCTCTTTTTAGTTCTCTAAGAACTTGTTTTTATAAATCTGGGTGTTCCTATATTGGGTGCATATACATTTAGGATAGTTAGCTCTTCTTGTTGCATTGATACCTTCACCATTATGTAATGCCCATCTTTGTCTTTTTTTATCTTTGCTGGCTTAAAGTCTGTTTTATCAGAGACTAGGATTGCAACTCCTGTGTTTTGTTTGTTTGTTTGCTTTTTGCTTTCCATTTGCTTGGTAAATATTCCTTCATTCCTTGATTTTGAGCCTATGTGTGGCTTTGAATGTGAGATGGGTCTCCTGAATACAGCACACCAATGGGTCTTGACTCTTTATCCAATTTGGCAATCTGTGCCTTTTAATTGGGGCACTTAGCCCATTTATATTTAAGGTTAATATTGTCATGTGTGAATTTGATCTTGTCATCGTGATGATAGCTGGTGATTTTGCACATTAGTTAAGGCAGTTTCTTCATAGTGTCCCTGGTCTCTATATTTTGGTGTGTTTTTGCAGCGGCTAGTACCAATTTTTCCTATTCATATTTAGTGCTTTCTTCAGGAGCTCCTGTAAGGCAGGCCTGGTGGTGACAAAATCCCTCAGCATTTCTGCAAAGGATTTTATTTCTCCTTCCCTTATGAAACTTAGTTTGGCTGGATATGAAATTCTGGGTTGAAAATGCTTTTCTTTAAAAATATTGAATATTGGGCCCCACTCTCTTCTGGCTTGTAGGATTTCTGCAGAGAGATCTCCTGTTAGTCTGATAGGTTTCCTTTTGTAGGTAACCTGACCTTTCTCTCTGGCTGCCCTTAACATTCTTTTTTCCTTCATTTCAAGCTTGGAGAATCTGACGATTATGTGTCTTAGGGTTGCCCTTCTCAAGGAGTATCTTAGTGGTGTTCTTTGTATTTCCTGAATTTGAACGTTGGCGTGTCTTGCTATGTTGGGGAAGTTATCCTGGATAATTTCCTTAAGTATGTTTTCCAACTTGGTTCCATTCCCTCCATCATTTTCAGGGACCCCATCGATCATAAGTTTGATCTTTTCACAGAGTCGCATATTTTTTGGAGGCTTTGTTCAATCCTTTTCATTCTTTTTTATCTAATCTTGTCTTCATGCTTTATTTCATTAATTTCATCTTCAATCTCTGATATCCTTTCTTCTGCTTGATCCATTTGGCTATTGATACTTGCATATGCTTCACGAAGTCCTCGTGCTGTGTTTTTCAGCTCCATCAGGTCATTTATGTTCTTTTCTAAATCGGATATTCTAGTTAGCAGTTCCTGTAACCCTTTGTCAAGGTTCTTAGCTTCCTTGCATTGGGTTAGAATATGCTCCTTTAGCTCAGAGGGGTTTGTCATCACTCACTTTCTGAAGCCTACTTCTGTCAATTCGTCAAACTCATTCTCTGTCCCGTTTTGTGCCCTTGCTGGAAAGGAGTTGTGATCATTTGGAGGAGAAGAGGCATTCTGGTTTTTGGAATTTGTAGCATTTGTGTGCTGATTTTTCCTCATCTTCATGGATTTATCTACCTTTGATCTTTGAGACTGATGACATTTGGATGGGGTTTCTGTGTGTGGGGGGGTCCTTTTTGTTGATGTTGATGTTATTGCTTTCTGTTTGTTAGTTTTTATTCCAACAGTCTGGCCCCTCTCCTGTAGGTCTGCTGGAGTTTGCTGGAGGTCCATTACAGACCTTACTTGCCTGGATATTACCAGCGGAGTCTGCAGAACAGTGAAGATTCCTGCCTGCTCCTTCCTGCTGTATGAGGTGTCTGTCAACCCCTGTTGGGAGGTCTCTCCCAGTCAGGAGGCATGGGGATCAGGGACCCATGTGAGGAGGCAGTCTGTCCCTTAGCAGAGCTCGAGCACTGTGCTGGGAGAACCCTCCTTGTCAGGATCTGCTGCTCTCTTCAGAGCCAGCAGGCAGGAATGTTTAGGTCCACTGAAGCTGCACCCACAGCTGCCCCTTCTCCCAGGTGCTCTGTCCCAGGGAGATGGGAGTTTTATTTATAAGCCCCTGACTGGGGCTCTTGCCTTTCTTTCAGAGATGCCCTGCCCAGTGAAAAGGAATCTAGAAAGGCAGTCTGGCCACAGCCACTTTGCCGTGCTGTGTTGAGTTACTTCCAGTCCTTAGCATAGTCAGGCGAAAGCCACCTACTCAAGCCTCAGTAATGGTGGATACCCCTCCCTCCACCAAAGTTGAGTGTCCCAGGTCGACTGCAGACTGCTGTGCTGGCAGCAAGAATTTCAAGCCAGCAGTTCGTAGCTTGCTGGGCTCCATGGGAGTAGGATCCACTGCGCGAGATCACTTGGCTCCCTGGCTTCAGCCCCCTTTCCAGGGGGAGAGAACGGTTTTCTCTCACTGGGGTTCCAGGCACCACTGGGGTTCCAGGCACCAGTGGGGTATGAAACAAAAAAAACTCCTGCAGTTGGCCTGGCATCTGCTCAAACAGCCGCCCAGTTTTGTGCTTGAAACCCAGAGCCCTGGTGGTGTAGGCACATGAGGGAATATCCTGGTCTGCAGATGGCAAAAACCATGGGAGAAGCGTAGTATCTGGGCCAGATAGCACAGCCCCTCATGGCTTTCCTTGGCTAGAGGAGGGAGTTCCCCAGCTTCCTGGGTGAGGCGACACCCTCCTCTGCTTCTGCTCACCCTCCATAGGCTGCATCCACTGTCTAACCAGTCCCAGTGAGATGAACCAGGTACCTCAGTTGGAAGTTCAGCAATCACCCGCCTTCTGCATTGGTCTCGGGGAGCTGCAGACCAAAGCTGTTCCTATTTGGCCATTTTGCCAGATCCCCATAAATGCTTAATGACTATCTATTATGTGCCAGTAACTGTGCACACTATAGTGCTCTGGATGGGCTTATATCCCAAAAGGGAAACATCCACATGTAACGAGATCATTACAGTAATTGTGTTTTGATTTATTCATTTGTCAATAAACATTTATTAAACAACTACTATGTATATTGAGCCCCTACTAGGCACTGTGTTAGGGTCTATCACAGAATAATGTGGTATATGATTTTTTTCTCTCAAAGCACTTTGGAAGACTACATGTATAGACTTCAATTGGCTTGAGCATATAGCATGAAAATGTGGCAAGAGAAGAGAACGAAGACTATAAAAGTATATAGTAGATAAATCGTGAATGGTCCTATATACTTTGATAAGGCATTTAGACTTTATCCCAGCATATGAATAGAAAAGTATTGAGGGTTGTGGGCAGGGAGTGGCACAATCAGGTGTGTGTTTTAGAAGGCTATCTAGGGCAGTGCCATAGTTGGGGCAGTGAGGGAGGGAGGGTATTCAGCAGTTCTTTCCACACCTATCAAGTTATGATTAGTAGTTGTGGGCACCTATACAAGCTGACTGCTCTTTTCATCTTGACACCTTTGGTTTTTATTGATTCCACACACCTTGAGAATATTTATGTTTGCTATAATCCACGGCAGGCAACCTTGTTTCAAAGGTGTACTCAACATTTCTTTTGCAACTCTGCTGATAAATGTACTGCTTCCATTTATCAGACAACATCTGATAAGATTACCTTATTTTCACCCATACTCTCTATCTAAACTAATTTGTAGCAAATCTAACTATAGCATTTCCTGCCATAACCCAATCAATGATGGTGGTGCTGCTGCTGTTGACAATTTAACAAGGCAATCAAAAATCACAGACTTCCATTTCCTCAGCTAGTCTCATTCTATATTCACCATGATTAACCCTTGGTAACCAGTTATACTGAAGAATCTTTAAGAGCTTTTTCCAATTGTTGAATGCAAAATCGAAAGCAAGCTTTTAACCAGACAACACCTGAGCAGTGTTTTCCAACCAGGTCTCATTGGCAGATTCACCTGAAATAATTAAAAACACAGATTACCAGGTTTGAGTCTCAGTGAGGCAGAGGGTGAGGGGTGAAATGAGAAATGTGTATAAAATGCATGTGTATAAAATGCCCTAGGTGAGGTTATGAATTAGGCTAACTTGGTAAACCCTAGATGGAAGCTACTCTAATAAGTTCCTTATAATTAAAGCAGCATTAAGCACATATTTTTCTTTTAAATACTTTAATGAAACTTAGGCAATCACTTTAAGTAATTGCCACCCATTTAATGTTTACTGAAACAGTTTACAACTAATTCACATGCCATTTTCTAAATGCTTCAGGCTTACTTGGCTTTCCTACCATGCATTAAACAGTTTGTTAACTATTAATAAAGAGTAAAGAAAAATCAGAAACCAGAGGTCATTTTAACAGTTAAAAGGGCCACTGAGAAGCATGACTTATAATTAGCAAAATACATGTGAGCTCCTTGTGGCATTAACTAGGACCTTATGATCCATGCTTTAAAGCAAGAACAGGCGAAGAAAAAGCAACATCTTTCCTAAAATAAGTCACCTTTTCTTTTTGACCACTGTCAATCAGAAAAATTCTATTTTTGCAGGTAACTGAGTATTTGTGAAGTGGGACTCTAATAAATGAACTCAGTGCAAAATGTATCAAAATGAAAAATAAAAATTGCTAACATTCATTATGCAATTACTATTCTTAGTGCTTAGTCCCCATTCAAAGTTCTTTGCATTTAATTTTTTCCATTTAATAATGCTAGGTATTATTATCTTTTTTTTTTTTTTTTTTTGAGACAGAGTCTTGCTCTGTTGCCAAACTGAGTTTAGGGGCGCGATCTCAGCTCACTGCAACCCCTGCTTCCTAGGTTCAAGCAATTCTCCTGCTTCAGCCTCCCGAGTAGCTGGGACTACAGGCGCGAGCGCCACTACGCCCGGCTAATTTTTGTATTTTTAGTAGAGACGGGGTTTCACCATGTTGGCCAGGACGGTCTCAATCTCTTGACCTCATCATCCGCCTGCCTTGGCCTCCCAAAGTGCTGGGATTATAGGTGTGAGCCATCGTACCCAGCCTATTATCCCATTTTATAGATAAGGAAACAGAGGCACAGAAAGCTTAGTAACTGCTCAAGGTCAGACAGCTAACAAATAGCAGACAGAAACTGAAACCAGGAAGTCTGACTTCGGAGCCTATGCTCTTAACCACCCTGGTGTACTGTCACTAAGAGAATTAGGCACTTGAACTGAGTCCCTGTGGAGCTCCCTCAAGAGGTAGAGGAGCTTTAACAAGAAACACAGGAAGGAATGGATGTTGAAAACAAGTCCGCCTTGCAAATCAGTATCCAATTCACTACTGAGTGCCTACTATGTGTTGGGCACGGCACTCAATGCTTTAGGAAATATTACTATAAAGATGAATAATGCAGAGTCCCTTCTCATCTTCATTGCTTCTTCAATTGTCACCTCTTCCATAAAGCCTCCCCTGGCTCTGAACACTACAATACCACTTTTCACACTGCATTACAAAGTCTTCATATGTATGTCTCTCCTCCCATTAGGCTGTTCTTTGGCCCATGACGGGAACAGATGCCACATGTTAGCTCCTTTTCCAGTTCCTAAATTCCTCGTACAGTGTGCCTGGACACACTGCTGTCTCTCTGTAGATGTTTTATGAATGCATGAACGGATGACACACAGAGGACATGGAAGTGAAATAACATGCTCTGAGATTCACAGTGTGCTAGTGGTAAAGATAGGGAAAGGTTTTGCATATCCCAGCTCTACTCCAAGGTTCTGTCTAATATAACACATGCACCACACTAGTATCTTTTGCTAAAACTGCATGATTTAACATTTTAGCATATATTATGGAAAAAATGCTCACTTTTTATCTTTATGTTTCATCTCTCATTTAACATGCTAAACCCTTATAAGCAGGTGCCATTGCATACCTCACTTACTGTGTCAGGCCATGCTAAAGGGATACTTGCAATTGAATCTTTAGAATGGAACAGACCTCTTAAGTAGCTCAACCTAAAAATGAAGGTTTAGGTAGATCAAGTCACTTGCCAAAGGTTACACTGCTAGTAAGAGACAGAACTGGAACTTAAATCTAACTCAAAATCCCACACTAGTAATAATTGTGCTATTTTTGTGCATTCAAAGATCCATGTCCCAACCTCACCTACTAGTTATGTGACCTTGGAAAAATTATTTAACTCTTCTGAGCCTCATTTTTATCATCTTTGAGGCAAGTAATTGAGAACTCACAGAAATGATATAAGGGTTAAATGAGCTCATGAATGTAAAGTGTCAGTCACACAGTAGGTATTCAACAAATATGTATTGATAATCCCATCAAATAAGATTCTGCCCAGTAATGGAGCACATTTGTTAACCATTGCTTTAGATCATATAACTTCTATCAATTGCAGTGCTATAAAAACAACTATGCTGGAATTTATTACCCAACTAAAGAGTTCCAAGTTGTCCACAAAATTAAAATTTTATCAAAGTAAGGTTCTGCAGTAAATACAGACAGCTATAGGTTAAGACTCTTCTAAGACAACTTTTCCTATCTCTTTTTAATCAGTAAAGAGTCTAAAATACAAGGTCAAAACCTTGCCCAAGGCTGAATCAGTCATTTAGAATCTGGACCCAGAATCTGGTCACAAGTTCTCACTTAATCATAGCTGTCTCGCTTCCACACTAAGGTATAGTTCCTTTTATAATAGCAATTCTGTGATGATTAAATTTTATATGTCGACTTGACTGGGCTAAGGAATGCCCAGATAGCTGGTAAAACATTATTCTAGGTTTGCCTCTTCTGAAAGAGATCAGCATTTTAATCAGTAGACTGTGTAAAGAAGGTTGCCCAACCAATGAGCTTGGACATCATCCAATTTGTTGAGGGACAAAATCAAACAAAAAGATGGAGGAAAGGTGAATTCACCTTTGTGTTTAAGCTGGGGCATGCATCTTCTCCTGTTCTGAGACATCAGCGCTCCTGGTTCTTGGGCTTTCAGACTCAGACCAGGACATTGGCCCACCAATTCACAGGCTTTTGGATTCAGAATGAATTACACCACTGGCTTTCCCTGGTCTCAGCTTGCAGACAGCAGATGGTGGGACTTCTTGGCCTCCATAATTACAACAGCCAATTCCTATGATAAATATATATACACACGTATATCTCCATATATCCTCTTGGTTCCGCTTCTCTGGAGAACCCTAATACAACTTACCATATGAAGCAGAGTTTCTACCCAGTAAAGGAGGAATTCAGAAGATCTAATTTCACATTCAGCCTCTGCCACATACTAGCTCTGTGAATCAGGCCCAAGTTTCCTCATTGATGGAATGGGAATGAAATAGCTTTTTCAAATAATTATTATGGGGATTAAATAAGACAACACATAAGAATAGGCCTAGCACAGAATCAAGAATATAACAGGCATTCAATAGATGTTGATGAAACTGAATCTGGGGTTTTCAAGATGCAGACAAATGTCCGTGTCTTTATTGGAAGTACTTAAAATACAGAGAAGAAAGGCAGGACAGAAGGAGGCAGGGAGGGGAAAAAGGAAAAAAGGGAGGGAGGAGAAGAAGAAAGGGAAGTAGAAGAAGAAGAGGAAGGGAAGAAAAAGAGATTTGAAAAACACCTATCAGGATGCTATAGCTGCAATTCTGTTTAGGAGCAGGAATACTTCAAAGTCTATGATTTTGATCCTGAATTACAATGTAAAATTACGGCCTCTCATCTTATTCTTTCTGCTAATCCTAACAGAAACTGTGATTCCTGAAGAGCTAATCAAAAACTGAAACAGAGTAGTCATGAAGAGATTCATCTGTGTAGACTGGAAGAGTTGTTTTTCAAGAGGAGGTCCCTTAGCAAGACACCAGAAGATAAAAAGTGCCTTTAAGCATGAACAACAAAGAATCTGCAAACATTCTTGACAGAGAGACAGGGATATGTGTGAAATGCTAATAGGCATACTGATTTGCTGTGAAATAAACCTTACAACTGTGCAAATGCCATTTGGGCTACATTTTATTATAGATGACCAATCTGCTTTTCTTTACTCACAAGGAAGCATTACATGAGTTATCAATAAACGTCTCCACCTCCCTTTCTACCATTTATCTCCCCCTCCCTTGCCCAGCTAAATCCTCAGATTTGTATCTGTAATGTGCCTCACCTTACAAGCTGTATGACTTAAGATCACTACCACATTCGCAGAAGAGATTAAAGCAGAGGAAAATGATGTCTGATGGAAATTACTTTACGGAGAGAAAAAGACTAGCACCGCCTGATTTTTATACTTTCCTTAATGGCAGATGGTAAGCTCCATTTATAATAGAACATTGTAAACATCAGAAAAAAAGTGATTACTACAAAAAGTGAAAAAGTCTAAGGAAACATAAAGGAGCTTGAAAAACAATCTATCTAAAATCCATTTACCAAAATCTATACTTGGGTAGAGTATAGACTTTGATGTTTTCCATCCCCAAAATACCCTATTTTGGCCTAACATGACATTATCCTCTTTTCCTATATGGTTGCCAAATTCCAATTTTAGATGTGTTACCTAAGAGTTACACATTGAAGGCTGGGGCATCATTGCCCTTGAAGGTCACCATTGAAATGATGTGTGTCTAGATGCGTGTCCCATCTAGAAACAGGCTGTCAAAAACTACACATTTAAGACCGAGTGCCTCTCTTCCAGAATCACAGCACACCAGGAGTCAACACTGCAGGTAGTGCACACCAAAGAGAATGAGCCATAGGCAACTCCATTAGGTTCAAGATTTACAGCCCATTTCCATACATCCCCTTTGCAACACAGTTTGCTGCCTTATACTTTCAAAGGTAATTTTCATTGATAAGGGATATCCGTTACCTTCATACTCTGTGGAAGTAAGCAAAGAATCATTGTGACCATAGAGAAAAATCAGAGTCACAGAATTTTAGGTCTGGAAGGGACCTTTTAGGTTATACAGAAATATGATTTTATAAGAAAGAAGACAGAGGTTCAGAGACATTAAGGGACTTGTCCAGGCTCAGCAAGTTACTAGCAGAATCAAGATTTTTTAAAAATCATTATTCTCAGTGCATTGCTCTTTCTACCACTTTTTTTATTTTTATTTTTATTTTTTTTTTTTGAGACGGAGTCTCACTGTGTCTCCCAGGCTGGAGTGCAGTGGCGCGATCTCGGCTCACTGCAAGCTCCGCCCTCCGGGTTCACGCCATTCTCTCGCCTCAGCCTCCCAAGTAGCTGGGACTACAGGTGCCCGCTACCACGCCCGGCTAGTTTTTTGTATTTTTAGTAGAGACGGGGTTTCACCATGTTAGCCAGGATAGTCTCGATCTCCTGACCTTGTGATCCACCCGCCTCGGCCTCCCAAAGTGCTGGGATTACAGGCTTGAGCCACCGCGCCCGGCCTCTACCACTTAAGCATATTTTATCAATAGCCTGATTGTTTCTGAAATTTTACAATACTTCCTTTGCTAAAACTGAAAAAAAAAATCATCTCTATTTCCAAAGCTCAGAAGACTAAATATACAGCCTCAGATTCATATATGTACCTCCTCCCCATTTCTACAATTATCAATGCCCTTCCTACTTTGCAACTGAAATAAAATAACATCCTACTAAGCTATGCCATCTTTTGCAATGCACCAAACATCAAATATACAGAACAAAACTAAGACTGTCTTACTTTTGACTTATAGAAAGTGCTCTTCAGAAGTTTGGCGGGGAAGGTGACAGATGACAAGGATTCTCTGCCTAAGCTGAAGGACCTGGCATTTCTCAAGAAGCAGCTGGAGCGCCTGCAGTGGCACATGGAAGACAAAGTCAACAGCAGAGCGGGCCGGGATGGCTCGCTGTTGTCCTCCCCATTCCTCAAGGAATTCCTGGCTGGCTGTGGTGGCCAAACTGAAGGCAACAGTAGTATTGGGCTTTGCAAGGGGCACCTGCGCTGACAATCTATGCAGCTCAGGCTATGCTGTGCCCAACATGGAGAGGACATTGAAAGACTGACTATTTGCACTCACTATGCAAGGGCCCGAATAGCTCTAGATGCAATGAGGGAGGCAGAATAAGGAGCTGGGGCCTGCAGGTAGAGACACTATCTGGCTTCCCTGGCTGTCATCCATTTGTTTCTCCAACTTTCATGCTGCCTTTATCCTTGCCTCCCTTCCTGCAGAGTGTGCACAGTGGCTTGTCAGCCTGCACCCTGGATTCCTTCTTCCCTCCCCTAACTCCGTCAGACTGGCGCCAAGACTGTGGCTTCAAGGGCCACCAGTCCCTTACTCTTCAAGCCCTGGCAAATGACTCTGATCTTCAGTATCCTCTCTGGCAATGCTCCATGGCTCCTCCTACTGGGAGCTGGCTCCATAACTTGATTTCCCCTAAATGTGTTGCAATCCCACTCCCCTTGCTAACTACACGGGCCACCCAAGGTCTGGGGTGGGTATGAGTGTACTGGACATTGATGCTACTCCTATCCACTGCCACGTATGGTGCCCATCCCCCATGCTGGCACTGTGCCACGTGGACAGCCAAGTGCCCGGAATTCCAGCCCTCCTCAGCTGTGGAGCTGAGTTGACCAAACTACTGTTAAGCACTTTCTCCCTTATAGTGAGCTGGCAAGCATGGCTGTAAGGGGCCCCTACTCTGGCACTAAGCTGCTGTCTTCACACTATCAGCCCTGATCTGTGGCACAAACAACAACCTGGTGATCTATCTTCAGCCTGACATGGACCCCGGCACCTATCAGGCGCTGAGAAATCTCAAGATTGGAAGCGGGCCCTGTTCCACTGTCTCTGCCTCCAGCACTGCTTCTCTGCACCTCAGGGGTTAGCATTACTGCTGCTGATGGCTGTGGGGGCCTGCTATCCACCAGACGTCCCGTAAGACCTTGAGAACACCCTTCCTGGGCCCCCTCCAGAAGCTGCTGCCAGCCCCATGCCCCTACATATCAATCCGCTGGGCCTGCTGCTCCTTATCGTGGACTGCCTCATTTCAGGTCTGTCGTCACTGCATACAGAGCTGCTCATGAAGAGACGGCAGCTGCCCCTGGCACTTTAGAATGTCTGCCTCTAGACATTCTAAATGTCTTTGGTGTGCTCCTGAATCTAGATCTGCATCCGCTGGTGGCCCCAGCCCAGGCCTCCTGGAAGGCTTGTCAGCATGAGCAGAACTTGTGGTGCTGAGCTAGGGCTAAATGGACTGCTCATGTCCACTGTCATGAAGCACGGCAGCAGCATCACATGCCTCTTGGTTGTATCCTGCTCGCTAGTGGTCCACACCATGATCTCAGCAGTCCTGCTGCGGCTGCAGCTCACAGCCACCCTCTTCCTGGCCACGTTGCTCATCATCAGCCTGGCTGCGTGCCCATACTATGGCAGCCGCTAGTCCCTGACCTCCTTCACCCTGACTCCAGACCCTGTAGATTGGGTGCCACCATCAGAGCCCCCTCCCAGGCCTCCTTTCCACTTCCCTCAGCAGTCCAGTAACAACTGCCTTGTGAGAAAAGCTGGAGAAGTGAGAGCACTCAGATCTTTCTCTGGAGATGGGCAGATGAAGGGGTAGCCCTAGGAGACATGAAAAATGGGTTTGATTAAGGAAATTCTTATCATCCGCCTGCCCTCTCATCAAGTTCTTCCAGACTAAAGAATTAAGATAACATCAATACCTGGGTCTGAGAAATGATCCTATCCCTGCCTCATCCTGCATGAAAGCAGTTGATCAAAATGGGGTGTGTGCAACAAGTGGCTTTCCTTGCCTACTTTGGTCACCCCAGCAGAGCCACTGCCCCCACGCCCTCTGGCTGGCTGTTCCAGCCCAACCATGGCGCATGACTCTCCCATAAGGGGCATTCAGCCTCCCACTGTCACGCAGGAAGGCCCAACTGCCATAAATTACATAACCATTACCCCAGCCACTCTGACAGTCTCCCCCAGTTCCAGCAATGCCTACAGACATGCCCCCTGCCCTCTTCACAGTGCTGGCTCCCCACACCTAGCCTTTGTTCTGGAAACCCAGAGAGGACTGGGGTTTGATTCATCTCAGGGAATGTTGGCCCTGGGCCCTGGCTTAAACCTACACTCCTGACCTCTCTGATCATCCTAAAAGCCATCTTGAAGCCCACAGCCTACTCGAAGTCTTGTAGGAGGTACCATGCTTCTTATTCTGGGTCTTATCCAGGCCAAGCAGTCTCCTAGCTCCTAACAGCCCAGGGAACCTCTATACACAGCAACCTGAGACCAGGTACAGGTCTCTCAATCAATGCCTGACCAGGTACCTGTAGCTCAATCAATGTGTCTTCAATTACATAAGTGTAAGTTCTTAATAAAGAGTTCTAGGATATACAGTGGTTCCTACAACTACACACACACAAAAGTGCTATTCATTTCCTTAGCACCTGTCTCCAAAGTCCCTGTTTCCTATGGCGTAAACAATAGAAAGACTGGTCAGTAGCCAACTGGCTGAAGTCATACATCCTTCACACCACTTTTCTACCTCATGGACAGCAAAAATGAGAGTCTCTTAACTCAGCTTATTCAATAGTTCATTCAAACTCAAGATAAAACTTTTCTCTGAAAATATAAATGAGGCTCACATTATGAACACCTAGAGGTGTTAGACATTCTCCTTCAGAAAAGATGTTATGAAAATAAACGTAATAGCTAGACTAATAAATAAAAGTTGCTAAGATTTCTCTAAAGCAATGAAATGAAACTGGCCACTCATCTATGAGGCCAGAAGAGTGAAAACCAAGTCCCATCTCATCATCAGAAACCCTTCTCCAAACTAGGAAGCACAGAACCTACCCATATCTGAACCTGAACTACTTCCTGTTGATACTTTCTAACCTAGAGATGGCCCCAGCATCCAACTGATAAACATTTTCCAGGATGTGAAACTTGTCATAGGAAAACTGAATCTCTTTTCCTGTGTTGTTGACTGTGTAAGCAAAGGACTCTCACTGTTGCCAGAAGAGCTAGATAATTTCTCTGAAAAGTGTGGAATACACATTTGACCATATTTATATATTTGGTGACTTATAAAACTATTCTTTTAAAAATTGATAAATGTTAGTCTTTAAGCATCAATATAAATTATAAAACACCACCAACCTTAAAACAGTCTTTCACAAGGCTATGCAGAAACTAAGCCTTTATTTATCTCTGTTCTGTGCCTCCTCCTTTCTCCAAGTAAGGCTGCTTGCAGATCCCAGTATGAAATTAGCACACCCGTGATTGACACTGCCTAGCAGTAGCCCTTATATAAATATGCCTTTTGATGACCTGTATATTAGTTCACATGTCTTCTCTGGAATTAAGACAACTCATGGGACATTTATCACTAACGTTTTATTATATCAGCGAGACTAAATTTAAAATAATAACAATAATCAACATTTGTGTGGCAGTTCATGGTTCACAAAATGCTTTTAAATACATTATCTCATTTGAAGCTCGCAAGCCTCAACCAAGATGGGGAATGAAAATGGAAACAGAGCCTCAAATAGGTCACAGTACTATTAAGTGGCAGAAGCAGAATTTGAACCAAGGTCTTCTAAATTCAAATCCTATGCTCTTTATACTTTGCCAAAAGAAATGGATGTATTGATAAATTTCAAAATTATACTAAGATTCACCAATGCTAAATTATACATAAGATTCACCAATGCTGGCTGGGCATGGTGGCTCAAGCCTATAATCCCAGCACTCTCGGAGGCTGAGGCAGGCGGATCACTTATGGTCAGGAGTTCAAGATCAGCCCTGCCAACATGGTGAAACCCTATCTCTACTAAAAATACAAAAATTAGCCAGGGGTGGTGGCACTTCCCTGTATTCCCAGCTACTCAGGAGGCTGAGGCAGGAGAATCACTTGAACCTGGGAGGCAGAGGTTGCAATGAGCCGATATCACGCCACTGCACTCCAGCCTGGGCGACAGAGCTAGATTCTATCTCAAAAAAAAAAAAAAAAGATTCACCAATACATTAATTCCTTTTGCCAAAGTGTGTGTGTGTGTGTGTGTGTGTGTGTGTGTGTGTGTATCAAGCCAGAAAGGTAGATGTAAGGATAAGTAATTATCTTCTACAGCAACAACCACACACATGAAAACAAAGATCAGACAGTTTCTAACCATCTCTGTGTAATACGACTTCACAGAGAAGATGTATGATGCTACACGGCAGCTCCAGTGCTCAGGGGGAGTAACAGGGCCAGTAAGCAAAAGAAGCTCAGAGTGTCTACCTGGAGAAGCAAACTCATTCCATGATGCTGGTGGTTCCCAGCACAAAGGCTGTAGCAGCATGCCTTTGGGCAGGGCACAGTTAATGCAGATTCTTCTAGGACTCTGTCCCACAGCCAAGTCTCTAGCTGACTTTTACAAGGACCTCTTTGTCTTAGGCCTCCTCCCAATACATGGGAAACCTCAGAACGTCTCTTGCCACTGGGTGCAACTAAGTTTGGCCACTTGGTATTACTGGCTCTCAAGGGTGGCCAACTAGTTGAGCCAAGATATATTTCCAATACTTCTCAGTCCTACAAACAACCTATACATTGTAAAAACTTACCTTATCTTTAATAGAAGATTAAAGGATATTTTTTCCAATAATACTTTAAAATCCAGATGAAAGAACGAACTAATATCCAATGAAAGATAATTTCTTATGTTCTGCCCTTTATTTTCTATCACCTAGCCAACAAGGCAAAATGATATGTCTGTGAAATGACAGATCCGCAAGGACACAACACTTTTAATGTGTATGTGTAATAAGTGAATAATTATTTGAGATTATCAACTCAAAAATATGCCAAACACACATAAGTTGACCACTTTTTTAAATTAAGAAAATACTAAGGAGACAGCACACATAATCAGCAGAAATCATCAAATCATATTTCCATCTCCCCAAATATCTTTTGATTTTTAAAATATTATAATTTAGTCTACCATGTATAAAAGTACTAATGGTCCCAAAAGAAAAAATACACTCAACTCTGAATAAAAATAAATTTCAGGAACATAGAGTTTTGCCATTTTTCCAGATGTTTCTTTTAACACAGAAATGCTGCATGCCATTAAGAGGTACAAAGTGAATTTTCAGGTTAACAGCTTATTGATCATTATACATGAGACAAGTCAACTTATAACTATTGCAAAACACAACTTAGTATATTTCTACATATACATTTAAATGCATGTAAATCCAAAGAGAAGAGAGTAGATGAATAACTCTTCAGTAGGCTCAGGGAAAACGACTGAAGAGAGACTTTTACTTTCTGCTCCATTATTTATGCTCTGTATCATATAGCTTTTTATTTTCCATATTGTTTAAACTATGAAAATAAAAACACAGTCATATTTTATTTGTATCACATATAAAAAGAAAGAAAATGAAAAAAAAAAAACAGGTTAAAAAGAGTTGGTTCAATTCTTGGACCACTGTATCACTGTATTCTTGGACCACTCTATCATTCAGTGGTTGTTACACCTTAGATTTTGTCTAAGGTTGTTAAACAACCACTGAATGATACAATGCCTTAGAAATGGAGGACGGAGGACAGGCACGGTGGCTCACGATTGTAATCCCAGAACTTTGGGAGGCCAAGGCTGGTGGATCAAGGGAGGACAGGAGTTCAAGACCACCACGTAACATGGTGAAACCCCCTGTCTCTACTGCTAAAAATATGCAAATCAGCTGGGCATGTGGGTGGTATGTGCCTATAATCCCAGGTACTCTGAAGGCTGAGGCAGGAGAATCGCATGCGCCCAGAAGGCAGAGGTTGCAGTGGACTGAGATCACAGCACTGGTCCCAGCCCGCGGATAGAGCGAGACTCCATCTCAAAGCAAGAAGAGGAGGAGAGGGAGGGGAGGGAGGAGAAAAAGAAAAGACAGACAGATACAGACAGAAAGAAAGAAAGAAAGAAAGAAAGAAAGAAAGTAGAGGAGAGAGAGAGAGAGAGAGGAAAGAGGAGAAAGAGAGAAACAAAAGAAAGAAAGAAAGAAAGAAAAGAAAGGAAGGAAGGAAGGAAGGAAGGAAGAAAAGGAAGGAAGTGAAGGAAGGAAGGAAGGAAGGAAGGGAAGGAAGAAGAAGGAAGGAAGGGAAAAGAAAAGAAAAAGAAAAAGAAAGAAAGAAAGAAAGAAAAGAAAAGAAAAGAAAAGAAAAGAAAGAAAGAAAGGGTGGAAGGAAGGGAGAATGGAAGAAGGAGATGGATGGAGGAGAAATAGGTAGGGGCATGGAATGGAGACGAAAGGAATGGAAGGAAGATGCTACATCCCACAACGAAAGTACCAGTTCAGGGGTTACTAGATATACACCTAGGGTTTGCAGCTTCAGGGTCTAATCTGTCCCCTCGGCTCAAGAGACAATCCCTCACCAGCTGTAAGTATAGAGAGATACAGCAACAGTTCTGTTCCTGTGTGTTTGAGTATCACGAGAAAAGTCTCGAAATCTAAGCAGATAACTCCTAAATCCACATCTATAACCATGATGTTCCTAAATTCAGTCTATCTCCAATGATCTACATTCCCAATTATCACTCCCTACAGAAATGAGCTGTTTACCACTTCTAACATTGAAATTGATTTCCCCCAATCAACCATATATAAAAATTTAACATCTAAAAAAGTATACCTTATGCCTTCAGCAAACCTAAATGCCTGAAATTATAGCACAGTAAATACTAGTCTCAGAAAAGCAACGAGTTGTAAATCATTTGTTTTACTGAGTAAGATTGGATTTTCGTCATAGGAAAAAACTAAACTGTCTTTTTGACTGGTGACTTATGTTATAAATTAAATATAACTGTATATTATGTTTATAACAATTATGGACACCATTCATTCTTTACATATCACTAGCAGAAGAAAGCCAACTACTTTTGAAGCAGCAAGTCCTAAAGTTTAAATTAAAAGAGGACCTACAATAAAACACAAATCAGTTTGGTAAAGGGTTATCCCTGTCTTTAGTCCTAAATCCAGTGGCATATGTGTCTTCTGTAATTAATGGCAAAATCTCTCTCACAAGCAATTTCCAGATGCCATCCTTAAAATACAGTTAATCAGTCTTTGATTCATCATGAGCTCGGGAATGCTCTCCTAACAGGCACACTTGCTAGCTCACAGCAAAAGAAATATTACCACCCACTCCACTGCCATTGAAAAAACATTTCAAACATGTTTAATCTCCTTCAGGGCCAGTTGTAGACATTCTTCCCCTAGCCAGGTTCCAACCCATTTTAAAACATCCAAACACGAACTTATATCAACCCATGATCTAATGTGATGAGTTTACCAAGGTCTCCAACAACCTGAATCACATGCCAAGGGAAATACAATGAACAGGCCATTCTGTAGAGTGAAGACAAGCTCCACACCTGTCAGTGGGAATCTGTTTGACGGTAGCCCAAGGCAGCTTCACAGAAGACACCTTTCTTAACTGGGAGAATGTGCTTCTCCCTTAAATTCAAAGGAATCTTACTGCTTCTTTTATTTAGTTTATTTTTGGAATTTTCCCCTCATTCCAGAAAGAACTGAAGGTAGTTACTAATATGCTTCCATTTTTTAGGGGAACATACAAACTCTTCCTGGACATTTTTGTCACATTAAGTTCTCCTTCGTATCCATTAGGGAACTGAAGACCTTCACTTTTTTCTCAGAATTTCTTTATCATATACTCCAAAAACCAATTGCATAATAATTACCTCACCCTTCCCTGATGTTATGAAAGCTTGCCCTTCCTGCTGATTCACAGTGAGACGACAGCTCACACAGTGCGTGCTTTCAATATGAGCGCTCAGACTAAGAGTGACAGGGATACGTTATAAGTTGTAATGTATGCCCTGAAAGTTCAAAACACATGAGGTGGAAAGAAAAATAATTATCCCAAACATAAGTTCGAAAAGAATTATCTAACCGGATCTGAAGCCCCACCACTGAACTGACCTTGCAGAAAGACTTTTTATGTGATACCATCAGTCTACCAACTCATGAAACCAGCTCAGTGGAATTTGGGAAACTTGACTAGTCTGTAATCAAGATGTTGTTAAGGGTATCATCAATTGCCTTATACAAAGTCTTCTTTATTTCTGGAATTTTTTTTTTTTTTTTTTTTTTTTTTTTTTTTTTTTGACCAAGTCGCCTAGGCTGGAGTGCAGTGGCGTGATCTTGGCTCATTGCAACCTCCACCTCCCAGGTTCAAGCAATTCTCATGTCTTAGCCTCCCGAGTGGCTGGGACTACAGGTGCATACCACCACACCCGGCTAATTTTTGTATTTTTAGTAGAGGCTGGGTTTCACATATTGGCCAGGCTGGTCTCGAACTCCTAACCTCAGGTGATCCGCCTGGCTTGGCCTCTCAAAGTGCTGGGATTACAGGTGTGAGTCACCATGCCCAGCCTCATTCTGGATTTTATGTTGGTAATACTTTTGTTTCTCCTAAGCAAATGATTTGCTTTTAAGTTGTGGTCTGTATTAATCAAGTAAGTAGTCAAGTTTCATATTTTGCCTTGGCAGGTAGAAATCTTAAAAACAAAAGTGAAGCCGGGCGTGGTGGCTCAACCCTGTAATCCCAGCACTTTGGGAGGCCGAAGTGGGTGGATCACGAGGTCAGGAGTTCAAGACCAGACTGGCCAAGACAGTGAAACCCCGTCTCTACTAAAAATACAAAAAATTAGCCAGGCGTGGTGGCAGGCGCCTGGAATCCCAGCTACTCAGGAGGCTGAGGCAGGATAAATCGCTTGAACTTGGAGGGCGGAGGTTGCAGTGAGCCGAGATTACGCCACTGCACTCCAGGCTGGGCAACAGAGTAAGACTCTGTCTCAAAAAAAAAAAAAAAAAAAAGAGAGACATACTCATACTATGTGACCGTAACTATTCAATGATTTACATTTGTTCTTTCCTTTTTCGTTTGTACCTATCTTTTTTCCTTTCATTTTTCCCACCTGTTTATTATTATTTCAATTCAATATACATCCTATATTGTACAGCAGCTGTTGGGAAAAAGCAAGAAGCACAGTATTGTGAATATCATAGTCAGGTATCAATCTGAACAAATAACCAGAAAAATTTCAGAATCCCAGGCAATCCAAGTTTTAGCATAGTTTCATGTTCATCTATCTAAACTACATTTTATAAAGCACTGGAAAACTCTGTATTTTATATCAGAGAAATAGTACAAGCAATTCACTTTTTATTGCAGAGATATGAAAATCTATAGAAACATTAAAGTCACACCCTCAATTATACCAAAACTGTACTTAGTCCCGCCTTACTTCCTAGAACTTAGTTCCTAGAACTAAGGAGGGGCTAAATATAGTTTTGCTATAACTGGGAAACCACCA